>NC_064640.1:1002861890-1003166084 GCF_023864345.2 Schistocerca serialis cubense
CACTGGGTAACGGGGAGGAGGCGGTGCTGGCGGAGATGCTGGTGGATGCGGCGGGTGAGGAGAGATTCCAGGACCTTGCTGAAGACCGAGGTAAGGCTGATGGGACGGTAGGAGGAGACGGCGGACGGCGGTTTGCCAGGTTTGAGGAACATGAGGATACGGGAGGTTTTCCACAGGTCGGGGTAGTAACCGGTGGACAGGACTACATTGTAGAGCCTGGCCAGGGTGGAGAGAAAAGAGACAGGAGCTTCACGAAGGTGACGGTAGGTAACACGATCGTGACCAGGAGCGGTGTTGCGTTTGGTGCGGAGTGTATCGATGAGATCCTGTGTGGTGATGGGGGCATTAAGGTCCGTGTGTGGAATGTTGTCCAAGTACTGGAAACCAGGAGCGAGGGGAGGGACAGAGGTGTCAGTTCGATCGCGGATATCTGGGAAGAGGGAGTAATCGAACTGGGGATCATCAGGGATGGAAAACACATCGGACAGGTAGGAGGCAAAGTGATTGGCCTTACTAAGGGCGTCAGGGAAGGGGTGATCATCGTGTAGAAGAGGATAGTAGGGGGAGGGTTTAGTTCCGGTAAGGCGACGGAAGGCGGTCCAGAACTTGGACGAGTTTATAGGGAGGGTAGCATTTAAACGGGTGCATGTCTGTCGCCAGTCCCGGCGTTTCTTGGCCGCGAGCAAATTTCGAATGTGTCGCTGTAGTTGCCGGTGGCGTCGTAGGGTGTCCGGGTCACGCGTGCGGAGGAAGGCACGGTAGAGACGACGGGATTCACGGAGGAGGAGGACGGCCTGTGGTGGTAAGGTAGGACGGTGGGGGTGGACGGCAACAGTAGGGACGTGGGCCTCCACGGCCTCAGACAAGGTCTGCTGGAGAAAGGAGGCGGCATGGGTGACATCATCGGGACGGCGGTAGGCGAGAGGGCGGCTATCGACCTGAGTGGAGAGGGTATCCCGGTAGGCATTCCAGTTGGCACGGGAATAGTCATGGATGTACTTAGGGGGAGGGTCATGACGAGGGTCGGGGCGGGGGCGACGGCCGTCTGACACGGTGAGGAGGACAGGGAGATGGTCGCTACCAATAGGCTCCAGGACATCCACCGTAATGCGACCAAGGAGGTTGGGGGAGGAGAGGATAACATCGGGAGTGGAGTTGGATTCGGGACGGGTGTGCTGGGGGATGGGGATGAGGTCGCCTTGAAGGGAGGAGAGGAACCGATGCCACCGCCGTAACTGGGCAGCGGAGCGACTATGGATGTTGAGGTCGGCGGCGATCACATAGGAGGAGAAGGTACGGTCGATGTGGGAGAGGAAGTCGAAAGGAAGAGGGGCGTTGGGGCGGACATAGATGGTGGCACAGGTAATGGTAAGGCCGGGGAAGAAGAGACTAAGGATCAGGTGTTCGGTGGGGTCGGGAAGGAGAGGCTGGAGCCGAACGGGGATCTGGCGGTGGTGGCCAATGGCAACTCCGCCACGCGCAACTGGGAGGGGATTATCGGAGCGGTGGAGGAGATAGGGGGAGGTGTGGATGGAGTGGTGGGGTTGGAGGAAGGTTTCATTAAGGAGGAAGGCATCCACACGGTGGGTAGCAAGGGTGTGCAGGAAGAGGTTCTTGTTGGCGGGAAGGGAGCGGATATTGTTGAAAAGGATACGATGCTGTCGCGCCATTGGGAGGACTTAGACGAGGGTGTCAAGGCGGGAGAAGGTGAAATGGGCCTGGTTATTGGAAAAGGTGGCGTACATTTTAAGGTGGAATATGGAACGGGCGGCGAGGGAGATCTGTTGTAAGGTGTGGGGGCGCTGAAAGGGATGGACGTTTTGGAGGACAATGGTGAGGAACCTGATGATGTCCTCAGCAGTGGGGGGGGGACGAAGGGAATTGCCAGGAGGGGTGGGGTTGTCCAGGGGACGGACAGGGACGGTGAGTTCAGGAGTGGTAGGAGGAGGTCGGGCTTTACATTTTTGGGAGTAGGTGGGGTGGGGGAGGCTGCAGGTATTACAGGAGGGAGGGGATTGGAGGTTGGGGCACTGCCGGAGGAAGTGCGCTTGCCGACAATGCGGGCAGGTGGGGGCCTCGCGGCACTCGGCTGTTGGATGTGCATTGTAGCGCAGACACCTCTGGCAGCGCAGGGATTGAGGGGGGGAACGGGAGGGGTCGACTTTGAACCGCTGATGGAAGAGGAGGGCACCCTCCTTCAGGAGACGGTCAATGGAGGGGGCGTCCTCAGAGAAAACCCGCATAAGGCGGGTGGGGCCGGTCGCGTTGAAAATGCGGCGGACTGCCCGCACCTCCAGGGTGGGATGGGCCTTCAGCTCCGCCAGCACCTCCTCCTCCGTGATCGACGGGCTAAGCCGAGTGATCACGGCGGTGAGGGTCGGCGGGCGACGCGGGGGTTGGGGTTGGCGGGTAGGAGATGGGGAGGGAGCAGGGGTGAGGGTGGCGTGAGGACCAAAACGGGTGATGGGGAGGCGGGAGAGGATGTCAGTATGGAGGGTGGGGCTGGGGGAGGAGATAAGAACAGAATCCCGTCTGGGAGTAAGGAGAGATATGGGGGCGCCAGGGAAATGTTGGCGGAGGAGGAGGGAGAGATTCCGGGCCTCGAGGAAGGAAGGATCGGGATGGGACAGGAGATATTTGTAGAGACCGGGTGGGGAGGAGGAGGAGGAGGGAGCGGGGCCTGGTGGGGAGACGTCCATGGCATTTTGGGGTGGGGATGGGGGGCGGGGTGGAGCCTTTTTAGGAGCAGAGGAAGTGGAGGCGCCACTAGGGCGTTTGACAGCGGCAGATGGGCGGGTGGTGACATGAGGGATGGGAACGATGGGGAGGTGGCGGGAAGGGACAGGTCCCGGCACGGACGCAGCAGTCGGCGCCGGAGAGAGTGACTGTGACGGTGCAGGCGAATGTGGCAGTGATGGTGATGGTGACGATGACGGTGGTGGCGGTGATGGCGATGGCGACGGCGACGGCGACGGAGAGAGCTGGGCGTGGGCAGTGGCCCGACGGGCCACCACCCTAGCCGGAGCTGCAGTGACAGGCTGGGGGAGTGGGGGGAAAGGATCAGAACGAGAGGAAGAGGCGGGAGAGGGGGCGACAAAGAGCGAGGGCGAAGGGATAGTGAGGAGGGGAGGGATGGAAGGAGGGGGGTGGGACTGGGCACACCAAGTGATAGTGGTGGTGGCGGCGGAAGGGGACGTATACACGATGGCGGTGGTGGTAGTAGTGACGGTGGTGGTGGGAGCGGACATGACGACAAGAAGAAGAAAGAAAAACACAGCACTAAAGGGACAGGACACACACTGGGAGACGACGGACGGCGACGGCGACGGCGACGGCGACGGCGACGGCGACGGCGACGGCGACGGCGACGGCGACGGCGACGGCGACGGCGAGAGGCAGGGACGCTGCTGCCGCGGACTGGGCCGGGGCGGCGGCGGCGGCGGCGGCGGCGGCGGCTGTTGCTGCAGCTGCTGCTGCTGCTGCTGCTGCTGGCAGGACTGCTGCTGGCTGGACTGCTGCTGCCACCGGAGGGCTGGCTGGCTGGCTGGCTGGCTGGCTGGCTGGCTGGCTGGCTGGCTGGCTGGCTGGCTGGCTGGCTGGGGGACCACCGCTGCAGGCCAGGACCGGGAACTGCTGCTTGCTTGCTGGCTGGCTGGCTGGCTGGCTGGCTGGCTGGCTGGCTGGCTGGCTGGCTGGCTGGCTGGCACCTGTAAACCCTAGCACTTCGATTAGCGCGAAAACGGCACTATCGAAGGGCGGTAACCTTTCGGTGTACCGCCGGAGATGATGGCCGATGTCTGGCCGAACGCCGTCCTTTATAGCGCTTCGGCGGATGAGTACCTAGGACCTGTTTTCCATTACGTGGTTTGACGTGTGAAAATAGTTCCGGGATCTGCAGTAAACCTCTTCCTTGTGTTTATATAGGCCGGTAGTGGCCCTTGGTGGCCGCCGGTATCTTCGCTGTGGTGTTGTTGTTGTTGTTGTTGTTGTTGCTGTTGCTGTGGCCGTTCATCAATATTTCCTGTCGATTGTGTAGTGCTTCGGT
Organism: Schistocerca serialis cubense; assembly: GCF_023864345.2. NCBI lineage: Eukaryota > Metazoa > Arthropoda > Insecta > Orthoptera > Acrididae > Schistocerca > Schistocerca serialis. Next base: position 1,002,865,936 of record NC_064640.1, read on the forward strand.
GAGCCTGCGACGCGGGCAACCCGCGGCTGCAGGCTGTCAGTTTGGTTGCTGATACTCTAGGCGCCGTGATGTCTGGTGGAGAAGGCCACAGGACCACCCGATTGCATTGGTGTTGTGCCTCGTCGGAACTTATCGATAGCTGCATCGCGCATATTGATCTGGCTTCAGTCTGGCAAGCTTTGGAAGGCTTTTTGACGCGGCACTCGGCGGCGAGAGAGGTGATTATCGACTGGAGTAGGACAAGCTTGAAGTGTGGTGGGCACGGCGCGGCTGTTTGGCCGAGGGCATTGACCGAGAACAAGTGGTGTATTTCGAGCCCTGCTCAAACAGTGTTATTGCAGAAGTATCAGCGACTGATTGGAAAACGTTGCATTTTGTGGCGATGTAAGTACGTACAAAGCTGACGCATAAATTAAGACACGATTTTATACTTGAATTTTCCACAACACATTTAAGTCTCATCTTTATATTCGATAATGATGGAAGCTGAAGAAATGAATTAAAGTTTGTTTCACGGCCGGGACTCGAACCAGGGTCTCCTTGTTTACGAGGCAAATATGCTGACCATTACACCACTTTTTTAAAAAATTTCTTTGGTATTGTTCCCTCGTTTGGTCTGGGTGGAGTCACATGACATCCGTTCAAGTTGACCATTGATTCCTTTACTTAGTTTTTTAATTACAGAGGACAATCGGCCCTCTCATCGAACACGCTGAGCTATCGCACCATTGCCGGCCGAAGTGGCCGAGCGGTTCTAGGCGCTACAGTCTGGAACCGCTCGACTGCTACGGTCGCAAGTTCGAATCCTGCCTCGGCATGGATGTGTGGATGTCCGTAGGCTAGTTAGGCTTAAGTAGTTCTAAGTTCTAGGGGACTGATGACCTCAGCAGTTAAGCCCCATAGTGCTCAGAGCCATTTGAACCATTCTGAACCGCACCACCGGAGCACTATCGCCTAGATTGTTGCACGGATTACAGATGTCCAGTGCCCTCCTCAACACAAACCTCACTTCATATCTTCAGCTTATTTTCCATCTAAATTGTCACTATTGTCGGGGCTCTCTGGCATTAGAATAGCACCGCAGCATTGGACGTAATGGGGAAGTCCTGTACCTCAGGTGATCTTACAGAGGTAATATCTACATTTTCTCCGAGACATTTAAGTCTCATGTTTATCTACGATAATGATGGAAGCTGAAGAAATGAATTGAAATTTGTGCCACCATTATCGTAGATAAAGATGAAACTTAAATGTCTCGGGGAAAATTTAATGCCATTATCGTAGATAAAGATGAGATTTAAATGTCTCTGGGAAAATTTAATTATAAGATCTAGAAGACCACTTCCCCATTAGATCCAACGCTGGGGTGCTATTCCAGTGCCGGAGAGCCCCAGCAGTAATGATAATTTATGGGGAAAATAAGCTGAAGAAATGAATTGAAGTTTATGTTGGGGAGGGCACTGGATTTGGATAGTCTGTGCAGCAATGTTGACCATCGTGGTGTGTAGGTGTAATTGTCAGCACATCTTCTTAATAAGCAATGAAACCCCGGTTCGAGTCCTGGCTATGGCGCAAATTTTAATTTATTTCTTCAGCTACCATCATTAGCGTATATTAAGATACGATTATATGTGCTTCTGCTGAGATTTTACTCTTGGAACTGTTCACTGCTGTTGTCATGGCCTAGCTCTTGTGAAATGCCGAGTACTATTTGTGGTTCAGACACAAATTGCTAAATTCAGTAGTGGTCAGTCCTTTGCAATATGTCAGTGGTGCTTTAACACGAAGCTAAAGGCATCTTTAAAAGCTACAAAAAAGAAAAAAAACAGATTGGTGTTTCCATAATTGTTTTGGTAGTAGTCTGATGCTATTGACCTCAGTACGGGCGCTTGCATATTATTTGTTTGGCTGGTGGAATGTCGTTGTTTCCAGTGTGTAACATATACCTGTCGCAGGTTAATGAAGCTAGTATCTAAGTCCTATGTATATAACGGCACGGTTTGTGTCAATGAGCTTCATGTAATGTTGGTTTTGTTGTAGGAAAACAAGCTATATACAAGTTCTGTGCTGCTGAATTACTGGACATGGTAGTGGCAGCGGTTTTGGTGTGCTGCAACAGAAGGGAAGCATCATTTTGTATTCATTACAGATTTCTGTATTTCTGTAAAGTGTGTTCGCCTACGCGGTTTTAACCTGGATTGAAAGACCAGTGGGGCCTCGCGGGGTAGCCGAGCGGTCTCAGGCGCCTTGTCACGGTTCCGCGCGGCGCCCTCCATCGGAAGTTCGAGTCTTCCCTCTGGCATGGGTGTGTGTGTTGTCGTTAGCGTAAGTTAGTTTATCTTACATTAAGTAGTATGTAAGCCTAGGGACCTCTGACCTCAGCAGTATGCTTCCATAAGACTTTACCACAAATTTCCAAAATTTCGAAAGACCAGTGGTTTCCATAATTAAGGCTTGTTCGATGAAGGGGATAAATCAAGATGACTGTATTATGGTTTTATGGTTCAAATGGCTCTGAGCACTACGCGACTTAACTTCTGAGGTCGTCAGTCGCCTAGAACTTAGAACTAATTAAACCGAACTAACCTAAGGACATCACACACATCCATGCCCGAGGCAGGAATCGAACCTGCGACCGTAGCGGTCGCTCGGCTCCAGACTGTAGCGCCTAGAACCGCACAGTCACTCCGGCCGGCTTGTGGTTTTATAAAAGTAGTAATTTTGTATTTGAATTTGTTGTTGTTAAAGATACTTATCTTTACATTTTGTTGTCTTTGCTTATCAGAAGCTATATTATGGAAATTAAAGGTTGGAAACTATTTTTAGATAAGATTTTTCTGCAGCAATTCAGTTGTTAGTAGCCTTATCCTGTTAGTCATTCTAATATTAACTTGCTGCCCTTACGTTGCTCTAAGTACGCTATTTGTATTTCAGGTCACGATTTTATTAATAAATTTGACCATACATTGTACACTGAATCAGTCGACTCCACGAGTAATTATTTTGGGCCCCAACTCCCAGCTTCCATATCAGTGTTTAGCTTTGTTACCAGATCTGGTAGGTTATACCAATATAAGGGGCGTGAACAGCGTCAAATGTTGAGTGACCACTGGGAACGACACGGACATGCCGCGTTCTCGTGTGAGACAGTGTTATCAGCACCTGGCGGGTTGAAAGGGATCTCATTGTGTGTTTCTATTTGGCCAGCTGCTCAGATCTTTCAATATCCAGATCTGATGGGCATTCAAATACGACAGCGACAAATTTTGGACTACACGGAATCGTGAGGGCAGCCATACTAGCTGGCGAGGTTCCAGTCGACCACCTCTGACCACTAGAAGGGAGGACCGCCGTATTGTACACCAAGCACATCGTATCCCCATCGCATCGGCGCCTGCCATCCGAGAATAAGCAATGGACCCCTCGAAACGTTCTGTCATCCCACACCATCGGTCAGAGATTAGCAGCGGCTAGATAGGGAACTGCTGTCCGATGCGTAAGCTGCCGTTAACACCACAATACAAACGACTGCATTTGTAGTGATGCCAAGACTAAGACACATGGACTGCTGATGAATGGCATCTGCACTACCCAGGATGATCATCGTCAGCGAGTATGGCAGCAACCTGAGGAGAGATCCCATTTTTCCAGTGTATTGAATGAACACAGGTGTGTTACTCCCGACTTTATTGTGTGGGAGTCATCGGACATGATTTCAGTTACCGGCTGGTAGTAACTGAGCGTACGCTGATGGCCCAACGGTACATCTACATCTAAATCTACATCCATACTTAGCAAGCCACCTGACGGTGTGTGCCGGAGGGTACCTTCAGTACCTCTATCGGTTCTTCCTTCTATTGCAGTCTCGTATTGTTCGTGGAAAGAAGGATTGTCGGTATGCTTCTGTGTGGGCTATAATCTCTCTGATTTTATCCTCATGGTCTCTTCGCGAGATATACGTAGGAGGGAGCAATATACTGCTTGACTCTTCGGTGAAGGTATGTTCTCGAAACTTTAACAAAAGCCCGTACCGAGCTACTGAGCGTCTTACCTGCAGAGTCTTCCACTGGAGTTTATCTATCATCTCCGTAACGGTTTTGCGATTACTAAATGATCCTGTAACGAAGCGCGCTGCTCTCCGTTGGATCTTCTCTATCTCTTCTGTCAACCCTATCTGGTACGGATCCCACACTGCTGAGCAGTATTCAAGCAGTGGGCGAACAAGCGTACTGTAACCTATTTCCTTTGTTTTCGGATTGCATTTTCTTAGGATTCTTCCAAAGAATCTCAGTCTGGCATCTGCTTTACCGACGATCAATTTTATATGATCATTCCATTTTAAATCACTCCTAATGCGCACTCCCAGATAATTTATGGAGTTAACTGCTTCCAGTTGCTGACCTGCTATTTTGTAGCTAAATGATAAGGGAACTATCATTCTATGTATTCTCAGCACATTACACTTGTCTACATAGAGATTCAATTGCCATTCTCCGCACCATGCGTCAATTCGCTGCAGATCCTCCTGCATTTCAGTACAATTTTCCATTGTTACAACCTCTCGATACACCACAGCATCATCCGCAAAAAGCCTCAGTGAACTTCCGATGTCATCCACAAGGTCATTTATGTATATTGTGAATAGCAACGGTCCTATGACGCTCCCTTGAAATCACTCTTACTTCGGAAGACTTCTCTCCATTGAGAATGACATGCTGCGTTCTGTTATCTAGGAACTCTTCAATCCAATCACACAGTTGGTCTGATAGTACACATGCCCTTACTTTGTTCATTAAACGACTGTGGGGAACTGTATCGAACGCCTTGCGGAAGTCAAGAAACACGTCATCTACCTGTGAACCCGTGTCTATGGCCCTCTGAATCTCGTGGACGAATAGCGCGAGCTGGGTTTCACACGACCGTCTTTTTCGAAACCCATGCTGATTCCTACAGAGTAGATTTCTAGTCTCCATAAAAGTCATTATACTCGAACATAATACGTGTTCCAAAATTCTACAACTGATCGACGTTAGAGATATAGGTCTATAGTTCTGCACATCTGTTCGACGTCCCTTCTTGAAAACGGGGATGACCTGTGCCCTTTTCCTATTCTTTGGAACGCTACGCTCTTCTAGAGACCTACGGTACACCGCTGCAAGAAGGGGGCAAGTTCCTTCGCGTACTCTGTGTAAAATCGAACTGGTATCCCATCAGGTCCAGCGGCCTTCCCTCTTTTGAGCGATTTTAATTGTTTCTCTGTCCCTCTGTCGTCTATTTCGATATCTACTATTTTGTCATCTGTGTGACAATCTAGCGAAGGAACTACAGTGCTGTCTTCCTCTGTGAAACAGCTGTGGAAAAAGTCATTTAGTATTTCGGCCTTTAGTCTGTCATCCTCTGTTTCAGTACCATTTTGATCACAGAGTGTCTGGACATTTTTTTTTTTTTTTTTTGATCCACCTACCGTTTTGACATAAGACCAAAATTTCTTAGGATTTTCTGCCAAGTCAGTACATAGAACTTTACTTTCGAATTCATTGAACGCCTCTCGCATAGCCCTCCTCACACTACATTTCGCTTCGCGTAATTTTTGTTTGTCTGCAAGGCTTTGGCTATTTTTATGTTTGCTGTGAAGTTCCCTTTGCTTCTGCAGCAGTTTTCTAACTCAGTTGTTGTACCACAGTGGCTCTTTTCCATCTCTTACGATCTTGCTTGGCACATACTCATCTAACGCATGTTGTACGATGGTTTTGAACTTTGTCCACTGATCCTCAACACTATCTGTACTTGAGACAAAACTTTTGTGTTGGGCCGTCAGATACTCTGTAATCTGCTTTTTGTCACTTTTGCTAAACTGAAGAATCTTCTTACCTTTTTTAATATTTCTATTTACGGCTGAAATCATCGATGCAGTAACCGCTTTATGATCGCTGATTCCCTGTTCTGCGTTAACTGTTTCAAATAGTTGGGGTCTGTTTGTCACCAGAAGGTCTAATATGTTATCGCCACGAGTCGGTTCTCTGTTTAACTGCTCAAGGTAGTTTTCAGATAAGGCACTTAAAAAAATGTAACTGTATTCTTTGTCCCTGCCACCCGTTATGAACGTTTGAGTCTCCCAGTCTGTATCCGGCAAATTAAAATCTCCACCCAGAACTATAACATGGTGGGGAAATCTACTCGAAATATTTTCCAAATTATCCTTCAGGTGCTCAGCCACAACAGCTGCTGAGCTAGGGGGCCTATAGAGACATCCAATTACCATGTCTGAGTCTGCTTTATTTCACATTTCGGATCTCCGTCAATTTAATTCGATGCTATTGCACTTGGTATCGCTATAAATACGCCTCCCCCTTCACTGTCCAGCCTGTCTCTGCGGTATACATTCCAATCTGAGTTTAGGATTTCATTACTGTTTACGTCTGGTTTCAGCCAGCTTTCTGTCCCTAGTACTATATGGGTACTGTGACCGTTTATTAATGAGAGCAGTTCTGGGACCTTTCTATAGATGCTCCTGCAGTTTACTATTAGCACATTAATATTGTTATTCCCTGTTGCATTTTGCCTACTCCTACCTTGCCGCGTCTCAGGAACCGTCTTGTCGGGCCTAGGGAGGGAATTCTCTAACCTAAAAAACCCACATGTGCACTCCACACGTACTCCGCTACCCTTGTAGCCGCTTCCGGCTTGTAGTGCACGCCTGACCTATTCAGGGGGACCCTACATTTCTCCACCCGATAGCAGAGGTCGAGAAATTTGCACCCCAGATCTCTGCAGAATCGTCTGAGCCTCTGGTTTCAGTCTTCTACTCGGCTCCAAACCAGAGGACCGCGATCGCTTCTGGGAACGATACTACAAATAGTTAGCTCAGATTCCACCCCGCGAGCGAGGCTTTCCACCTTCACCAATTCCGCCAACCGCCTGTACGAACTGAGGATGACCTCTGAACCCAGACGGCAGGAGTCATTGGTGCCGATATGAGCAACAATTTGCAGTCGGGTGCACCCAGTGCTCTCTATCGCCGCCGGCAGGGCCTCCTCCACATCTCGGATGAGACCCCCCGGCAAGCAGACAGAGTGAACACTGGCCTTCTTCCCCGACCTTTCCGCTATTTCCCTAAGGGGCTCCATCACCCGCCTAACGTTGGAGCTCCCAATAACTAATAAACCCTGCCCCGGTGTGCCTGCTCGGACCTTGCTGAAGGAGCGGCCACATGTCCACTCACAGGAAGAGCGGGCGATGCCACACGGCCAGCCTCCACATTGACCCTCCGCCTCGTGCGCCGCGAACGCCGCTGAACCCGCCACTCCCCTTGGGGAGAGGGTGGCCCAACCGCGCCCGGTACCCGCGAAGACGTCTCGACAGCAGGGACAGTGGGCGAAGCATGTAACACCTGGGGTGTACCATGCGACGCACCAGACTCCCCACTGCCGCTACACTCCGAGGCAGCAGCCTGAAGATGGCTGACCGCGGCCATCAACACGTTCAGCTGTTCGCGAACAGTGGCCAGCTCCTCCTGCGTCCGTACACAGCAGTCACACATCCTATCCATCCTAAGAAATCAATTTACTGTAGAGAGTTAATCAACTTTTAACTAGACTGCTAATTCACTAAAGGCGGCTGATTGTTGACTAAACTGTGGCTGCTAGACACTTCTTATTGAAAACAATGAAAATAGCACTACCTGTATCTGGATTGTATTGAAAACAAACACTAGCACTACTGGCACTATGGTTGACTAAATGGACTCTCTCCGACTGTATTCAAAACAAACACGAAATCTATGGAACACTATTACTAGCACTCGACAATTAAAGCTTCCTAAAAGCAAAAACACACGTAATAAGAAGTGAAAAGTAATAAAAATACAGTTAATACTTACATTAACGTAGCTCGTTGCACAGCAGATGTGAAGCAGACGGCAGTTACGACGACACTGACACTACGTCACGGACCTCCTGCGTGTTCATGTGTTAGCTCTTATGCGACAGTATCACGGTGCCATTTTTCGACTGATCAACGCTCAGCAAGTGTATTTTCGATAGGTCTGTGCCGTGATGAGTTACTCCCATGACCAGCAACGTCCCAAGATCTGTTCCCGACAGAACATGTGTGGGACCATCTCGGATGTCAACCTTGTCCTTGTGTCAGAGTCCACGATAAAGAGGAATAAAGAGGACGAGTTACAACTCCTGTGGACCACCTTACCTCAGGAGAGAGTACAACGACTTTATGGCACTCGTCCCAACCACATTACTGAATGCATCCAAGCCAGACGGGGTTCAAACTGCCAGTTTCTTTGTAAATTTATCTGGGTTTTGTTTTGACTGCAATTGCATCACATACCACATCAATCTGTAAGGTGTCATTTCCTTTTCTCCTCCCCTTCTGGGCGCTTCACTTTTTTGGCCAGGCAGTTTATGTCATTTTGTGTATATGAGGGCTATTGAGAAAGCAAGTTCCGGACGGTTGCAAAATGGAAACCACTGTGAAAATCAAAACTGTTTTCTTTGAAACAGTTAGCTGCACCTTCCAGCCACTTCTCTACATAGTCGACGCTCCAACTTAGACATTTGTCGCAGCGTTGTACCAACTTTCCAATACCCTCGTCATAGAAGGCAGCTGCCTGTACTTTCCGCCAATTCTCTACGCTGATCTACGGTTCGTTGTCTGTGACAAAATATTGTCTTCATGGCCAGCAGTTCATGTGAGCAGAGATGAAATTCAGCGATAGCCAATTGTGGCTGTATTGTGGCTGATCAAATACCTCCCGTCGTAAACGCTGAAGGAGCATCTTCATTGCCTCTGCAGAATGCGTCCGAGAATTGTCACAATGACGGACCCGTATGACAGTTATGTAATGTGGGCTGCATGACATCAGGCGAAATCTCTCACCAGGCCCTCATACTTGGCGGGAGACACTATTTTCTAGGCATCCTTACGTGCTCAACGTGAGCTGAGAATTGAAAAGAGCGACATGATGCGATCGATGGGCATACAAGAGACACTGCCCAACACAAATTTGTAAAGCTTCATCGGATTTTCACAGTTATTTCCATTTCATGACAGATCGGAACTTATTTTCCGACTAGCCCTCGTATGTATACTGATGCCAGTTGTCGAATAGTGATTACTTGTGTATATTCATCTATTTATTGCCGATCTAGTTCAGACGCATGTCCATTATCAGCGACATCTGCATTACAGAAGATAAAATTTCTTTCAAAATACCTATTTGTCGTGTTTACGTTTTCCGTATAACGTAACTTTCCTTATACACTTGTTTCTTAGCACATGACAGAGACTTTCGCAAATAATGGTCGCATAATTATCTAATTTTATGACACTTTTAATCAACACATTTATTTGGGATATTATGCACTTGTCAATGGAAACGTAGTTAACATCCGATGATATTGGTTTAGTTGTTTCATAGATTATACATGATGTTTGACTGTTTGACTGTTATAGGTGCAAAGAGAGGCGCGAGTAGACGACAGTAAAACAAGCAAATAATCTTAATAATACTGATACCAGCGGTTTTCACCGTACTTATAACACCTTATATTCAGCTTGTAACAGAGTGCTCAAGGATCAGAAGTGCAGATATACACTTGGGGATAAATGGATTACAGCAAGTGTTCCATGTCACCAGCGTTCGTTTGAAGGGAGGCTTCAGTAAGTCTCGTCATCAATGTTGGTACATATTCAAAACTCCCAGATGTGTTCAAAAGGCATTGACAGCTATCCAAAATGCATTCCTGGAGTTCATCGAAACTAACAACAGGTCTGGAATACACCAAAGCTATCAAATATCTCTACCCTAGAAAAAAATCCAACAGGTTCGTGTCGGGTGATATGGGAGACCATGATACTAGCGAGCCACGCCCAATACACTTGTCGAAGATTCGTGTTTCGTATTCCCGAACAGCCACATGTAAGCGTGCCGGTTCACCATCATGTATGTACCACATACGCATATTTTCACGATAAGAAACACACATGACCAGAAAGTCGGTCATACAAGCAATGCCGCACCATCAACCGATCACCAGCGACAATTACCCTAACGTTAACGGCAAATGTTCGATCTCAGTGGCAGCACGTGGGATCTCATAAGCCAAAACGTCTGTGTCGTGGATGTTCATAATACCGTTTCGGATGTAGCATGCTTCGTATGTAAATAACACGTGCACGAGTAAGTGTACATCGTTCTAACATTGTGTAAGGATCCATTGGCAGAAAGCAGAACAGGCAGGATAATCAGGTGTGGCCAGGGCTTCCACACGTTGTGCATAATACACTGAGGTGACGAAAGTCACGGGGTAGCGATATACACATTTGCAGATGGCGGCGGTAGTATCGCGTACACAAGGTATAGAAGGGCAGTTCATTGGTGAAGCTGTCATTCGTACTCGGTAGATTCTTGTGAAAAAAGGTTTCAGATGTGATTATGGACGCACGATGGGAATTAACAGAGTTTGAACGCGGAATGGTAGTTGGAGCTGGGAGCATGTAATGTTATGGAATTCAGTATTCCGAGATCGACAATGTCAAGAGTGTGCCGAGAATACCAAATTTCAGGCATTACCTCTCACCACGGACACTTAACGACCGAGAGCAGCGGCGGTTGCTTAGAGTTATCAGTGCTAACAGACAAGAAAAACTGCTGGAATTAACAGCAGACTACGACGGGAGCGTATCCGTTTGGACAATGCGGCGAAATATGGTGTCAATGAGATATGCCTACAGACGACTAGTGCGAGTGCATCTGCTAACAGCACGACATAGCCTGCAGCGCCTCTCCTGAGGTCGTGAACAAATCGGTTGTCCCCTAAAGGACTAGGAAAACCTTGTCTGGCCAGTTGAGTCCCGATGTCAGTTCGTAAGACCTGATTGTTCGGCTCGAGTGTGGCGTAGACCCCACGAAGCCATGGATCCAAGTTGTCAACAAGGCACTGTCAAACCTAAGGTAGTTCCGCAACGGTGTGGCCTCTGTTAATATGGAATCGACTGGGTCCTCTGCTCCATCTAAACCTATCATTGAATAGTAATGGGTATATTTTATGTTCGGCTTCTTGGGGACCATTTGCAGCCATTCACGGTACTGATGTTCCCAAACAACGATATCATGTCACCAGACCACAACTGTTCACTATTGATTAGATTTGGTCATCCAGGTCACTCGACGTGAATCCCATTGAACATTTATGGAACGTAATCAAGAGGACAGTTCGTGCACAAAATCCTGCACGGGCAACACTTTCGCAATTATGGACGGCTGTAGAAGCAGCATGGCTTAATATTTCTGTCAGGGGACTTCCAAAGACTTGTTGACCCCACGTCACGTCGAGTTGCTGCACTACGCAGGACAAAAGGAGGTCTGACACGATATTAGGAGGTGTATGGGTATAACTATCGCTCACGTAACACCAGTCATACAGTGGAGAGTGAAACGCGTTCTGCTGCAGTAATCAATCTGCTTCTCGTGACCAGCATTTCGTTCACTTGTTGTAATACAGGCTCCTCCGTTCGTGGTATCAACACTGTTATTGGTGTACCTACGTGCTGCATGTTAAGTTTAAATGAACCAGTCTCACGCAGGTGTTAATGGAACCTAGTGAAACTCTTCTGTCTGGCTCTGAGGATACGAAAATTGTGCTGCCTCCCTTGCAGTGCAATTAGCAAGCACGTATATGAAGTGGATGTTAGCCACTTCTTCATTTGAAAATGTGTTAGGGTCATGGAAACAACCATAAACGCCACACATGCACAATGCTTTGCTGTTTACTGTGGAAACTGGTACCTGGAACGTATTGATCGTGCTATAACACTGGCATGGCTACACACGTGCATACGTCGTATAGGGGCTAAAATTCGTTTCCAGTCCTACGTTTACTAGGATACATTACTTGTTTCATTGTCCTGTACTCAGTTCTTTCGCTTGTGCCTATAAGGGTGCAATGCTTTACATAATTTCTTTCTAAATTGTATTACCTGAGTTAACGAAATTTCCAAGTATAGAAATATATTTCAGCACTAAAGGTTTATGAGAACAGTGGTGAAATTTTCGGCGAATTTTTTGTTTTTTAGGTCGGTCTTTTGGTTCAAAAAGCTGTTGCTGGGAAACTTCTTTGACAAGTAGTAAGAAACAAGCACTTAAGGCACTTTAAATTAGATGAAAAAGTAGCCTTTTACGCTGGTATGCAGCAGATACTAGTACGGAAATAAATAAATCAATAAAAGTAAAAGTTATTCGGCAGCTGAAGTCAATCTACAATACATAAAAATGGTACATTTCCAACATTTTTAACCTGCGGAGCACCATTTGTTGAAGAGAGTCTTAAAACACAAATTATTAAAACTCTGCATTATGTGAAGCAATGGTGTGCGACAACTAGACCTTCTACACATCTGGCGCACGAGATCAAAGGAGGCCTGTACATCCAGTACGAGTGTGTTCTGCATTGGGAGTTTTGCCTTCAGCGTTCATTCCCAAGGTAGCTAGAAACAAGCAGGTAGGCCATTCCGAGGCGTCGTGCTGCTGTTGGCTAACGCCGAGGTCCACAAGAAAGACAGGCGTCACGGAGGTAGGTCTGAAATCGCTCGCTCGCTCAGCTCAGCAGACAAAAAGAGTTTCTAAACCTGTTAACTCGCAGCTGGCCGTCTACGTACTAACGAGAGTTACATCTTCTTGTGGAATCTGCTATTATGAAATGTCACTGATTAACAGTACTACAACAAAATTTAAGATAAGTACTCGATATAAATAATATAGCGGCTTGTTTATAGCATTTCGTCTCTTCTGATTAACAGTGCTCATTTCATACAAGAAGTAGTGCCTTATGCAACTGATAATTTTGTCATGATTTTAATTTTATTGTACCCCAGTACAGCCGTAGCAAACTATAAGGAGGCCTACGGACCTCTGATCATTGTAGGACTAATAACAGTAATACTCCGTCATAGTGGATTCCAGTAGAAGATGCAATTCTCGTTTGTACGTACACACATAATTAGGAGTTAACAGGTGTAGAAACGCAGTATGTCCGCTGAGATGAGCGAACAAGCGAGCTCAGGCCTACCTTCGTGACGTACGCGTCGCGGCCTGGCCGCGGGCTAACGCGAATGACATCAGCGGGAATGCTGTTCTGCCGCGGTCCGCGAGCAGCCTCATGAAATGTATGTTGTTAAGTGCTGATCAACATTATTAGATCTAAAATAATAATAAACCTACAGTCTGGAAGCGCGCGACCGCTACGGTCGCAGGTTCGAATCCTGCCTCGGGCATGGATGTGTGTGATGTCCTTAGGTTAGTTAGGTTTAAGTAGTTCTAAGTTCTAGGGGACTGATGACCTTAGCAGTTAAGTCCCATAGTGCTCAGTGCCATTTGAAACATTAAATAATAAACGAACACTTGTATGTTATGATAGTAGCCACGTCAAAAGACTTAGTATTAAAAGCTGGAACATCTTACGTCGTTCATAAATACTCACTGTAGATCAGGAACATCACGACGCAAGCAACTGAAGATTTTTCTTTGCTGCAAGTTTTTTATATTTCCTGTTGTAGCTTGTGTGTTCAAATGCCTTTTTATAATGAAGGTTCTTGGCCTTACGGAGAGAGAAATCAGTTTGTGATGCATTTCGGGAAACCTCGACCTTATTGTAGAAATTATCTTTTGCATCGCTCCGTCACACTTAGCAATATGCCGCCCATGAAAATGTCACTTCAAACTCCTTTATTTTACTGAACCAGTCCATTGAAGGAGAAGGAGCCGAGCACTGGAGATTACAGAGATTCAGTCATTACCGGTAACGTAATCTAAATGGTTCAAATGGCTCTAAGCACTATGGGACTTAACATCTGAGCTCATCAGTTCCCTAGATTTAGAACTACTTAAACCTAAGTAACCTAAAGACATCGCACACATTCTTGCCCGAGGCAGGATTCGAACCTGCAACCGTAGCAGCAGCGCGGTTCCGGACTGAAGTGTCTAGAACCGTTCAGTCACAACGGCCGGCCTTAATCTGAATCCGGAAGAAGTTTGTCTGAGACTGAACTGTCAATGTAAGGTCGAATCTGGCCTGATGTGAAACACTGTCTAATTTATTGTTTTATTGCAGAAGAAAACTGGCAATTGACTCTAAATAATATGAATTGTGAAGTCACCCGCATGAGTGCTTAAAGGAATCCGCTAAATTTCGGCTACACGATAAATGGCACAAATGTAAAGGCTGTAAATTCAATTAGAGATTACAGTTACGAATAATTTAAATTGGAAATACCGCACAGATAATGTCGTGGGAAAAGCGAACCAAATGCTGCGATTTATTGGCAGAACACTCTGAAAATGCAACACGTCTACTAAAGAGACTGCGTGCACTAAGCTTGGAATATTGCTGTGTGGTGTTGTATCCGCAGCAAACGGAATTGACGGAGGACATCGAAAAAGTTCAAGAAGGGCAGTACGTTTTGTATCATCGCGAAGTAGGAGGCAGAGCGCCGCGGATATGATAAGCAAATTTGGATGGCTGTCATTAAAACAAAGATTTTCGTTGCAGCAGGATCCTGTCATGAAATTTCAATTATCAGCTTTCTCTTCCGAATGTGAAAATATTTTGTTGGTGTCTGCCTACATAAGCAGGAATGATCATCATTATAAATTAAGAGAAATCAGGTCTTGCACAGAAATATTTAAGGGTTCATTTTTCCTGTGCACTCTTCGAGAGTGGAACGACAGAAAAATAGCTCTAAGATGGTTCGATGAATCCTCTGAAAGAGAATTAATTGCGAAATGCAGAGTAGCTATGCAGGTGTAAAAGAAGCACATCTATTTACTTCCACATCATACTTCAAATACTCGGCGAATCGTAGTTTTGTCCCCTCAGCAGTTGTATCTTTGTTTTTAATCCGTCTATTTCGTTTTTAGCAGTAACATCTATGTCAAGAATTAGCTCTGTGCCAGTCGACTGATTTAATTTAATCTTATTCGGAGATAAAGCTTCCAAACCATGCAGCGTACTCTTTTCTTTTCATATCGACGATCTCTTGCTCATGTCACTTATTAACAAAAGCAAATATATTTCACAATAACATTATTACCGTTGTTGTTGTGAGAATCAAACGTTTGTAAACGCTATAAAAGAACAATACGCGAATAATTCCATAGCCGATAATACATAAAACACGCTTCTAAATAGGATGAATATCTGGCAGTTATCTATACGCTCTATACGTTATCCTTCCTTGTGTTGCGACGACTTCGAATGCATCTCCATGCCAATTTGGAATTTTTTGTGATGACAAAAAGACATCCATCAATTATCTTTTCAAAGGAATTTCAATTTTTAAGTCTCGTTCATTATCATCGGAAGGAAATACTTTCAATAAGTCCTTGCATTATTCGAATTAACGGGATCAGTTCTTTTACAACGAGATACCCATTTGCGCTTTAGTTTTGTTATCTTTTGGAAATCTATGGTAAACGACGCCCGCAGTTTTACATGAAACATTTTTGCACTGAGTTGTAGCACACGGATTTCCACTTTTGCTCATAGTTCTACAAAACGACCAGTAAGAAGAATAGCTAGCAAGCAATTGCATTTTATTTATTTCAACGTAGGGATTTGGGAATTTGCTTGTACTACTACTGCACGTGTAGGGTTCTCACTTCCCGCATCGCTAATGACGCCGTACTGCACGGTTCCGCCAGCAGTCAGACGTGAAGCCAATATGGCATGCCCTGGCTCATTCCGCTCTCGGCTCTCGACTAGTGCGGCGCTACATTTATTTACCTTGGCACCGAGGGAAGCTTGGAGCCCGAGCAGTAATTACACCGGCAGCGCGATATCGCCAGCTGTAGTGAAGCACACAACGTATAAGGCCCACCGGCTGCAGACAGAAAACGGCATGTCGCTGCAGTGGCACACTGAGAGGAGAAGAGAGACAGTACGATAAAAAAAAAGAACTGTTTTTGACTGGTCTTTCAAAAGGCCATACCCATATGAAATTTACGAATGGCCTTCTGAAAAGGTTAAATTAATATTAGACAAATACATGGGACTCAGGTAGATTCAATTCAAATTGTGTTTTTGGGTCAATGAGCTGCTCGAAGCACTGTGATAAAATAATCAAAAGTTGCAGTGGCATAATAAAGTTCAGCCATAGGGACGATTCTATTAGTCAAGCAACCGTAACAAACGCAGGCATGGAAAGTCGAAACGTTTGATCTTTGAATATGCCTTTCGAAATTAGTGACGAATCAATATCGTTGAACATATTCGGTAGATATCAAACGTAAAAAAAACTTGTGTGAATATCAACAGCAGAAACAGCAACTTATACAGTGGGATACGGGTTGTGAAAACGATCACCACTAGACACATACCTCCATACCTAACTGTATACGGAAATAAATACTTAGTGATATACCCTATGTGACCAAAAATATGTGGACACGTTTTAGTGGACATTAACATCAGACGTGTGCACCCTTGGCCTTTATGACAGTTTGATTCCTTCTGGGGACACTTTAAATGATATGTCTGATGGTCTGTGATGGAATGACAAACCCATTATTCCTTAACAGCCGAAACCAGCGAAGGCAGTCACGTTGGACGCTGGCGTCTTGAGCGTAGTCGACGTTCAAGCTCATCGCAAAGGTGTTCCACTGGGGACTGCGGGTAGGCCAGTCCATTTCAGGAACGTTATTGTCCACAGACTATTGCTTCACAGATGCCGCTTTATGACAGGATGCATTGTCTTTTCGACGTTCTCTAACTTACCCAGCTCAAGCACGCCGCATTCTTAGAATGAAAGGATGTATGTAGTGGAAGCTTGCAACCGTATTGGTTCATTTAAGAAACTTCGAGAATATTTCCCGAGCTTCACTATTCCCGCAAACAATAGTGTTCAGAAGTTCATAATAAAATGGTGGGTCAGTTGCGATGTCTCGAAATGCAGCCGCAAGCCTTCACACCGAGCGAGATGGCGCAGTGGATATCACACTTGATTCGCATTCGGTAGAATGAGGGTTCAAACCCGCGTCCGGCCATCCAGAATTAGGTTTTCCGCAATTTCCCTAAGTCACTCCAGACGAATGCCACAATGATTCGGTTGAAAGGGCATGGACGATTTCCTTCCCCATCCTTGCCACAATCCGAGCCCTCAATATTTACTGACCTCGATGTCGACGGCACGCTAAACCCAATCTTCGTTCCTTTTCTTTTACAAGCAATCATCGTCTGAGAACTGTTGCTCTACTGTATGCAGTACACGGTGTTGTAAATTGTGTTCCTATCCTTAAACGTGGTA
Organism: Schistocerca serialis cubense; assembly: GCF_023864345.2. Lineage (NCBI taxonomy): Eukaryota > Metazoa > Arthropoda > Insecta > Orthoptera > Acrididae > Schistocerca > Schistocerca serialis. The sequence goes on from NC_064640.1 coordinate 1,002,883,249, forward strand.
AGGAGACCACACCCAAACCACGAAAAACGAACCAATAACCTAACAACACCGTCGCCTTCGTATTTCACTCTTGGCATTACCAATGTGGCAGGAAGAATTCGCCAAACCCAATCTTTCCATCGGATTGCTGCAGGGTATGGTGTGGTTCATCATTCGAAGGCACTTGATTCCAGTCATCTGTTGTCCAGTGACGTCGCTGTTTACAGTACCTCAAGTGTTGCTTACTGCACGAACTTCCTCCCACATGTGTAGATAGGGAGATGCATCTCCCAACCGTTTTTGAGAAAATCGAGTTTGAAAATTACAGTTGTGCTTATGCTGTATGCTCTGTATGGCTACAAGCCTTCATGGAAACCGCAGCCGAGCACAGAATTGGGAGGGGGGAGGTATCGTTGCGAGGCCTAGGGGTTCACCCCCTTCCCACCTTATCTGCTCCAGCCTGTAGGTGGCAGTGACATTAAGAAACAAATAAAAAGAAATTAGTTACAAAAGCCTGACGCTCTACTTGTTTCAAAGCGCTGAGAAACCGTAATTAGTTTGTGACTTTAAAAAAGTAAAGAAAGGGGTTCGTGGTTTCGAGTCCCTCTAGGGAAGGTAATTTTTCTTTTTCTTTTCTATATTTAACTCCTTTCGTTGTAAATTTAAAAAAATCTCTTCAAATGCAATTTATTTCTATATCTAACCGTGTAGTAATGTAAACCACGTTTGTTGCAATAGGCATAGAGGAAAAAAAAACAATGAAAATGGAAAAATTCGTCGTTCTTTACATCTGCTGTACGTCGCGATAATTATTGTTTATCAGTATCGTTATGAATCATTCAGTGTTGCATAGGTTCCAGATTAAACTTGTCACAAATGTAGATACAACAATATAAATAAAAATGACCACACTGATTTGCCTTCACGTATCCTTTTTTCATTTTCAGTCTCCTTCAGAAAAAAAAGTTTTTCCCCTTTTTCATGTTAAGGATGAGGAAAACAGTAAGTGAATGGTTAAGCACGGTCATAATAAATCTGTTGTACGAATTACGTCGGAATGAAAAGAAGCTGCTGGCAGCGAGAATCGATTCACGGATCTCTCGTTCACGAAACTACGCGCTTACTCGCCCGGCTGCGAACGCTGTGAACCCTAGTGGCCCTACAAACATAAAGCTTAAGCACGCCTATAATTTGCAAACACGATGGTCTCAGAAACGGTTGAGAGTTGCATCTTCCTGTTAAAGTCGTAGTCGTGTCCTAGACAACATGCACCGATGAGGCAAAGAAACTGGTACACCTACCTAATATCGATAGGGATCCTGAGAGAACGCAAAAGTGCCACGACACGACGTAGCATGGACTCCACTTATGTCTGAAGTAGTGCTGGAGGGAACTGACACCATGAAGCCTGCTGGTCTGTCCATACATCCGTAAGAGTACGAGGTGGTGGAGATCTCTTCTGAACAGCACGTAGCAAGACATCCTAGATGGGCTCAATAATGTTCGTGCTTGGAGAGTTTGGTGGCTCAAAAAATGGTTCAAATGGCTCTAAGCACTATGGGACTTAACATCTGAGGTCATCAGTCCCCTAGACTTAGAACTACTTAAACCTAACTAACGTAAGGACATCTCACACATCCATGCCCGAGGCAGGATTCGAACCTGCGACAGTAGCAGCAGCGCGGTTCCAGACTGAAGCGCCTAGAACCACTCGGCCACCGCAGATTGATGACCAGCGGAAGTATTACACTCAGAAGAGTATTCCTGGAGCCACTCTGTAGCAATTCAGGATGTGTGGGATGTCACATTGTCCTGCTGTAATTGCCCAAGCCCGTCGGAATGCACAACGGATATGAATGGATGCAGGTGGTCAGACAGGATGCTTACGTACATGTCACCTGTCAGAGTCGTATCTAGAAGTATCAGGGGTCCCATATCACTCCAACTGCACACGCCCTATTCCATTACAGAGCCTCGACGAGCTTGAACAGTCCCATGCTGACAAGCAGTGTCCACGGTTTCATGAGGTTGTCTCGTTAACCGTACACATCCATCCACTAGACACAATTTGAAACTAGACTTGTCCGACCAGGCAACATGTTTCCAGTCATCAACAGTCCAATGTCGCTGTTGAGGGTCCCAGGCGGGGCGTAAGGCTTTGTGTTGTGCACTCATCAACGGTACACGAGTTGGCTTCAGCTTCGAAAGCCCATATCGATGATGTTTCTTTTAATGGTTCGCACGCTGACATTTGTCAATGGCCAGCATTGAAATCTGCACCAATTCCTGGTCCGATAGGAATTTCAAAGCAGCGCCAACATGATTACGGGTTTGAGTTCTGTCTGGCACATAGTTTTAATCTGCTAGGAAATTTCAAGACTTGCACACTATGTGATCAAAAGTATCCGGACACCTGGCTGAAAATGGCTTACAAGTTCGTGGCGCCCTCCATCGGTAATGCTGGAATTCAATATGGTGTTGGCCCACCCTTAGCCTTGATGACAGCTTCCACTCCCGCAGGCATACGTTCAATCAGGTTTCTTAGGGAATGACAGCCCATTCTTCACGGTGTGCTGCACTGAGGAGAGGTATCGATGTCGGTCGGTGAAGCCTGGCACAAAGTCGGCGTTCCAAAACATCCCAAAGTTGTTCCATATGATTCAGGTCAGACTCTGTGCGGGTCAGCCCATTACAGGGACTTTACCGTCGTGTAACCCCCCACCACAGGCCGTGCATTATGAACAGGTGTTAGATCGTGTTGAAAGATGCAATCGCCATCCCCGAATTGCTCTTCAACAGTGTCTTGGCCTATACATAGATACTTGGCCCTTTTTGGGAGAGCGACGGTTAAAGTTTTCGAGGTGCTTTATGTGCCTTTTACCGAATAGATAGCTCAACTAAAGCCGTGGCACAGTCGCCAGAGTCGCGGCTCACAGTTTTGCAGCCCATTCCAAGTCCAAGTATTACTTTTAATTCTATTTTTCGTTTATCTACCCACGTTCGTGGAAGATTATTACACGATTGTTTTCCAGTGTATACTGAAGTAACATTTTCCTTATTCGTCTACTAATCGTATGACTGGTGAACGAATTAAAGAAATTAAAAGAATGAGGATATTATTTGAAATTGTTCTGGGTGAAATTCGTCTATAGTATCTTGATTGATAATCAGTTGCAGGGGCCAGTTTACGGAAAAGTGATCCGTTATGCGTAGTCTGTCGCCAAATTATTGCCGGCGCATGAAATCTTCAGCAGTGTTAACGACTTTTCTTTCCCAAGTGAGATTCAAACGAGAAAATTTTATTGTGGCAAACCTGCATTAGCGTGACGCTCGTGGTGTTCGTACTTCCTATGTTTCGAATGTTTCTACGATTGGTATCAACCAAGGGAAGGGAAAAATTTTTCCTGAAGGTTGAACATAAGAATAAAATATAAGTATCGAATAAGGAATGAAATATAACAATATGAGAATTTAAAAAGATTGTAGCACCTGAAAATAGCATACACACATATATTATACAATAAATGTATGACAGTGTGAAACCCAGACGTAAATTTACGAGTAATATAACGTCCTAGTATCCCCTAACGTGATAAGAAACATTTCGTGTAGTAACCTTCTACGGACGTGGAGAGATAAATGAAATAAATAAAAACAGTAATCGGATATCGAACATGGGGTGCAGAAGTGAGAGGCCTTGACGCTATCCACTGTGCTAGCATTTAGTCTGGGATTAGCGCGCTCTAAAAGGAATCTACATGACGTCGAAAACTTTGACCTTCGTTTTCTCAGAAACGGTCGAGTATCTACGGATAAGCCGAGACATGTCTCCTATTCTTTTGTTCCCTCTTCCATTGATCGAAGTTACTAGGAAATAGGGTTATGGCAGTTGTCATATTCTCCTCTACAAACCGCTAATTAGTAAGCGAAGACACGGGGTTCGGCCTGTACCTCCATTCTGCTTCGTAGAAGCGGCGCCAGCCGACAGCGTGAACCAGTGGATGTCATTACTTTCGCTGAACTGTTGCTTTTCCCACCTTTGTTTTCTCTCTCACAGTGCATGTTCTGTGGGCAAGCGTTCCAAATTAAGATTCACCCGTAAACGCACAACTACCACAGGGAATTTAACAGGTTTCATTGGCAGATCGAAGAGCAATTTTCCAGTTCAGTACATCGATATCTCTGAATGAAACAGGACAGAGTACTTCACAATCTTTCGCTGTAACAAAGCCACGTAGCAAAACATGGTGGTGTGCTATGTACAGGATGTCTGATTTATCTTCACCACCTCAAATAAATTTTTGTCCAGCAACAAAATAAGAAACGTCTCAAATTGTTGTTTGGCTGTCAGGTGGCCATTAACAAGCGTGTTGCCTTTCTTGTAATTTTGTTCACTAGCTTCAGTCGTCAAAGCCTGTTCAGAAATGTATTACATTGTACAATGCACGTAAATATGATGTAATAATGAATTTAATACAAAATTAACTTTGACTCTCCTGTACCCGGGTAACTTTACTGCTAGCTTCGCTTCTTCATAGTTTAGTAATATTTCTACCTTCTCTTCATCTGTGTCCATTGTACTCACGCATAGAGTCAGTTCCACAAGAAAGTATACGCCGTTATCTTTATGAAGTAAAATACACTATTATAAATATATGCTTACACGAAAACACATGTTATTACTAATTGCACAATTACCTAATAGTTAATCCAATCGCCGCCTTTATCGATTATAGCTTGGCACATGTTTTGGCATCTCGTAACGATCGCCAGATCGTTTTGATTTGATATGACAGCTGCTTACAATATATATATATATATATATATATATATATATATATATATATATATATATATATACGAGAGAATATGCAGAAAATCTCGTGAAAGATGCCAAAACATGTGCCAAGCTATAATCGATAAAGGCGGCGATTGGATTAACTATTAGGTAATTGTGCAATTAGTAATAACACCCCATTGTCTTGTTTCCACGCTGTACAGAGACGGCGGCGACGTTGCTCTTGAAGCACCCAGTTTGCCTCATTCGAACCAAACAGCATCTTAACGGACCCCAGAAGGGAATTTTGATAAATAAACGAATATAAATATAAATAAGTGACGCTTCAGATATTTTGCACTCATTCTAAACTGCAGCCGACAAAACAAAGAATTCAACTCACATTGTTTGTCTATATGCTGTGCAAAGGCGCATTGATTACAGATTCGAGAGTACTACCAGAAAAGTCGCTGCGAACGTTACATTTAAAATTATGGAGTACATTTTCTTGTGGAAGTGACTATACCTGCAACTGAAGACGGTTGACTGGTTTACATTTTCCTTCGTTGTTTACTATGGCATAGCGGACAAGTGATAGGCAAATGCTAGGTATGATGGTTTAGGGCAAAGGTGCATGTGATCTGGATTTCGACTTCCAGAAGTCAGTCAGAAAAGCATCAGTTACGTTAGAGAAGGTCTAGAGTCTGAGATAGTGCCGTTCTTCTAGCAGCACAACGTACCATTTCTCAGCTGCGCAAGGGTCGGTCACACTGGCGAAGAATGTGGACTCACTGGTTTCCTGAAGGTCATTCTAATTGTTCTATAGACTCGCACATAAACCGCACGAATGTGTTTTATAAGAAACAGAAACACTATATGATCAAAAGTATCCGGACACCCCCAAAAACATATGTTTTTCATATCAGGTGCATTATGCTGCCACCTACTGCTAGGTACTCCATATCAGCGACCTCAGTAGTCATTAGACATCGTGAGAGAGCAGAATGGTGCGCTCTGCGAAACTCACGGACTTCAAACGCGGTCAGGTGATCGGGTGTCACTAGTGTCATATGTCTGTACGCGAGATTTCCACATCCCTAGGTCTACTGTTTCCGATCTGATAGTAAAGTGGAAACGTGAAGGGACACGTACAGCACAAAAAAATGGTTCAAATGGCTCTGAGGACTATGGGACTTAACATCTGAGGTCATCAGTCCCCTAGAACTTATAACTACTTAAACGTAACTAACCTAAGGACATCAGACACATACGCGCCCGAGGCAGGATTCGAACCTGCGACCGTAGCAGCAGCGCGGTTCCGGACTGAAACGCCTAGAACCGCTCGGCCACAACGGCCGGCGATCACACAGTGTATTTTACTAATCAGCGACACCAGAGCCTGTTCTCTGCGACGTAATAAATTAATGATATAGAATTGCAAAGCTGAAAAGTGCTTACTGAAATATCATGTACAAGCAAACAGCTTTTGCAAAAACACGTACATTTAAAACAACAAAATAACTATCACTTGGCGTTGTCTTTTTTCATTTCCTGTCAGTACGGTGATGTGAGCCTCACTCCGCCTCAATGCCAGTTCGCTGTGTAACCACTTCAGAACTCTGTGACGGGCATAAACTGATCATTCTTACATCATGTCCTACTTTTTGTCCACACACGGTAATTTTCACAATTAAAGCAGATTTTGCATGTTACATGATGTTTAAACTAGAAGCCGTGTACGGGAATAAGTTTTACATATTTTGCTGTTGTTGAAAAGATAGAATGCTACGTAATACCATCTGCATGAGGAGATACGAGTTGCGAAGTTGAAAGATTAGAATATGTAACAAAATTATTACACATGAAGATATCTGATTATGTAGTAGATGTGACAATGAGGAATACGCATGATGTTTCAAACAGAGCACGAAAGATGACCATGAACTCCTTAATAACGATCATTGTCATGTGGCGGAGTAATGACTCTGCCCTGATTACGAGAACGTCGTATAATGAACCACAGATGGCTTGCCCACAACACAAGAGTGCTCATATGACGGCTCAACAACAGCAGCCGTTGTTGCTGGGAAATGATACTGTGGGCAACGTGCAGATTGTGATTCAGCATACTGCATTCTGAGAGATGTGTCAACGGCTGTGCAGAGACAAGTCTGGCTTTAGTGGCGGCCCGGAGTGGACGTGGCGTACTTCTGCCAGAGAGCGTGTGAGCTTGTGTTTGTTTACATTGCGACTTAGCCCGCACGTGGTCTTCGCACACTGACATCATGGCAAATAAGTTCAGGAAAACGACGTTACGTTTAACTTTTGTCCGGAATATGCACGACCGAAAGCGTTAGACGTGGACCGTTTCCTCCAGGAGGAGACGAAAATACCGCCATCGGAGCATCTGGGTATCCCCCTATCGATTCTCAGCTTACGTTAAAATGATCGATGATGCTGCGTGCGACGCGTTTCTGAACGTGACCAAACAGTGACTCCGTTTCCGTCACACTGACGGTAACGTCACCGTGGTCAAAGTCAAACATGCGGGATTAGACATTAGAACTATTCGCGTGTTCGAACTGCCTTTCGACGTACCTGCAGAGGACGTCATAGCGGCTTTCCGCCCATACGGCGCTGTTCATGAGTCCGTCTTATCTGACTATCAGCGGATGTCGGCCGGTAATCATGTACGACGGACAGCCGCGTACTTGCTCTGGGTGTGGAAAAGAGGGCCACATCAGATCTAAATGTCTGCGGCGACGGATAACGTGGCTACCAACTGGAGGAGTGGTACTTCCCTCGTGGACTACGCTACTTCCGGTCACATATGCGACGGCGCTTAACGCCAGGCGGCTGCCTAAATCGCGTAAGCAGCTGATGGATAGCGTTCCGCTCCTTCCTGAACCGGTTGTGGACGATGTGACTGACGAAGTGGCTACAGACATGTCCTCAGTTCCGGTGGTTCATCCCACTGCGCCCGTGGCCGGCACTGGTGTCGAACGTGACTCCCTGGTCGACTCTTTGGTTGTCCCGAAGTCGGCGTTTCTGGCTGACCGGCGCGACTCCCTGCCGCCTTTCGGACACGGAAAGTGCACTGCATAAACAACGCTGCCCTAAACGACGCAGAAGGAGGCGCCGCACGACGTCGGAACAGGACTCTTCTCCCCGTCCAGATGACACACTGCCTGTTGAGCATACCAACGTTTTAGTATCTGAGACCGTGGAGGACGGCGTCGTCAGTGTGTCTGTGGAACGGCGGCTCTCGGTGGCTCTCGCATCGACGGAACGGGAAACTCCTGCCTGTGAAGTCCCTACCAGGATAGCAACGACACCAGCCGATCTGGCACTGTCGGCGGATTCACGCTGGCGTGGGGCGAGGATTTTGAAGAAACAGCAGATCCTGTCCAGGAGGTGACCTGCTGACGTCAGCTTCTGCGCCGTGCGAGGGTTGCGGGCAGCGCCTGCCGCCGGGTTGTTCCCCATCCCGGTGGGACGCAGCTCCACGCATACAGCATCGCGGCACTTGAATGTGAACGGCGTCTCCTGGCTTTGGAATTAGATATTGCATTCTTGCGGGAGGTGCATTTAGTAGCGTTACCACGAATAGGAAGATACGACTTCTATGCCTCTCATGGCGATCAACTTGGCTGTGGAGTGGCGGTGTATGTACGAGAAGGCATCCTGATTGACGACATTATGTATCTTCGGTCTAGCAGGCGTATGGCATTCACTGCATGCGTGTCATTGATGTCTATGCGCCTTCCCGTACCCGATGTCGACGCGAAAGGGCACGGTTTTATGCGGAGGAGATTTCCCCACTGTTCTTAGATCGAAACGAACATCTTTTCTTTGGAGGGAATTTTAACTGCGCACTCTGCCGGAAAGATCAATACCAGAAGTTTACAACGTGCCAGGAACTGCGTCATTGTTCGCTATCAAGCCCTACGCAATACCTGGGAGGTACGGCGCGCAGGCGACCCGGGCTTCGCGTTTCACACGAGCCATTCGGCAAGTCGGTTAGACTGCGTTCGTGTCTACCGTGGAGTGGTTGATGCTGTGCTCGATGTAGAGCGCTGGTCGTTCTCTGACCACTGCGCGTACATGTGTTGACTGGGTGTTGTGTGCTGTCCTTAGGTTAGTTAGGTTTAAGTAGCTCTAACTTCTAGGGGACTGATGACCATAGATGTTAAGTCCCATAGTGCTCAGAGCCATTTGAACCATTTTTTTTTTCGTACATGTGTACACTGCTCCTTCACCGCCAGGAGGTTTGTAGGAGTCGGGCACCCAGAAGCTCAACACTAAGCATCTATAGGATTTTGATTGTCGCCAACGTATCACTGAGACGTGGACAAGATGCGAACAGCATCTCCGATCCTAATCATCATTGGTGGACTGGTGACTGGAATGTGCGAAACCGATGCTCCGACGCACATTCATCACTTACAGCAGGTAGGTGACTGCTTGGCACAGGCGCACTACCGACTTCTACTCGAGCGTCCTCCGCGACGTTGATGGTCAGCCACATTCTCCGGAAGTGCAAACTGAACGCAGCACGATTAAGGTGAAGCTACTAGCGATTACTCGCCGCAAAGTACAGGGTGCTGTGTGTCCGCAGACCTGACGAGGTGTCGCTGTGTTGCACTCTCACACTGCTCATTTGCATTTTACTTATTCATTTATTTATTTACTGCATACACATACAGCGGAAAAACAAATTAAAAAACTAATCCATCCACCGAGAATCCTGGAAACACCGCAAGGTGATGAAGGATCGAGTCCGAGAGGTTGGCACGTCACGTTTCGTTCCGAATCAGGCGGGTACCTGCCAAACCGGTAACGTGCCAACTTAGTGGGGGCGTGGTGAAAACGCTGTTAAGATAAATGGCAAAACAAGCACGGTAACGGGAACAGCTCGCAACCTCCGCATGTGTAGTCTACAACAATCAGGGCGCGAGTGATGAGCATCTCAATATTGATATGTCAAGGTTCAGCCCTTTACTCAGAGAACCGCCAGAGACTTTCTTGCAGGGAAATATTTCACCGCTGAGTAAGTAAAGGACTCTGGGTCAATGACATGCGGCGGCACTCGTAGGAAACACGTGACCATTAGTCGCCCCAACAACCAGACACCCACAACGGCTATACAGCTGAATCGATGATAATCGTCTTCGACACTTGGACAGACGGCGCAGAGGGGAAAGTCCGCCAGTCGTATGGCACGGAGGCGCTGATTAGTTGGGCTTCTTCCCAGAGGTCGCATAATACCAAGTCGATGTGAGATGCCTGGAAAAGAAACTACCACCAGCAAATGCTTTTTGTTGATACACCAAATGGCTTGAAAGATGGTGCTGTTGAAACATGTTTTCCCCAGTATTATCATTTTACCCAGTCTTGGTTCTATCAGCAATTTAGCATGGATCCGACATAACAGAGTAAGTTCATCACTATTTATATAAGTACTTCATTTCTGTAGGTGGAATTTAATATTTTCAGATATATGGCGGCGCAAAAGGTACTTATGAATTTCAAATTAGTACGATTGGTTTATTTTGATTATATATAAAATGTATTTACACCAATACATGTTCTAAGTTATCCCGTTTAAAAATAGTAATTATTTTTTAAAGATAAAATCGGAAAGATGGCATCCTTCTTCATGCACTTACACTAAAAGTCTTTCTTTGAAGTTCTGCATAACTTTTGTCGAACTGCCCTGTGAAGTAGCAAAAATTTCTTCGCGTGTTGCAACCTTCAGATAACTGAGTGAACAAGGTTTTTGACAGTAAACTTTTCATTTCAAATGACCCCATAAGTAGAAGTCACAAACCGACATATCTGGCAATGTGCAGGGCAGTGAAGATAGCCGAAACGTGGTATCAAATGCTGAAGAGACATTTCTTCGAAAAACTGCCATGGCTACATCAGCCATGTTGGCTGTGACTCTATTTTGTTGACACCACATTTCTGCCATGTTGATCCTCAAAGTTTTAGGATCCCCACTTTGGAAACTCTAGAACCACACGGTCACTTAAGTACTGTGTAGGGTTTTATGATGCAATTCTTTTGGGTTATCTGCTGCGCAGTAGCAGCAGTTTTGCTATTTATAAAACCGTCCAAGTGAAAGTGAGCTTCATCGTTCATCATTAACAAAACATCATCAGTAGCAAGAACATTAAGCATTCTCTCACAAATCAGTCTCCGTTCGTCGAAATCACGTTGGCGAAACTTCTGTAAGATCATACTTTTATAAGGATGGTACTGTAATTCACAGTTCATGAAGTGATGTAGCGAGCGTCGAGACATACCCAATCTTGGAACACGCCGCCTAGTGGAAGGGCGAGGACTAGAAGAGCAGGCGCTCTTATTCTGCCCACATTTTCAGGAGTTCACGCCATGTGAGGAGGAGCAACCGACTTTTTCTTCAAAACTGATCCAGTTGTGTGAAAAGAGTTAGCCAAACGAAGTATTCGTCTGTGATCAGGTATCGAAGCATTACACACAACGCTTAACAGTGTGTGGAAAAACCGTTTAACGGTGATAACAGATTCATTACTATTGAAATAATGTTCAACAGTGAAAATACAGTGCTGAACAGTCCACTGAACTGCTGTTACTGAAACTGGACGCTCCAGCTGACGAGATAACACCGGTTGAGGGAGACTGACCGTCCACTTCCACTTCTACTATGCAACTCACATTCTTACATTCATTCTGCGCACCCTATACAGCTTAAAATTATGCAGTTAGGTCTTTTACTTTACTTTCCGCTGCCACTGTAAACTTCAAGCACTAACTGATGGTTTTCAAAGATCTTTCTTAATACATACTATTTCCGATAATGTGCACAAATTTTAATTCATTTATTTGGCCTACATCATTATTGTAGATAAAGGTGAGGCTCAATATGTCTCACGAACATCAATTAATTCCGGATATTCCAGTGGACGCAGTCGATTTCTGCTGGAGATCCACTGGAGAACACCAACCAGTTCTGAAATCGTTATTATCAATTTCTTCTTCTCCTTCATCATTGTCATTGTCGTCATCTCCCTTATCAAAATAATCTTCTTCTTTTTCTTCTTATTCTTCCTCCTCCTGTAAAATCTCCACCTCCTGCCTTTATCAGTACACTGTTTTGTTTAGCTTTAAGATCTTCTTGTCTTCTTCTTCTTCTTCTTCTTCTTCATCTTGGTCTCCCTTCTTCTTCTTCTTCTTCTTCTACTACTACTACTACTACTACTACTACTATCACTACTCCTTTCGCAATAGCTATCTCAATATCCGTAGCGGCTGAGAAACTGGTTTAAATAATTTTTTCGGCACAGCAGCTTCAGCCTGCCACTTTTGCAGCAATGACAGTTTGTTGTGGATCTTTCAGCGAGATTTCAATGAAACGTGGAGAAAATTTTTGTATCCAACATTAGGCACAGCTGAATTAGAGACTGATATTAAGAATAATACAATATCTCCATTAAATGAGACTAAAAGACTATACAAAGTGGCCAGAAACAGTCCAAAAAGCTTGTAAGTGTGTGGCAGGGAAAGTTGTGCTGAGAAATAATTGTTAAGGAAAAATTCGATTCGTGTCGCCTTTTCCGAGTCATTTAGCACTGAAGTTATCCAATCAGGTCGTTGCGTGTGCATATTCAATCAGCCTGCCACAGTCAGTGTAGCCAAACTTGTTCTATGTTTGGTTTCCTCAAACTGAACAAACGTAGCTTTTGATCACCTGGCTAAAGTTTTTCACTGTCGAAAAAAGCATATTTTAACTAGTAAAGAGCATTTGAAGAAGCGGTAACTCAACGGACTCACAGATTTCTGTGCATTATTGCATTTTAGCGCATGCTAGTGCTTGAATTTGAGTGGGAAACGACCTGATTCGCTAAATTCTATACTAAATAACTCTGAAACCCCGCAAAATATTAAATTTTTTTCTGAACATTAATTTATCGGTAAAATCTTTCCTGGAACAAGCTTTTCAGACTCTATGATCACCCTCTATAAATATTGGAGTCGACGTTTTGTTACACTCTGAGTCACTGTGTTTATTGTGGATAATATCAAAAAAATTGAAAAGTCATTCACAGTTAAATATCCAGTAAAATGCTTCATATAAAGTAATATTCTCTTACCTAATTAAATTGTAGAATAATGTGTAACTATAAACATTATTATCAGCGTAATCAGTTTTCATCTTTAGACAGAATTTCTGTAACACCGTGAAATTTATTCTGTATTTATTAACAATCTTCCTCACTGCAGAACCAGCTTTTCTGTATGCTTGCTTTGGTGTGGTGCCACTTTTTGTATTCTTTTTGTAATTTCTTACGTTGCCTTCACAAGGGAAACTCAGGCTATTACACAGCAACAAATCACAACAAGCTACAACAAATGGCCCATATATCACCATTTTATATTTGGTTACAGGTAAGCACTGCCCCATTCTCGCCCGAAATATTATACGCTTGGAGATTGCGCCAATGCTAATGTGCAGACATCAGCAAGGATAATCATAACGTTGACGAAGCAAGTTGAAACTTGTTGCAGCAAGTTGCGACTTGTTCCAGTGAACAAAAGCGACTAGTCAGGAAGTTGAGACTTATCAATTCAACACTTGTTCCCACAGTGTAGTCGGTGTCAGCTACAGGTAATTTCATCCACAGGGAAAACTGTATTCGTTTCACTCCCTCGTGCACTTTTAAACTATGAGACTAATGCCAAACGTGTTTTGAGTTGGAAGTCTTCCATATTTTGAGAAATAATTAAATAATATTTTGCTGCATAGCTTGAATATAGATTTGCGATCAGAGATCAGTGATTACACCTGCGTATTACGATAAGTAACCTGTTTGTGTTTGTTTTGTACTCCACAAATGATAAATAATTTTATTTTGATGCCAAACATTATATTTTTGAGATATCGACCTTCCATATCTGTCTTGTTCCACCATCAAATGGTTCAAATGGTTCTGAGCACTATGCGACTTAACTTATGAGGTCATCAGTCGCCTAGAACTTAGAACCAATTAAACCTAAATAACCTAAGGACATCACACACATCCATGCCCGAGACAGGATTCGAATCTGCGACCGTAGCGGTCACGCGGTTCCAGACTGAAGCGCCTAGAACCGCACGGCCACACCGGCCGGCTGTTCCACCATCGTCATAGGCTATGTTTCATCTCTGTCTTGTTCCAGCACCACGTTTGGTAATGTCCTGATGAATGTAAACATAGCAGAAATTCTCCTTGTGTGTTGTGAAGCTATGAGGTTAAACTGATACATTGCGATAAAAATTTCTCGTCAGAACACATTCGTCCTTCCTTCCTAAAATCGTGTTTCGTCAGTTCGTCTTTCGGCTATGTCGTAAGTGAGAGTGTACTTTTTACGTTACACACTTTGATTAGATTTTGGTGCTATTTAGTGGTTGGTTATGAGAAATACAATTTTATAGAGCCTTCACATCATAGGTCCGACTGGTAAAAATTGGAGCCATCCTCAAAAGTTATTAATGTACACAACCTCTATTAGCTCCAATCATTTGTAATAGCAATAACTTACAACCAATATCATCGTTTATATTTTGTAGTGTAGAACACGATGCATTCATTATCTTTGAACCCTCTAAAATAATGCTTGCTAAAGTGAATCATTATCGAAAAACTTGTAGAAATAGCAGGTGATGACAGATCATTCTCTGAACCACCACCAACATTTCCTGAGATTGAAAGCACAGCTTCCTTTCCATATTTTAGAAGTGGAGGTACCATCGTAACAGCCGGCCGAAGTGGCCGTGCGGTTAAAGGCGCTGCAGTCTGGAACCGCAAGACCGCTACGGTCGCAGGTTCGAATCCTGCCTCGGGCATGGATGTTTGTGATGTCCTTAGGTTAGTTAGGTTTAACTAGTTCTAAGTTCTAGGGGACTAATAACCTCAGCCAGAGCCATTTGAACCATACCATCGTAACACATGAAAAGCATAACAGAATATTTTAGATTGGGGGGGGGGGGGGGAGGGGAGGGATTTAATATGACAGTGAACTGTGTCTTACACCAAGTATATGGTCAAACAAGGGGTTTAATTACATTCTTCCAATAGCTGGCTGTAATTGAGACTGTCTGTTTGTTGTGGACTTGCCTGTTTAGTGTAGTATTTTAGTCAATATGTTGCAACCTCAGTTAGGTTATTTCTGCTACAACGCCTGATTTAGGGCTTACCTGAAATGCTAACTATTTGCTTAGCATGCTTTTTTTCTAGACCGATGTGTTTAGGCTTGAAATTAGAGTTGCGACACTTACTTTGAGAATCGACAGTGATTTTTTGGGCATGTATTCGACTGATATGTACGTGTATGAAAAATTACATTGTGACATTTGGTATACACAAAGCATTTTTAAGTTGTTGACGTCTAGTTTCAGACATTTTAGAGGTGGAAAGAGCATTGTCATACTTGACAAGCGTCATAGAACAGTTCAGATGCGG
Source organism: Schistocerca serialis cubense (assembly GCF_023864345.2). NCBI lineage: Eukaryota > Metazoa > Arthropoda > Insecta > Orthoptera > Acrididae > Schistocerca > Schistocerca serialis. The sequence goes on from NC_064640.1 coordinate 1,002,898,489, forward strand.
AAAATAATTAATTCAAGGCTCTATGGTGCCTTACACCACCTATGGAACGGAAATCCAGGTTTTCTCATGCACTAGTGTGGCTTAACCTATGAGTTCGTGGTATAAAGATTGTGTGTGTGGTGTGTGAGTGTGTTCAAATCAAATGGCTCTCAGCACTATGGGACTTAACTTCTGAGGTAATCAGTCCCCTAGAACTTAGAACTAATTAAACCTAACTAACCTAAGGACATCACACACATCCATGCCCGAGGCAGGATTCGAACCTGCGACCGTAGCGGTCGCGCGGTTCCAGACTGTAGCGCCTAGAACCGCTCGGCCACCCTTGCCGGCTGTGTGTATGTGTATGTGTGTGTGTGTGTGTGTGTATGTGTGTGTGTGTGTGTGTGTGTGTGTGTGTGTGGCGCGGACATACCACAAAACAGACCACTTACGTAATTTTTAGACAAATATTTTTGAACATGGTGCAAAAACTCAGGTCATTCGGATACTTTTGAACAGGGACAAGTTGTCTGCTCTGGGACTATATTGTAATGGTCTGTAAATTACTGGGATGTGATCGGGTATTTCCTTTAATGGCAACCACTATTCGAAGAAACAGTGAGATGTTAATGGCGTCATAGATAAGGAGGGCGTGTCGTGTCACATGATCATAACAACTTAGTAGATAAGGAGAGCGTGTAAGGTCCACACCCATTCCACCAACTCTATAGTGCAGACGAAGCTGCATTGATTGTTATGCCCCATGCGTAGAATGTGGTGTTCATTTTGTGCAGAGGTAGCATAGTGTGCTCCGGAACCCCATCGGCGCTGCATATGACATTCTACTATTCATTATTTCCACACTGGCATGTATTTCGTAGCAACATACTGTGTGGGGGACGAAATGTCACGACATCAGAAACTCGTTCCACAAAGACCAACCATCATGCCCCCTTCGAATGCATTCTCGTGCTAATATTGTGTCCTTTAGCGTCGACGATGCATTGTGGAATTAATGTTCAAATTACCGTGTTGTCTGACGGATCTTCTTTTGTATTTTTTTCACGGAACGCTGATTTTTCCGTTCACACAGCAGAAGACGCTGCTGGCCCTGGGTGTTCGATTTCGCTCTGCTTAACACTGCATACTCGTTTACACATAATTCAAGTTCAGACACATTCGGGTCAGTCTTCGTAGGTACTGTAGTTTTTACAAACTTTCGTGTAGTTTCCACAGTTGATAGTAGGTGACTATGTGGAGCGTTTTCATCTTCGGTTGACTCTTCCTTGTGAGACAGAAGAGACGGAAGTCGGATTTCCCAGTTTTTGAAATTACATCGTTTTTAATTTTGAATTAACTTATTGTATTAGAGTAAAGTGGTGATCGATTAGACAAAGGTATAGAAGAAGTTCCGGACACAAAATAAGTATAACATCCATACTGAGAAACATAAACAAACCTTGTATCTTCCTCCACTGACGTTTGTGCAAAAGGAACAAATTCAAATGGTTCAAATGGCTCTGAGCACTATGGGACTCAACTGCTGAGGTCATTAGTCCCCTAGAACTTAGAACTAGTTAAACCTAACTAACCTAAGGACATCACAAACATCCATGCCCGAGGCATGATTCGAACCTGCGACCGTAGCGGTCTTGCGGTTCCAGACTGCAGCGCCTTTAACCGCTCGGCCACTTCGGCCGGCGGAACAAATTCATCACTGGCCGATATGGAGTGACAAAAGTGTTTGCCAAAGCATGAAAACTGAGAAGTTGGATTGTTTCAATAAATGCAACATGTCATAAAGTGTAATTCGTTCATAGTAATCCCAAACACAGACATATTCGTATCTGTAATTCCGACCTTGTAATGCAATGGAGCATAGTTCCAATATACTGTTTTTCAAAAAGATACGTTCTAAATCTTAATCCAATACGTGAGAAATACTCGACCTAAAACGAAATACAGTTAGTCTCGCAATTTTGCATTTGTTGTCTGCGAGAACCCACAACCACACTGTCACACTATAACGTAACCTAAAATTCAAACTACGCAACAGACCAGGATGTACGTACAAAACGTAATATGGGCGAAAACTAAATATTGTCAGTGTTCTGCTCTAATTGTGTTTGCGCACGTTTGACGTCACACACCAAATCATCAATATGTCACGGGTCAAAGCGGACGTCGGATATTGGTAGGATCAACCCTCGCTTCACTGAAGAAATGGATCCGAGAAAATTGAATTTTAGTTTCATATTAAAGAGTCTGTACACCGTGTATCATCATAGTTACAGAGAAATACCCCGAATGAGGTGGCGCAGTGGTTAGCACACTGGACTCGCGTTCTGGAGGACGACGGTTCAAACCCATGTCCTGCCATCTTGATTTAGGTTTCCTGTCATTTCCCTAAATCGTTTAAGGCGAATTCCGGGATGGTTCCTTTAAAAGGGCACGGTCGACTACCTTCCCCAGTCCTTCCCTAATTCGATGGGATCGATGACCTTGTCGTTTGGTCCCCTCCCCCCAAATCAACCAAACAACCAACAGAGTAATACAATGATTGACTCGTTGTCTTGGAAAACAATTTCAGTACCCTACTTAGCCTCCTCTGGCTACAATCAAATCGTGTAATCGTGAACAGAGAAGATAAAAGTAGTGCCCGATATTATCCTGGGTGGTAACTGTTTCCAGTTACTTCCACACATTATTACAGTTAGTCAGAGAATATCATCAGTACTGAAAACCCAACAAGCTGCTTTCGTACACGTTCCTCGGACGCTCATGGGGACAGATTTGATGATAGCGTTGGTCGGGAACCTGATAAAGAGTTGTATACGCGGTAATTACTGAGTCTGATCAAAAGTATCTGGACATGTATTAGTGAACATTAACTAGGATGGTCTATCTTTAGCTTTTAGGTTGGCTTGAACAATACTGGGGGCAGTTTCAGTGTCATGTCTGAACATGTATGGACGAATGGCAGCACATTATTGTATAATAGCTGGAACAAAAATGTGGTTCAAATGGCTCTTAGCACTATGGGACTTAACATCTGAGGTCATCAGTCCCCTAGACTTAGAACTACTTAAACCTAACTAACCTAAGGACATCACACATACCCATGCCAGAGGCAGGATTCGAACCTGCTACCGTAGCAGTAGCGTGGTTCCGGCCTGAAGTGCCTAGAACCACTCGGCCACAGCGGCCGGCAATAGCTAAAACCAGACAAAGTTGGGGTTGTTGGACGCTGGAGAATGGAGCAGCGAAGTCGGCGTTTTAATTCATCCCAAAGATCTTCCAGTGGGTTCAGATCGGGACTCTGGGCAGTCCAGTACATTTGACGAATGTTATTGTCCACAAACCTCACAGATGCTGCTTTATGGCACGGTGCATTGTCATGCTATCACAATCATCCTCTCCGAGCTGTTGCTCTACTGTACACACTACACAGTTCTGTAAAATGTGTTCATTTAGGGTTTTCTTAAGCACAATAACATCATAACCAAGAAAAACACCCCCATAATGTAAGATAACCTCCGCTGTACTTCACTGTTGGCACAACACATGATGACAGGTAATGATCTCCAGGCATCCGATAAACCCAAGCCCTTCCATTGGATTGGCACAGGGTGTAGCGTGATTCATCAATGCATATCACTCATTTCCAGTCATCCATTGTCCCATGATATTGCTCTTTACACCACGTCAAGCGTGGCTCAGCATTGACTGCAGAAATGTATGGCTTACGAGGAGTTGCTTGACCATTATACCCCGATATTTTAACTCCATATGCACAGTCATTGCGCTTGCTGGTAGCAATCTGAAACTCACGAGTGATTTCTTGCGCTGACTTCATGCGATTTTTTGTGCTACCACCGTCCGCAATGCTCGACAGTCGCTCTCTGTCAGTATATGAGGTCTGCCTGGTGTTCTGTGTAACTGCTGTTGTGACTTCGCGTTTCCGCTACACAATGACATCAGCAACAGTCGCCTTGGGCACTTTTATAAGGATTTCAATGACGCTGATGAATTTGTAAGGCGGGTGACTCCACGCTGGGAGCCACTGAGGTCCCCTGACCGACCCGTTGCTACTGCCTCTCTCCTGACAACACTATACTTTCCGCCTAGTTTTACGCTGCCGGCTCCGACTCTCGTGACATGTAGTGATCATCCCGCATCACGTTCGGGCGCCCGGATAGTGTATGTACTAGTTCACTGTCCTGTTGGGAGAGCGCTTCTCTACGGCGTCGTCGGAACGACCACGCGGTGGTGGTTGATGTTCTGGGTGAATCCCAAACAGTGTGTGGTCCTCAGCAAATTCTCGAGGTATGCAAACAGTAAAGGCTATGTACAATGTCGCAGTGCCAGGGTTGTTCAAAATTACGGTGCACTGTTCCTTCGGACATGCATGCACGTCTGAAGGAACAGACACTGGGCCGACTACAGTAGTTATGAAATACATGAACTGTTTTTGCAGTTGCGAATATGGACATCCATAAACTGTATAATGGAACGACAACAGTGAAATTTTTTGCGGACCTGGACCCGCACCCGGATTTCCTGATAATCGCGAGCTGTCGCCTTACCATTAAGCCATCTGAATACGCTCCATGACCAGACTCAAACTTCCATATGTCGTCAACTATGTGCCTACAACTTGCACTCGTACATGCATTTCGTATATTCCGGTAAAGGGAGACGTTTTAATTGAACGTCGTCTGCCCGGTGTGAGCGAACAAATGCGTTGTTGCACGCATGTCCGAAGGAACTTTGCATCGTACTTCTGAACAACACGGTCGCTGCAATGTCGTATTTTATCCGCCACACGAGGTGAGAGATTTTCATGTAAAATGTCTCCCCTGTACGGTAATATACATAATGAATGTAGGCGTGCAGGTTGTAGACGTGTAATTGTCGACATATGGGAATTTAGGTCTGCTCGGATAGCTTCACGATAAGGTTACCGCTTGTGTTAAGCGGGCAATCCGAGTTAGAGTCCCGGTCCGGCATAAACTTCCATTGTCGTCATTCCATTCCACAGCTGATGCTTATCCTATTCGCAATTTGCGAATACATTTCGTGTATTGAAGACTACAGTTTCTCACAGTCTGATGTGCCAACTCGATTGTTCATCTCGCTCAGTAATACATCACGATAGCTGCGGTGGCTGCTGCAACCGCAAACGAAAATCGTTCGCTCCAAGGCGGAATCTGTTTTCACCTTTAATAATTTTTGCATATAAATTTTGCTGTGGCCACCTACCACGGGGCGCCAGCGGCCGAAAGACTGCTGGCCGCAATATTGCAACACCCACGGCTCCGTTCGTACCGCGGCAGGGCGAGGAATTTAAGCAGCAGCGGCGTCAACGGAGGACGACCCACAATCGTCGTGCGCAGGCCGGCACTATGTTCTGCTTCTGCGGCTCAACTCTGCAGCCAATGAAAACGAAGTAATCATCTGCGAAGCGAGGATTGAAGGTCTCGCTGAGGCAGCAGAAAGCAGTGACATCACGAGAGCCGCCGCCACTGCTGCTGTCGCGTCACCGGGCACCGGACGTTACCAGCTAGCCGGGTTCGACTAGGACATCATTTCGGGGATTGCAATGAGGAAGTTTAACTTGACGTCATTTTTACACGTAAAAGAACTTAGCATTCATGACTAGTGTACGAGAAGCGTTTCAGAGCTTAACTTTTGTTTTCACTTGTAACGGGATATCCCCCTCTAGCATTACTTTTCGTCAACGGTAGTTGTCGATACTAATATTATTTTTCGAATTTTGGATAGGTTAATAAGGTTAATATTATTTCAGCTGCTTTTCTGAAAACTTTCATATAATTTTATACACAGTAGTTATATTTCAAGCTAAAATTTATGAAAAGGGATTAACTTTATTTTCGATGCTATAATCGATCAGTATTAGTTTTGAATGTACAGTTAAAATTATTTTTTTTTAGAAACATTTGAAATTACGAACTTCTGTCAAATTTCTATGATTAATTACGCAGTACTGTACTGCATACTATGTTTATTTCTGGATTCATTTATAAAATAAAACTTGAAAGTAATAATCTAACAGAAACCAATAGAAATTCATTTGTCAAGAAAAACTGTAAACCCTTCGGAATATTGTTATTTCCGCTGAGTGAGATAGTAGTAAACATGCCTCTGTCGTGATCGGACGTATTTTTGTGTTTTGAGCGAACAATGTAATTTCCGTTTTGTTAACGTGAAAAATCAAAAGACTGTATGATATAATAAAATGTGACAAAATATAATAACGTGACAAAAAAATTCTGCAACAACAGTCTTCAGATTTATTTATATCAATCCAAAAGTGAGAACCTAAAACGTGACATTTTCAGCTTCATGATAGAGAACCCTAGACAAGAAGCAGTGGAATCAACTCTACAAGAAAAGCTAAGTAAACTAAAAAGTTTACTGTAATCTTACTCCTCTCAAATCTTCATAAAAGGCAAATCTGGACAAATAATGGGAATTAGGAAGGAGGGGGAAGATTACACACTATATAGCTTAGCATGTGACTTCATTCTTGGTAGTAGTAAGAATATCCTTTTATACCATCTAAGAATTAGGGAAGATGTGTTTGTTGATTTGGTGTTTAATCTGGAAGACTCTCCCAGTACGTTTAAGTTGTTCAAGTCATCAGAATTTTGTGAATAATCAATTCAGTCAAGCGTGTGTGTCTTGTGCTGGACATACGGTCTCTCGCCACAATACAGGTTGAAGAATGTAACAGAAAACCTGGCGAGAGGCAACCTCGCTGATAAAGCTGCCAGGAAACAGTTTCTCACTGGAGACAGCACTGGACGCGTAAACCTGTATGTCCGTGTCGTCCGAAACAGGTATGGCAGCCGTGTACGCCTTATTTGGAGGAGCGAAATCAGCGTTAGTACTCGTACACCGCTGACTCTCACGTCTAACGTGTTGGGCAGTTCTTCAGAAGGACTATCCAGCCTCACACGGACCGTCATACGATTTCTTCGAATTTCAGTTAATTATACGAATTATGCTAACGTATTCAGCCGTAGTATCTCTACAAGATCGACCAGCGGAATAGGGTGCTCGAAAATAATGTCCTTTCAGAAAGTCAAATGCTGGTTCTTTTTATACATACAGGGTGGCGCACGAAATGTGTTAACAATTGTTTCTTTCACAATTTACGACGCACATTAGATATCCCGCTGGGATCTCTACAGCAGTACCAGCGGGGCTTGGAAAAACAAATGAGTTACGAAATGACGTGTAATTCACGATACTGCGGCTAGGAGACTAGTAAGCAGCAATGGCTGACAATGGAAGACTGACGACACAGCAACGATCGGCAATTGTGTTACTTTTTCATGACACGAAAAGCCTTGTTGTGACTCAGAGGCGTTTTCGACAACAGTTTAACACACGATGGATCCCTTGCAAGAAGATCATCCATAGGTTGTACAATAAATTTGTACAGGAAGGAACAGTATTGGAAGCGAAGCGACCTCGTCCTAAGCCTGTTTGTTCGCCAGAGAATACTGAAGCGGTACGAGTTGCTGTACAGACAAATCGCCGACCGAAGTGGCCGTGCGGTTAAAGGCGCTGCAGTCTGGAACCGCAAGACCGCTACGGTCGCAGGTTCGAATCCTGCCTCGGGCATGGATGTTTGTGATGTCCTTAGGTTAGTTAGGTTTAACTAGTTCTAAGTTCTAGGGGACTAATGACCTCAGCAGTTGAGTCCCATAGTGCTCAGAGCCATTTGAACCATTTTTGAACAGACAAATCCCGGAAAATCGTGTAGAAAGGCAGCAGTGTAACTGGGAATATCCAGACGCTCCGTTCAACACATTATTAAAAGTGACCTCCATATGTGCCCATACAAGATGACGTGTGCACAGAAGCTCACTGAATAACACCAGCAGCAGAGACTACTGTTTGCTCAGTGGGCGGAGGATAGGGAAGAAACTCTCAACAACGTTTGGTTTTCAGACGAGGCGCATTTTCATTTATACGGTGTGGTTAACAAACAAAATGTACACTTTTGGGCCACTGAAAACCCAAAAGTGCTTCATGAACGACAACATTATGCTCCGAGGATTACAGCGTGGGCAGCAATTTCCAGTCATGGACTTATTGGACCCTTTTTCTGTGAAGAGCGAGCGTTATTTGAGCATGCTTCGCAGTAGCTTCATTCCACAGCTTCTTGCTACTGCCTTGCCCTTCAACACGCAGTGGTTCATGCAAGATGGAGCAAGGCCACATACTGCAAACACTGTGTTGGAGTTTTTACACGAGCATTTCGACATGTGGATCATTTCGCTCAGGTTTCCAGGTCGCTTCAATGACGGACAAAATTGGCCCCCCGATAGTCCAGACTTTTTTCTTTGGGGGTACCTAAAGGAAAAAAATTTCCCGAAACATCCACGTGATTTAATGGAGCTCAGAAGACTTATTCGTCAAGCTTGCAGTGAAATTGCGGAAGACATGTGCCGTAGGGTAATCACTAACTTCAGTGTTCGTTTGAAGGAAGTTAGGAAACGAAATGGTGGACATACTGAGCATGTGCTGATTTAGAACAAATCTCCATGGACGGCTCTTCATTGTAGTATTTGTTCGTTTCCGATTGTATTGACAATAAAGTTTATATTCAAAAACAAAATGGTAATACATTTCACGCGCCACCCTGTAGTAGGTCTTTCCTACTTAATCCGCAACCCGGCAGTTTTAACAATTGCTTACATTGAGCTTTATGAGGGGGCAACGTAAAAATGCTGTTCCCGTGTCGCGCCTGTGCAGGTATTCATTTTCTTCTGTTATTAGGGTGTATTACTTTTGAGATATTAACGATCGATATCATTTGTTGACATGAGGGTGAAGTGCAATCCTAAAACGCGTATGTCTCTGGTACTACTACAGAACATGCTTCTTAGTTTACAGGGAACAGGAATGAACTCTTCACATAGTTGACACCACCAAAAATGGATAATTGGATGAAAATCACAGAAGAATGTCATCTAACTAGAAATCGATACACAGCAAGGAGACTACTTAGGAACCTGAATGGGAATACAGCCTCGTCCACTGTAAAACCGAACATCTCTTCAGACAAGATAGCTCTCCAATTGACCTTAAACGGGAAAATCAACTACAAAATGAATATAACGAAGCTATTCCGTGAAGGTTAACAGTAAACAAATAAACTTACTAGTCTATCTGAGATAACACAAGTACATAAGAATATCAAGTAGAATATTTCGATCAATTCAAAAGAGGTGGATACTGAAACTCGAGAAGAACTGCATAATTAGGTGAAAACCAAATAAATGGCAGAAAATCAGACTTATAACTCCTCTTGACCCGCAAAAGAAGGTGAATAATTCTAAGAACCTTAGGCCACTTAATATCCACTTAATGTTTTAAACCTTCTCGAAAACTGCTTGAACATAATTCCGAATATACTCATGCAAACAACTGAGCGTCCACTCGTAACCGAACTAGCAGCGTTTCAATCAGGAAAGTATTATATTGAGAAACTCTTTAAAATTACCGAGGAGCTGCTTTACCGAGTAGGAGCGGCTCCAGGTCAGAAAACTGACAACAGCTGGGGACCAACGTGCTGGCCCCACGCCCCTCCAGACCGCATCCAGTGTCGAGATCGCCAGAGGATGACATATCGGTCGGACGGTACCGATGGGCTCGACAAGGCCTGTGGACTGAGCGCTTTTGTGACTATATTCCGCAGACAGAATTGAATATGGCGTTCACAGCTTGACAAAATCGTCAGATGTAAAAGCAGCTTCGAGTGTACTCCAAGGGAATATTACAAGGCTGTTACTGGTACAATACATATGTTTAAATAATTTGGACAATTCTGGGCGATGTTGTTGTCTTTAGGACGGTTGTTACAAGGCTGTTACTGGTACAATACGTATATCTAAATAATTTGGATAATTCTGGACGATGTTGTTGTCTTTAGGACGGTTGTAATGACCTGCGGAGGATCAATAATTATTACAAGGACTGACTGTTGATACTGAACACAAAGAAGTATGACTTATCACAAATAAATAGTCGAAGAGATCCGTTACTGTTAGATTACGCTGTTGGCGATAAATTACTGAGAAATGTAACAGCCATAAAATACGTGGGAGTAACCGTCTTAAGCGACCTAAGAGCTGAGCAGAGACTCATTTGCAGAATCTTGAGGCAATACAGTTGATCCTCGAAAGAAGTAGATTACAAAACACTTGTCTAACCGGTAAATGAGTAACCTATCAGTATGGAACTGTTACCAGATGGGGTTAATAGAACAGATAGGGAATATCGAAAGAAGAGCGGCTCGTTTCGTCACGGCGTCGCTTAGCATGCGCAAAAGCGTTGCAGAGATGCTCAACATACTGCAGTGGCAGTCGCTACAAAAGAGATTTACTGTTGAAATTACATAATCATACATTACGAGTACAGCATACTACTTCCTCTCGCATACATCTCATGAAATGAACACAACGAAAAAATCAAAGAAATTGGAGCTTATCTAGAGGTTTGACAGTCGAAGGTCGCGAATGGAACCGGGGAAACGTGACAAATGTTGGTTCGGTGAAAGCTGTCAATAGTGTTTCACAAAAAGAATGTCTTCTTCCCGCCTTCCCATTTGGGCTCACGGAGCCGAGATCTCCGTAACAGTCACGTGTTGATCGAACCTACCGGTAAAAGATACAGTAACAGGACTTTGAATTGCTTCCTTTAATCCTACCTGGTAGAGACGCGAAACTCACAATCAGTACCCAAGAATGGGTTGCAAAGTGTTCTTTACGCAGTCTTACTTATAGATGAGCTACACTTTCCTAGAATTCACCCAGAATACCGATGTCGACCATATGCCTTCCGTGCACGCTTGTTTCATTTCATGTCGTTCTACAACGTTACGCTAGATATTTAATAGGCGCGATTTTTTCAAGTAGAACATGAGTAATACTGTATTAGAACATTATAGGTTTGTTTTGCTACTCATCTGTATTAATTAACATTGTTCCACACTTAGAGAAATATGTCATTCATCATACCAAAAAAAACTTCCTTCCAAGTCATCTTGCATCCATCTACAGCCAATTAGAAACGACACTGTCTAGTACACTACAGCGTAGACAGGAAACTGTCCCAGATTTCTCCAGACCCTATCCTTCGGATCGTTTATGTAAAGGGGTCCGGGACAGAGAAATATAAAAACATTTGTTTATACACTGAAGCACCAAAGGAATTGCCATAGGCATGAGTATTCAATTACAGAGATATGTAAACAGGCAGAATACGGTGCTGCTGTCGGCAACGCCTATATAGGACACCAAGTGTCTGGGACAGTTGTTAGATCGGTTACTGTTGCTACAATGGCAGGTTATCAAGATTTAAGTGAGTTTTAACGTGGTGTTGCAGTTGGCTCACGAGCGATGGGATAGAGCGTCTCCGAGCTAGCGATGAAGAAGGAATTTTCCCGTACGACCATTTCACGAGTGTACCGTGAATATCAGGAATATGGTAAAACACTAAATCTCCGCCATAGCTGCGGCCGGAAAAAGATCCTGCAACAACGGGACCAACGACGACTGAAGAGAACCGTTCAACGCGATGGAAGTGCAACCTTTCCGCAGACTGCTGCAGATTTCAATGGCGGGGCATCAACAAATGTCAGCCTGCGAACCATTCAACGAAACATCATCGATATGGGCTTTCGCAGCCGAAGGCTCACTCGTGTACCCTTGATGACAGCACGACACAAAGCCTTACACCTCGCCTGGGGCCGTCAGCACCGACGTTGGGAGTGTTGATGACTGGAAACGTGTTGCCTGGTCGGACGAGTCTCGTTTCAAATTGTATCGAGTGGATGACTTGTACAGGTATGGAGACAACCTCATGAATCCATGGACCCTGCATGTCAGCAAGAGTCTGTTCAAGCTGGTGGAGGCTCTGTAATGGTGAGGGGCATGTGCAACTGGTGTGATATGGGACCTCTGATACGTCTAGATACGACTATGACCGCTGACACGTACGTAAGCATCCTGTCTGATCACCTGCATCCATTCACGTCCATTGTGCATTCCGACGGACTTGGACAATTCCAGCAGGACAATGCGACACCCCACACGTGCAGAATTGCTACAGAGTGGCACAAGGGACACTTTTGGGCCTCCAAACTCCCAAGACATGAACATTATTGAGCATATCTAGGATGCCTTGCAACGTGCCGTTCAGAAGAGATCTCCACTCCCTCGTACTCTTACGGATTTATGGACAACCCTGCAGGGTTCATGGTGTCAATTCCCTCCAGCACTACTTCAGACATTAGTCGAGTCCATGCCATGTTGTGTTGCAGAACTTCTGCGTGCTCGCGTGAGTCCTACACGATATTAGGCTGGTGTAACAGTTTTTTTGGGTCTTCAGTGTAATTCAGTATCTATTAAGGTTTATAAGTTTATTTGTCCGATGATGTCCTCAGGAGGTCGAACATTTTTATGCATGCTGGTACAGTTCACTGTCGGCAGCGTTTGTAGCTCGATAAATATCGAAACGGTACTCCAATTCTCGCCACTTGTTCACATGCATGACAGATGTTATACCCTCTACCTGGTGTATATCCGTTCTTTAAAATCTACCAGGTCACGAACCCATGTTGTGTAAACAGTGTCCTCGATAAACCCTCATGCACTGAAATCCAGCGAAATCAGACCGGGAGACAGAGGGGCCAGGCAATGCCCCCCCCCCCCCCCCCGCACCCCCACCACCATACCTTCCGATCCAACGCTCAGCAAACGTCGCATGGACAAATGTGGTAACATTCTCATTATGATGGGGGGCACTATCGTTATGGAAAATGACGTCGGGAAGCATCTATGGAAATGCATTGTTCGTCAACATGTCGAGATAGGTGTGCCTTATCATTGGCGCGCGCGTGCGGCACGGAACTCAGCGCTGTTCATGAAATGGTGAGGCTCACATCTTGCAAAGTGTCTCCATCGTTTGCGTATTTACTTAACAAAGTAAAATGTCAAGTTCTTTCGGTATAAGGATGTAATTAAGTATACTTCTAGCCTGGACACCCTGTATACAGGGTGTAACAAAAATGTACGGCACAAATTGCAGGACACATTCCTCACACTTAGACGAAGAAATTATATTATACAAACATGGGTCTGGAAACTCTTTGTTTCCATGTTACAACTCATTTTCTTCAACTCATTAATTATGGGAAACACACAAGAACAGAAAGTTAGAATCATGGGGAACGTGCACTCTTGGTGACGTCTGGTTACGTTGTGCTCTGCCAGTGTTTTATTTGACACGCGCCGGTTGCCATGCGACGTACGTCATTGCTTGTTTACAGGTAACATCAACTGTTCCAACGATCAGTACGACCGCGGAGTTAATTACAGACGTGGCTGTGTACACAAATATGACAAATGGCAGATGTCCATTTGATGTCTACATCTACATCTACATCTACATCTACATCTACATCTACATTGATACTCCGCAAGCCACCCAACGGTGTGTGGCGGAGGGCACTTTACGTGCCACTGTCATTACCTCCCTTTCCTGTTCCAGTCGCGTATGGTTCGCGGGAAGAACGACTGTCTGAAAGCCTCCGTGCGCGCTCTAATCTCTCTAATTTTACATTCGTGATCTCCTCGGGAGGTATAAGTAGGGGGAAGCAATATATTCGATACCTCATCCAGAAACGCACCCTCTCGAAACCTGGCGAGCAAGCTACACCGCGATGCAGAGCGCCTCTCTTGCAGAGTCTGCCACTTGAGTTTATTAAACATCTCCGTAACGCTATCACGGTTACCAAATAACCCGGTGACGAAACGCGCCGCTCTTCTTTGGATCTTCTCTATCTCCTCCGTCAACCCGACCTGGTACGGATCCCACACTGATGAGCAATACTCAAGTATAGGTCGAACGAGTGTTTTGTAAGCCACCTCCTTTGTTGATGGACTACATTTTCTAAGCACTCTCCCAATGAATCTCAACCTGGTACCCGCCTTACCAACAATTAATTTTATATGATCATTCCACTTCAAATCGTTCCGTACGCATACTCCCAGATATTTTACAGAAGTAACTGCTACCAGTGTTTGTTCCGCTATCATATAATCATACAATAAAGGATCCTTCTTTCTATGTATTCGCAATACATTACATTTGTCTATGTTAAGGGTCAGTTGCCACTCCCTGCACCAAGTGCCTATCCGCTGCAGATCTTCCTGTATTTCACTACAATTTTCTAATGCAGCAACTTCTCTGTATACTACAGCATCATCCGCGAAAAGCCGCATGGAACTTCCGACACTATCTACTAAGTCATTTATATATATTGTGAAAAGCAATGGTCCCATAACACTCCCCTGTGGCACGCCAGAGGTTACTTTAACGTCTGTAGACGTCTCTCCATTGATAACAACATGCTGTGTATGGATTACCTGACGGCAATGGTGCTCGCGCTCAACGTTTGCGCTGGGAGATATTTCCAGGACGAAGGTACCCAGACAAGAAAACGTTTGATGCCATTGATCGATGTAGGGAACATGAGGCGTTGAAGCCTGATACACGCTACGGGGGGAGGCCTAGAAGGACAAGGACGCCGGGAACCGCAGCGGAAGGCGGCAGTTCTTCATGCACTTGATGATATGTAGCTGCAACACTGATTGTTGACCACATGACTGTCTGGCGAGTATTACACGAGGACCAGCCGTAGCCATACAATTTACAGAGTGTGCAGGCGCTATCAGCAGCTGAGTTTCTTGCACGGGTACTGTGCTGCTAATAGCTTATTCGACAAATTGTCAACCCTAATTTTAAGCGCAACGGCGCTTTCACATATCAGGTGTCGTTTCAGCGACATCTGATTGCAATAGTCACAATCGGCGTGTAGGGGCAGATGTCAATACTCACGCAATTGTTGAAGCAAGTCATCAACGAAGATTTTCTATCAGTATTTGGGCCTACACTGTTGCTGACTGTTTCGTAGCTACTCACTTTCTTCCACCCAGGCTAAACGGACAAAATTATCATAATTTCGTAGAGAATGTTCTACCAGATCTGTTAGCAGATGTGTCTTTAGCAGTGCGACGAAACGTGTACATCATGCACGATGTAGCGCCTCCTTATTTTAGCGTTAATGTCCGTTGGCTTCTAAATAACAGATTCGGTGTCAGATGGATAGGTAGAGATCGACCAACTGCCTGGCCTCTGCGCCCTCCTGACCTAAACCCAATGGTCTTTTTTTGGGGGGGGGGGGGGGGGCACTTGAAAGCTCTCAGTGCAAGATGTTCAGAGTCTCCCTGCCCATATTATGGAAGGCTGCGAAACGACACGCAATACTCCAGGGCCACATCAGCTCATCCGAGGTTCACTACGACGGCGGGTTGATGCATGTCGTGATTAATGAGTGGTACAAAATAAGTTGTAACACGGAAACAAAGCGTTTCTACAGCTGCGTTCATGTAACATAATTTCTTCAACTACGTGTGAGGAATGTGTCCTGCAAATTGTGCCATACATTTTTGTTACACCGTTTATAGGGAACAAAAGCGGTTCTATCATACTTGGCACGTGCACTCTATACGATACTTTTGTCTACGACGAACACTCGCCGTCCAGGACACGGACTAGGTTATATTACTTAAAAAGGCTTCGAGTAACTAATGTAGCTCTTCTTTCACCTGTCGCAATGTTTGTTAATGTGAAAAATGCCGAGGTACTCCACAGTTAGGAGTCCCCGTTACTCTGCAATCCTCCTTCCCCTTGTAACTGGCTAGGTACGAGCGCTCAGTGATCGGATAAAGGTAACGGTGCACCATATCTAGCAGTACCACGCCTGGTACTGCATTGTAGGGTTCAAAGCAATCTTCGGTAGATGAGAGGTTTTAAAACTACAGATAAAAGAATGTCACATCAGAATTGGAGGTTTTGGCAACAGGAATTACCACATGACAGCAAAGAGCAAGCACTTACTTAGCTGACAAGAAGTTCCAGAGAAGAGTGGAGGCAGCCTTCAGTGCGGCTCGCTCCGGTAGTCGGCGTGTGGACAAAGGCGAGAGGGTTATATCACTACCGCCGCCATAAGGTGGCTCTCCACACCACGTCAAGACCTCGTCTGCTGCGATAAGGAGACGACCTCCTATCACACGGGACCTGAAGCAAATAAAACAAAGCTTTATATTAGTATCATTCTCGCAAGTATTGTTATTTGTGATGTATCTAAAAAACAATCTGTTTCTTAGGCGTTGCAGCGATACGTGACAGCGATGTGTGAAGGAGCTGGTAGACTCCGCTGTCTCAGTTCCTGTCCCCTCTTCTCTGTAGGTTTCAATGAAGGTACAAAAAATGAAGAGAGTATTTGAAAAGTGATTTTTCTTCAGGAAATGTAAATTTTCGGGAAACAGAAAATTCAAATAATATGCTTCATTTTAGTTCACTGAGCTTAATTTTTTGCATATGCCTTTCTGTTGTGTTGTAATAATTCACGTACAGGACAGAAAAATCCTGGTCCTTAGAATGTGAAATATAATTCACTTTGGGTTTTGTAATTAAGTTATTTTGTAGGAAAACCACTTAATTTTTAAGTATATTATCAATAAAATCGAGCCAATTTATATTTCCTTATTGAAAATCGAACACGATTCACATAATTTCAAGCATTTATTAAGTTACAGAATTTGGGTAGAAACTATTTATATAAGGCTGGAAAAATGGAATAGAAGCCATGTGGTTCACACAACTTAACAAACCACTATTCCCTGGGATCTGCATTCACTTTGGCTCAAAAGAAAACAGTTTGTTATAAAATGGGTTGGTATGATGTCCGGCAGTTATCCCTAATTTACTTAAAAGCTGAATCTTATCACGAGACTTTTCCTGCTTAAGGCCAGCCAAGTGGCTCCACATCACGTGCAGTAGATAGTAAGTTTTTGCCTTGTTTTATCATTTTGGACTTTCACGTTGTAATTACATCAGAGTAATGGCGTATATATTTCAAACCGACATCGAGTTCTGTGCAGAACTGCGACAATTAGGAAATAAACACAGCAAGGAGATGCGTCACATTGGAAACAAAAGTACTTTGTGATATCGTTTTCAAAAGGGTAAAACGCCGTACAGAAAAGAATAAAGCAAGTGCGTTATCTAGAAACACTTAAACAACGTTTTAGAGCTACAAATTGTATATTGGTTTGACCTGGAGGACGTTAGTTTGGACATCAGATTTTTAAATTTTGGTGGCGAAATACTGCACATTAAACTGATGAAAATTTGCATTAGAGGTAGTTCAAATTTTTCAAATGGCTCTGAGCGCTATGGGACTTAATTTCTGACGTCATCAGTCCCCTAGAACTTAGAACTACTTAAAACTAACTAACCTAAGGACATCACACACATCCATGCTCACGGCAGGATTCGAACCTGCGATCGTAGCGGTCGCGCGGTTGCAGACTGTAGCGCCTAGAACCGCTCGGCCACTTCGGCCGGCGCATTAGAGGTGCTGTGGCTTAAATAGATAGATAGATAAAGAGAGAGAGGGAGGGAGAGAGAGAGAGAGAGAGAGAGAGAGAGAGAGAGAGAGAGAGAGAAAAGAAAGCACCAGCGGATGGAATAATTTGCAATGTCATTCGACTGAGGTGTCACAAGGGATTGCAACACCCACCAATGGTGGCTACGTGTACGAAGGTACACTGACTTCTGCTCATGACTTCTGGGTGTTTTACTTTTTTGTCAGGCAGTGTATTACGGCGCATAGTTTAGAATAGTCTGCGGTCTATATGATACTGCAAACAGAATATTTCTAATAACGTAGACGTGAATTTCTGTATGTTGCCTGCTAACCGTGTCTCTTGTTCAGACCTCATATATTCCGGTTTCCAGGAAGCAAACCACTTCGCTCCAGAGAGTTTCACAATGTGTGATGCATTTTTGATTCAATACGTAAGGTGCAGAAAAACAATGTAATGATAGGATCAGAGTAGGGTAGCTGGCGTCGAATCGAGCAAAATTTTCCGAGTAACCACAGTTCGGAAATTCACCATTGTCGTGCTACGGCCATTAAATGACAGCCAACCAGCGACGAACGTGTGGAAGTGTGTGCATTTAAAATAGTTTGTTTCATATAATAGTTGCTACGCTAAATAAAGTAGCTACACATTCAATTAGCTGAAGATAATGGCTCCAACTGAACAGTTAAAGTTAGGTAGTTTTTAAATTCCTGTCTATGGCTATATAGGACAGGCGCTAATTTTCCGTTATGTTTACTGACTAAAGATTGAATATCAAATCAACTACACTGCAAGTACCGTAATGAATCTTTTAAGATATTTCGTTCAACTGCTGTACAGACAAAACCGGCCTATTGGAGACACCCACACACGTTCGTTTACCGGCCAAACTTCTGCACACTCGTCGCTGATTGGCTGTCGTTTCACGGCTCTAGCTCCGCAATGTAGCATTTCCGACCTATAATTGTTAAAAAAATTTTGCTCGGTTCGACGTCCCGTACTATACTCTAACCTAATTATCACATTGTTTTTCTCCATCTTCCATACCAGGCATGGGCAACCTTTGGTAATCCGTGGGCCTGATTCAGATATTAGGTCGGTGCATAAGTTCGTAGCGTTTTTGTTTCGCATGTTGGTATTCAGATTACTATGGGTTTATTTGCCGATTGCAATTTTTTGTTTGTAGTTCAATATTGCTATCGGATGTCTTTTTGTCACTTGGAAATAGTGAGTGGGGTTGTGGACGCTAGAAAATGGGAGTGCCAAGTGGAGAAATCGGAGCATTGCCGACATATTCTTCTGTCTGGAGGGGGGAACAACAGCGGAGGCAGCTAGGAACAATTGAGCCGTGCATGGGGATAATGCCGTAGCCCAGAGTACGGCAAGGAAATTGCTTTCTCGTTTCAGGAAGGATCTTTTGACGTTAGGCACTCTCCTCGTTCAGGAAGACCTACGGGGTATGATGAAGATCGTTTAAATGCATTAATCGACAATGATCCATGTCAGTGTAGCCGGCCGGAGTGGCCAAGCGGTTCTAGGCGCTACAGTCTGGAACCGCGCGACCACTACGGTCGCAGGTTCGAATCCTGCCTCGGGCATGGATGTGTGTGATGTCCTTAGGTTAGTTAGGTTTAAGTAGTTCTAAGTTCTAGGGGCCTGATGACCTCAGAATTTAAGTCCCATAGTGCTCAGAGCCATTTGAACCATTTTTTTGAACTGAGACGTCTTGCAAACGCAATCCAAGTACAACGACCAGAAAGACTGCGTGAAGTAACGCTACTCTATGAGACAAAAAGTACTATGTAGGAGTTGGGTTGTGAAGTCATTCCAGACACACCTTATTCATCTGATATTGCGGCCTCGGATTTTCACCTTTTCCGCTCTTTAGTGAACGACCTTCAACGAACTTCCTTTCTGGACGAAAATGTGCTCCGAACATGGCTCGACGAGTTCTTCGCCTCAAAACTACACGATTTCTGAAGTCGTGAAGTCAAAAAGTTACCCTCGGCGTTGGTGGGCTGTAGTAAATAGTGAAGGAGAACATATTGATGACTAAAGTCGTGTTATGTTAATCTGTTGTGTTTCTTAAACTTATGGTAAACGCTGCGAACTTATGCATCAACCCAACACTTAAGCTAGCGGGGCATAACGTGGCGTAACAGCAGTGTTCCCAGCACATAAAGTCAGACCCATAGCGTCCGTGTTGATATCCCGGCGCAACAAGCCAACAAATTATGCCTCAAAACAATCGTTCCTGACAGTACTCCTGTATTCACCCCATCTTCCGATGTTTACATTTGTTTACGAGTGATGAACATTGTTCGTTTACTTGCGACGTTTTACAGTGGCTGTTACAAAAGGCTGTTTCAGAATCCTGGAGTGCAGGTACTAAAGAAATAACGTCCATGACACATAAATACTCGTAAGTGTAAACGTCTGAAGATGAGACGCCAGGCACCTTGAAATGATGTCACGAAAAAACAAACGCCTATAAAAGCAACTGCTTGCAGATAATTCATTATAAATTACCTTCAGTTTCAACTGTTGCAGTTCTAATATAGAAGTTCTAATATGTCCTTAACGAACACAATTTTGTACTAAAGTTAATGAAAAAGAACAGAAACATTAAATACTGCAATAAGATACAGGGTGACAATTACTGAACTATATGAAAAAAGAAAACGTAAATTAGTTACAAACTACGGGTGCACACTCTATATTCAACGTGTAAACGTCACTACAGATATTCGGATTTAGGTTATGACATAGTCGATGTGCCTGCCATCATTGGCGATGACGTGGCGCAAACGAATAGCGAAATTCTGCATGACCCACTGAAGTATCGGAACGTCGATGCTGTCCATGACCTTCTGAATGGCTGTTTTCAACTCAGCAATGGTTTTGGGGTTTTGCTGTACACCTTGTCTTTAATGCAGCCCCACGAAAAGGAGTCGCATGTGTTGAGATCCGGATTATATGGTGGCCAATCGAGGCCCATGCCAGTGGCCTATGAGGCTACGAAGTCTTTCGCGACGTATTTCCTGAGTAAAAATTTCTCGGTGTACATGCCGCGTCAAATCAGGATAAATCTCCAAGCTTTCGACCACTACCTCCATGGTCGTCGTCAGGGCTAAAACTGACTGTCGTGAACTAGTTTTTTTTTTTACTTTATTGTTATTTTAAAGCCTGTACAACAGGCAGGCTGTCAGCAGCACACTACGCT
This sequence comes from Schistocerca serialis cubense, assembly GCF_023864345.2. NCBI lineage: Eukaryota > Metazoa > Arthropoda > Insecta > Orthoptera > Acrididae > Schistocerca > Schistocerca serialis. The sequence goes on from NC_064640.1 coordinate 1,002,919,225, forward strand.
GCTCTTCAGCCATAGAAGACACAAGCAGCAAAAACAGTGAGAAGACACAAGTTACAGAACGGTGGGCAATAAAACAGGAGACAAATAGAGACAAACACGGAGCCGTTCACACTCGTCGATAATCCACACTGCTAACTGATGAGACGACGCACGAACACTGAAGATGACGATGGCACTGGTGAACGAGGGAGTGTGACGGTGACCACTGAACACTAAACACGACGGCACACACGAAACACTGATGGCGGTGATCTCCGGCGCGCGAATGTCCACGTAGCATGTGCGAGTCTGGGGACCTGCCAAGAGGGGAACAGGGGTGAGGTGGGGGAGAGGGGAGAAAAAGGATGCCAATGGCTGAGGAGACGGGGGCAGGAGGAGAGGGACAGGGGAGGGGAGGCCTGGGGGAGGAGGGGGGAGAAAAGGAGGAGGGAGGGAAAAGTGAGAGAAGGGAGGGAGGGTGCCAGAGGAGCAAACACAGGAGGAGAGCGGGAGGATCAAAGTTGGTAGGAGGGGTAGATGGAGGGGAGGAGGGCATCATCAGGGAGGGGGAGCTGGCGGAAGCCACCTTGGGAGAGGGTAAGAAGGGTGGAGAGATGGAGACCAGGTGGGACGTGGGAATACAGGCGCGGCAGCGGCCGGGGGTGGGAGAGGATCGGGGAGACGAGCGGGTGAGGAGGATCGAGTTTGCGGGAGGTGTACAGGATCCGTAGCCTTTCAAGGAAAAGGAGGAGATGGGGGAAGGGGATGAGATCGTACAGGATCCGCGTGGGGGAGGGGAGACGGATGCGATAGGCGAGGCGGAGAGCATGACGTTCAAGGATTTGGAGGGATTTATAAATGGTAGGGGGGGGCGGAGATCCAAGCCGGATGGGCATAACAAAGGATAGGGTGGATGAGGGACTTATAAGTGTGGAGGATGGTGGAGGGGTCCAGACCCCATCGTGAACTAGCAAGGTTCCCACTTTTATATGCAAAGGACGGCTTCTTATTGGCTGGAATACGTCAGCGATATGGCGCGTAGCGAAGTGGTGCCCTCTACTTCCATAGATGTAGTTGCTAACCCGCGTTGTTTGCAGCGCCATCCCTTAAATCAGGAGGTAAAGTGCGAGAAGTTTTTCTCTGCGATTTTTCTTTATCCAGTGCACTCTTCCAAGTGTTGCTAAGTGCATAGCCGTTGTCTCTATTAAAGTTATTATCGCTAAGTCTAATTTCGACTGCTTCCCGGATCACAGAGTCCCAGTAATTCGATGTGTGGGCTATTACTCTGGTTTCTTCAAATAAAATCTTATGCTTGTTAAGCAGGCTATGTTCAGCCACCGCTGATTTTTCCAAATACCTGTATTTCAGGTGGCGTTGGTGCTCGATGCAGCGGTCGGCAACGGTTCTTACAGACTGGCCCACGTAATTCTTGCCGCATTCGCAAGGAATAGTATAAATTCCCGGCACTCTTAAGCCGAGACTATCTTTGACTGGTCTCAACATTTCCTTAATTTTCCTAGGTGGTCGGAAAACTGGTTTTATTCCTTGCCTCTTCAGGACTCTGGCTATCTTGCTCGTTGTAGCACCGCAAAAAGGAAGCCGCGCTATATGTTGGTCCTCTTCTTGTATGTGGCCGGCATCGTGTCTTACTTTCTTGGACAATACTGATTTAATTTCACCGGCAGAATAACCATTCCTCTTGAAAACAGTCGTCAAATGGTTGATCTCGGGACCGAGGTGGTCCTTGTCGGAAATAGTCCTGGCTCTGTGTACTAAAGTATTCAGCATAGCTCTCTTCTGAGACGGATGGTGGAAGCTATGGCTATGCAGATATAAGTCTGTATGGGTTGGCTTCCTGTACACAGAATGGCCCAGTCGTCCATCCGGCTTTCGCTCTACCAACACATCTAAAAAAGGTAACTTCCCTTCCTTCTCTACCTCCAATGTAACTTTTATGTTTGGATGTACACCATTCAGATGTTCGACGAACTGCTGCAGCGTGTCGCTGCCGTGTGGCCAGATTAAAAAAGTATCGTCGACGTATCTGTAGAAGCATGATGGGCGGAGGTGAGCACTGCTCAGGGCTCGTTCTTCAAAGTCCTCCATGAAAAAATTCGCTATTGCTGGTGACAGTGGCGAACCCATGGCTGTTCCATCCGTCATTTCATAATAATTTCCACTGTATAAAAAATAAGTGGTCGTCAAGGTATGCCGGAATAACTTCAAAATTTCTGAGGAGAAATGAGTAGACAACAATTGTAATGTGTCATCCACAGGTACTTTGGTGAACAGAGAAACCACGTTGAGGCTGACCATGATATCACTTGGGCCTATCTTCATCTGTTTTATGATATCAACAAACATTTTTGAATTTTTAATATGATGTGGGCAGTGACCAACTATAGGCGCCAACAATTTAGTTAAGTGCCTTGCAAGCTTGTACGTAGGAGAGCCAATAGCGCTAACAATCGGTCTCAACGGGACGTTCTCCTTATGAACCTTTGGCAAACCGTACAGTCTTGGTGGCCTAGGTGCTCTCTGCCGTAAGTTCTTCACCAGTTCGTCGGAGAGGCCAGAGTTTTTTAGTAGCTCCCTTGTCTTCCTGCTGAGCGCCGATGTGGGATCCCGTCTGAGAACCCGGTATGTGCTGTCCTCCAGTAATAATCCAACTTTCTTATGGTAATCTGTAGCATTGAGGATTACCGTGGCGTTCCCCTTGTCAGCAGGTAAAACAACTAGATCTTCATCCTTCTGCAACAATTTCAGTCCTTGTCTCTCCTCTCTGCTCTGAGTAAAGGATTGAACTTTGCCCCAGCTCCACGTAAGTTACCTGTGGTTGAGATCATTAGTGGAGTGGAACAAGCAGTTCGTCATCTTCCTCAAGAAGCAGCGGATGACGTAAGGCTTGCTACTAGCCGGATTTTAGCGACTGTTCACCAAAGTACCTGTGGATGACACATTACAATTGTTGTCTGCTCATTTCTCCTCAGAAATTTTGAAGTTATTCCGGCATACCTTGACGACCACTTATTTTTTATACAGTGGAAATTATTATGAAATGACGGATGGAACAGCCATGGGTTCGCCACTGTCACCAGCAATAGCGAATTTTTTCATGGAGGACTTTGAAGAACGAGCCCTGAGCAGTGCTCACCTCCGCCCATCATGCTTCTACAGATACGTCGACGATACTTTTTTAATCTGGCCACACGGCAGCGACACGCTGCAGCAGTTCGTCGAACATCTGAATGGTGTACATCCAAACATAAAAGTTACATTGGAGGTAGAGAAGGAAGGGAAGTTACCTTTTTTAGATGTGTTGGTAGAGCGAAAGCCGGATGGACGACTGGGCCATTCTGTGTACAGGAAGCCAACCCATACAGACTTATATCTGCATAGCCATAGCTTCCACCATCCGTCTCAGAAGAGAGCTATGCTGAATACTTTAGTACACAGAGCCAGGACTATTTCCGACAAGGACCACCTCGGTCCCGAGATCAACCATTTGACGACTGTTTTCAAGAGGAATGGTTATTCTGCCGGTGAAATTAAATCAGTATTGTCCAAGAAAGTAAGACACGATGCCGGCCACATACAAGAAGAGGACCAACATATAGCGCGGCTTCCTTTTTGCGGTGCTACAACGAGCAAGATAGCCAGAGTCCTGAAGAGGCAAGGAATAAAACCAGTTTTCCGACCACCTAGGAAAATTAAGGAAATGTTGAGACCAGTCAAAGATAGTCTCGGCTTAAGAGTGCCGGGAATTTATACTATTCCTTGCGAATGCGGCAAGAATTACGTGGGCCAGTCTGTAAGAACCGTTGCCGACCGCTGCATCGAGCACCAACGCCACCTGAAATACAGGTATTTGGAAAAATCAGCGGTGGCTGAAAATAGCATGCTTAACAAGCATAAGATTTTATTTGAAGAAACCAGAGTAATAGCCCACACGTCGAATTACTGGGACTCTGTGATCCGGGAAGCAGTCGAAATTAGACTTAGCGATAATAACTTTAATAGAGACAACGGCTATGCACTTAGCAACACTTGGAAGAGTGCTCTGGATAAAGAAAAATTGCAGAGAAAAACTTCTCGCACTTTACCTCCTGATTTAAGGGATGGCGCTGCAAGCACGCGGGATAGCAACTACATCTATGGAAGTAGAGGGCACCACTTCGCTACGCGCCATATCGCTGACGTATTCCAGCCAATAAGAAGCCGTCCTTTGCATATAAAAGTGGGAACCTCGCTAGTTCACGACAGTCAGTTTTAGCCCTGACGACGACCATGGAGGTAGTGGTCGAAAGCTTGGAGATTTATCCTGATTTGACGCGGCATGTACACCGAGAAATTTTTACTCAGTGACCTATGAGTTCCTCAGAGGCAGAATGCGGGCCCAGAGGCGCTCCTCCAGGACATCAAACACTCTCCTGCTTTGTTGGCTCGAGCTCCGTCCTGCACGAAATACATATTGTCGAAATCAGACTCATTTTGGGTAGTGGGAACGATATCATCTTCCACGAATTCACGTACCGTTCGGTAGTCACCGGGCCTTCAAAGAATATCGCACCGATTATTCCGTGACTGGACACTGCACACCACACAGTCACCCGTTCAGGGAGCAGAGACTTCTCGATCGCGAAATGCGGATTCTCAGTCTCCCAAATGCACCAGTTTTATGTATTAATGAGCCCATCCAAATGAAAGTGGGCTTTGTCGATAAACATGAGCACCCTAAATCCCATTATGCCCCGCGGGTAACCTTGCAGTTTGAACGTCCTAAAGCAAACCGTTCAGAAGTTATAGTGATTTTATTTCGTATAGTTCAATAATTGTCACCTTGCAGATAGGCAATCCCAGTCGCCTCGCACTAAGGGGTAACTTCATGACTTTTGCCCTAAAGCAGTTCATTGGAGTGTTTGAAATGTAGTGTCTTAATATCCAGAAACGTCATTAGCAAGCATTTCTTAAATGTTCGTCCAACAATACTTTAGATGACTGATCGCGTAGGAGTGGGTTATTTCTGTTCCACTAAATAAATTAATCCATTATTTATCTGTTGATTTTGGAGAGTTTGAAAGTCTGTTCCACTAAATAAATTAAGCCGTCAGTTACTTTAAAAGTCTAAGTCGCTTGATTTGAGCATATACTGCCTGTATTACACAGAAGCCAAACTGGAAAAAATCGAAGAACAGGTTGGCGAATTGTCAAACCGATAATACTCCCTCTCACACGTTCCACAAATAGTGGTAGTACCCAGAAAATGCGTACCGGGCAGACAAAAAAGAGAGCGCTTCTCTCGCTCTTAGTACCGCGGGCTCCAATGAAACCACGCGGGTTGGGTTGCAATCACGAGGGCGGACCCTCAGATTGGCCGGCCACCCGTGCTGCATGGTGTGCAGATTATGCGATTTTCTTGTGGCACTGTATCAAATGTGTACCGTTAATAACTTCACCCGGGGAAAACCACCGCCACCGCCGCCAAAGTCAACTGTCGTGGAAAATAATGTTTTGACGAAAGGTGTGCTCGTGAATTTTCGCGGTTTGTTGCAGCGGATAATAACAGACGCTCGAAGCACGGAAAGAAGTATTTCTCATTTTTTTCCTCGATTGTTGACCTTTACTCTCATAACCATCCACAAGATTACTCTGCGCCCGCATCTCGTGGTCGTGCGGTAGCGTTCTCGCTTCCCACGCCCGGGTTCCCGGGTTCGATTCCCGGCGGGGTCAGGGATTTTCTCTGCCTCGTGATGGCTGGGTGTTGTGTGCTGTCCTTAGGTTAGTTAGGTTTACGTAGTTCTAAGTTCTAGGGGACTGATGACCATAGCTGTTAAGTCCCATAGTGCTCAGAGCCATTTGAACCATTTTGAACTCTTCAATTCAGACTTAAGTGTATTTTTTTTAAACGGCTTTCGAGCCGTGTCCTTGCAGCTGTCTCAACAGTAATGTCAATTATGACCATACGAAAGTTAGAACAACCAACACACGGTCATCGAAAGCAGAAAATCTTCGAACCGGCCAGAAATCGAACCCGGGCGTTTTCGCTAGGACGAGAAAGCTGCTGATTGTAACTTCGCGGAAAGATCTCACCGTAGCAAAAATGTTTTTGTTTTAATGACTGCCCCCCCCTCCCCCTCCTCACTATTCGCTTATCTTATCCGTGTCTTTTTCTCTCTACCCTATTTCGTGGTAATGCAAAGTGAGTTGCTCGTCTTTAAAACTTCTTCGATCGTCTTCCTCCGTCTTATCTGGCAAGGATCCCATGCTGTGTAACAGTACTCCGGAAGGGAACGGTGAAGTGTAGTGTAGGAAGTCTCTTTAGTTAATTTGTTGGATCGTCTATTCTGCCAATAAGACATAGTCTTCGGTCCGCCTTCCGCAAAAAATTTCCTGTTTGTTCCTTTTAATTTAATTTGTTCGTAATTATAATCGCTGGATATTTAGTTGAATCGGCAGCTTGTTATGTGTGAGTTTTCATGTAACCAAAATTTAACGGAATTTTTTAGTAATCACGTTAAGGACCCCAGTCTTGTAATTGTTCAGGATCAACTACCGCTTTTAGCACCGTGAAGATATCTTGCCTACATCTAGTTGTAATTCGCTTTGATCTTCTGATGACTTTAATAGACAATAAACAACCTCATCATACAAACCGTATAGGAGGGTTGATAAGTAATGTCTTTTAAATCGTTTATGTAGATTAAGAAGAGTAGAGGGCCTGTATCACTTCCTTGGGGAGCACCAGATATAACTCTGGTCTCGATAAATGAGTTCCTATCAATTACTGTTAACTGTAGGAGCTGACAGGAAATCACGAATCCAGCCATACAGCAACAGCAAATGGAAATATTACACAGAAATACACTCATTGCTCCCGACAGCTCGTTGGTACACAAAGAAAACAATATCAGAAGAATTTTATGCAACCATAGCTAGAATGAAATTCAGTAATGGACGGTTAAAAAGAATCTACATCGACAAGAACTGACTGACCCATCTCTCAGCAGATGTGGAAACGAAGGAAACATGAACCATATAATATTAGGATGTCCCGAAAAGAAAACGGTGACAGATCTAACACCAAAACAATCGATCTCTGATGGGGTATAAAGATCCCCATTGCATTTCCAGAGTTTATAAATCTCCATAAGTAGTTTGCAAGGAGTTAGCAGTGTCAATATAATCAGAACCTGGAAGACTCAAAGAACCTGCGAGTTAGTCACGGTGCGTTCCATTTCTATAAATATCGAGAGAATGATATTTTGGACTAAGAATGAGTCGAAGAACACCTGCTGTATGACGACACATGCGAATATGAGGTGACCACATCAGGATGGGAGAAAACGAAACGAAGAAAGATATCGCCTGTAGGTGTGACTTCAACTACCAAAAACGAAATGGACATACCCACTGTAATGCATGCATACAGCGAACTTAATTACACATTTCTCAACTTATACTACTTATTTTTTAGGCAACAGAATCTTTTTCTACTTTAATCGTAGTTATGTTTTTATCAATGTTTGTAGATCAGTTTGCATAGATTATACTAAAAACTGACTAGTTTTAATATGTGTAATTTATGGATGATTGTTTATTCACACGAAGTAATAAGTGCTATGACAGGGGGTCACGAGTTGATTCCATATTTCTAGATTACCAGGTTCCTGATACTGTTCATCACGAGCGGTTATCAATCAGATTGTAGGGCTATTTAGTACAATCACGATTAAACCTGATGAGGATTATCAGACGTGGATTTGAATCGCCGTCCCCCCTAGTACATGTTCATCGCTCAAACCACTGAGTCACTTCATTCGTTTGGTATAGTACATCAATGGTCCTCTAGATACATCACCCATTGTCTCGTAAGCATTTGTTCTCCTACAGCATCTCACAGACGAACCTGATTTTCAGGAAGACCTTGCACCACTCATTTGCTCCAGAAGTGTATCAGAACGGTCAACAAACACTCCACAGTTAAGTGATTTCCTGTGTGCTCCTCCATCCCGCTCCCTCCTCTTTCAGATCACCTAACCTCAGTACCGTTGTGCACATCCTGGACAAAATTGCGCTACGACTGTCTCTGTGAACTGTGATCAACGGTTGCGGTCTTAGATTAGGACGCCCTCCACCGTCTTCGGTACCTACAATGTTATGATATGTAATGTTAACCGGGGACCTAGAAACGACGGAGAGGCTCCGTCCCCGCCGCAGCCGCAGTATTCCACAACCCCACGACGACTACCACAGTCTAATTCACCCCTCCGTCGCCCCACACCGAACCCAAGGTTACTGTGCGGGTCGGTCCCGGTGGACCCCCTCAGGGAACGTCTCACACCAGACGAGTGTAGCCCCTATGTTTGCGTGGTAGAGTAATGGTGGTGTACGCGTACGTGGAGAACTTGTTTGCGCAGCAATCGCCGACGTAATGTAGCTGAGGCGGAATAAGGGGAATCAGCCCGCATTTGCCGAGGCAGATGGAAAACCGCCTAAAAACCATCCAGAGACTGGCCCGCTCACCGGACCTCGATATAAATCCGCCGGGCGGATTCGTGCCGGGGACCGGGCGTTCCTTCCCGCTCGGAAAGCCGTGCGTTAGACCGCACGGCCAACCGGGCGGCCCGGTACCTGCAATAGTTCGTCTCATAAGCGCGTCGCCGCCGTCATCGGTACCAAATGATGTGCTGCACGCTGATGGGTAGTAGGTATTGCCAATTCAGTTGCTCGGATGGCGTCAGGACAATATTAGTTGCACGTGAAATGTTTTGTTGCGGCTTGGCGAAAAGAGAATGCACTAACGGCAGTGTACAATCGTTGGAAACGAGTGGCACTTTTCCCCAAGAGGAACAGCCTGTACTGGCCCGTGCAATAACATCCTTGTATCATCGCTCAATAACTGGTAAGCAAATCATTATTGTTTCAGAAATCATGAAGTTCAAATTAAATCTTGCTCTTCCTTTTTAAAATAATGTGCATTACATAGCGGAGACAATAAACTGCATTTATGAATTTACATAATAAACAAGTATATGTTATTTGTAGATAAAAACCATTCAGCTACTAATAACTTCGGGAGAAGTGGAACTCAGTTTCCTTTCCAGATGCGCACACCAAACAGAGTATTAAACGTATTAATGTACTATTCTATGATATCGTTCACAAGCAATTGTAGGAAGAGATTCAACGTTAACTGCATGTCATTTGTTAATGGCTGCCTGATTACATTCTGTAAAAATAAGTGCCAAATGCAGAAAATTGTTACGATCATGAGTAGCAGTCACATTCTTCATCTAAACCAGGCTTCGATAGAACATTGGATTTTCTTTCATAACAATTTAGAGGTATTGAACTGTATCTGTAATATTCCTGACAGGCTACAGCATCGTTTTCCTTATGGCGTAAAACACTACAGGCTGTACCAACGAGTAATGGTCTTGGATTTTCGAATCCCATGCACAAATTACCTTCCTTCTTCAACATTATATCCTGTCTCATTTCTTTATTTATGAGAAGTCAAGATCAGATTGTTGAAGCAGCTGCATCGTATCGTGATTGAAAGACAAAAAAAGTACTCGTTCTTCTATGAGAATGTTAAACCATTTCACATATTGTAGTTAAATATGCGTCCCGTGTAATTTAGATGTAAAGCTAAATTCAGTTTAATATCTACGCCGTGATATAGTACGTTGCAGTTGTAGATAGCTATATTTTCCATGAATTGTGTGTTTAAATAAAATAAGTAAATAATTCTAATTAGTTGGCTTCATCAACAAATTAGTCGTGCAGCCACTGGTTACTATTACCATCTATATTTTGACGAACAGCTTAGAAAATATAAAGAACAGCTTTCATGACGGAAACTATGAAGTTTCTTCAGCCACATAAGTACTGATCCAGTAGAGATGGTGAAGATAAAATTCGACTAATCGTAGCTCGCACACAGATGGCCAAGCAATCGTGCTTTCAAAAAAATGGTTCAAATGGTTCTGAGCACTATGGGACTTAACATCTGTGGTCATCAGTCCCCTAGAACTTAGAACTACTTAAACCTAACTAACCTAAGGACATCACACACATCCATGCCCGAGGCAGGATTCGAACCTGCGGCCGTAGCAGTCGCGCGGTTCCAGACTGAAGCGCCTACAACCGCGAGACCACCGCGGCCGGCTAATCGTACTTTCCACACGCCATCCTTATATGGAACGGGATGCAGTCTTAATATATGATACAATGAAAAGTATCCTGTGTCTCATGTTTTGAATTTACTCGTTGCGTGGTAGCAATAATATATTGAGGCCTCGCAATTACGTCTGACTATGTTTAATGGCACACGCATTTCAACTGTTTTTCATGATTTCTAAAAATTATATATATTTTTCTTTGACAAGTATATTTTAACGCTACTCATAAAAATCCTGTCTAAATGACCAAAACATTTACCTTCAAGGAGCCGTTCTTTCTTAAGTGAGAGAATAATTATACAATATCAGTTCAACAAGTCTCAACCTACATCTATATCAGAAAAAAACTGTATGGGTATACAGCGACGATACTTTGGGGTTATGTGAAGCGAAATATGTGGTAACTCACTCGTGACGGGGGTATTTCTTTCACTGGAACAATATAAATTAGATCAAGAAGTCGGTGTGCAACCTAGTGAAATCTGGCTAATATTTATCTGTTGTGGTAATCAGATACCCTAAAATACTCAGACGGAACACACCACCAGCCACACATAAAAATAAAATCCATGTGTTGACGTTTCCTTGTGACTTGTTTTGTGAGTGTAGCGTTGTGGTGCCTCTTTCTTCGCAACCAGCACATCACATTTTTTGTGAATGTAGCAGTCAAGGAAAAGAATTATTGGTATCGGGTTAACAGAGCGTGCTAAGCGGACAGCTTCTTAGGAACGTAAGTGGGAGAGCCATAGTTCGAATTCCGGAACTGTCCTCCAAATTTAGATGTTAAATGCTAGCCACAAATAAGCCCAGACGAACGATTGATGTGGGAGGGACCAGTCCCTCCTACAATTAACGAGAGTGTGGTGCGTCTGTAACCCCCCTTCTCCCCCCCCTCCCCCCCCCCCCCACACACACATAGACACACGCTAGCAGCAACGACAATAACAACAACAGCCACCGAATGCTCATGAAAGTCTTGCAGTACGTGGTTCACTTGGGAGATTCCATCATGATTAATTTAACTACTATTTTCAGCCAACCCTTCGTTCATGAAACTGTTTAGCAGATTGAGACTATGAGGGCGAACCGCGAAATGTGCATAGTCGGTCCGGTAGACCACTTGCTATCGAAACGCGAAGGTCCAAGGCTCGAGTCTCGGTCCGATACCCAGCTTTAATCTGCGCACAATCAGCGAAAAATTCATTCTGGACATCCTTCGTTAATATTAATGGGGTGTTCGTTTTGTCACTGTTTCCAGGTATATTACGCTACACGCTGGGAAATGTTCCGCATTGCAAAGCGAAACGTGACTAGAAATTTTGATGCCCATATGAGTCAACATAACGAAGCTGCAGGGCGATACCACTGAGCCGCCTCTCAATTTTACACGTATTTTAAACTAGTTGCATCTTCGATATCTGGACAAAACTTCTGAAAAATGTGTGTAATCAATCATTATGCTGGAATATTGTATCGAATATATATCTCAAATTGAGTTATTTATGTATCCAGAACACACTTGGTGCTTAAAATAATCTACTTCACTTAAAAAATGACATATTTCAGTGTTACATTTTTGGCGTTTCTCCAGTGTTTGGGCTACGTGATATTCTAGTCTTTATTGTTTCAGTTGTATGTAAGCTACGTTTAAGTCTTGTTCTCGTGGCAGTATTCGTTTATGCGTAGGTTAGTTCTTCGGCTAAACATACCATGTCAATTTTTCTGTGTTTCTCTTAAAACAAATCTTGCACTTCCTCTACACTAGTTCTTAAATTATCTTCGTAATCTTTTTTCCTTAATGGTATAACTTTCCAGATGCTTGTAATTTCCTTTTTATCCATGAATTTGTGCTTTTTTTGTAAATACTTACGGACCAATTTTGTTATTATTTTACGTTTCAACTTGTAAAGAGTAATAGGAAACTCTTCTTCTTTTCCTATCGTAATTGGGGCCTACTACTTCACCAGTAAATCCGGATATGATCGGGCCGTAAACTGTTTTGTTGTATCTTTACCGACCGGAAGATATTCCTTAAAACTTTTTATCTTTCAGGCATTCAAGAGTGATTTTCAGTGTTTCTTTTGCTTACAGGAAACGTGATTTCACAATCGCACTGTAACATTTGATTTTTCTCGTTGCGGAATTGATTTGGATTTAGATGAGTTTTGCCGTAATGTGTCAGTCACGTATAGGTAATACTTCAGGTTCGAATGTCACCTCTGTGTCTAAAACGTCCGTTCTTTTGACGTTATCAAATTTTTTTACTCATGTGCAAACGGGACCTCAGGTGCTCATTTTCGTCTCGTACATCTTTCAACTCTTTTTATGTTTCCCTTATGCGTTACTTGTAATCTCTGTATTGGACATATTGAAAAGAAAACGACATAGCGGTTGCCTATACAGAGCACTTCTTTACCTTCACTGGTAGGACGGCTAGCTTACCTACTTTCCGTCTCATGCGCTTACTGAATTCATTAGGAACCACAAATTACCGTATTCCTCTTGTAAAAATAAGTTAATGTATTACTGAAACTTAGGCAGCTGGTTTTTCGAGGATTAAAATAAATTTCGAAACATATTGTAAGAAAACCTGCCATGTCATCGTAAAAACGTTTGTTTAGCATAATAAAAAGCAGTTAAAGTACAAGGGCGTGGTTAAAAGGTATACCTCCCAATTATTTATGAAAAATTTGTTAAAGCCTTTTAAATAAAACAAAGGTTATTAACATTCTGAAGCTTTGTTCTTCATGTCTACACATATGCAGCCCTATGCTGCAAGACCGCTCCGAATTGTAAAGCGTAACATAGCGGTGTGTAACGTATGTCAGTGTGTGAGAAACAATGTGCTATAATCATGTTTCAAATTCGAAGAGTTCGTCCACACGTGGAGCATCCTCTCCTTCAGCATTAAAAAACATCTTCGTTTACTTCACTTTGATAGTAATGGAGCGGTGCATGCAGGGACAAGGTTGTGGCCCCTTCAACGAAGTCAAGCACTCTACAACGGCGGTATCAACAAACTGGTCTCTAGCTGGGAGAAATGTGTTCGTCACCAGGGTGAATATGTTGAGAAATAAATATGTAGACATGAAGAATAAAGAGCTAGAATGTTAATCACGTTTGTTTTATTTCAAAATCTCTGAGAGTTTTTATATAAACATTCGTCGGCAGTATTTTTCAACCACTACCGTGTATAGAAGGACAGAATGCATCTTTGCATCATGTTACAGTAATTTTATTCTTATACAGGGTGTTTCAAAAAGACTCATGCGACTGCAAAAGACTAAATCTTCTACACAAATGAAGATAGAAACTTGGGTGAATTTTAATTTACGCATAGAAATTAATGATTTAGCATGGCGCCAGTTGTAAGTTGTGGTTGCCGGCAGAGTCTTAATGGTAAGGCTAGCTCGCTCCTTGCTCGTTCTTTACCTTTTGTTTTCATCTGTTCACGCGTTTATGCCTTCTCTGTTGCAACAGGTGTAATTCAGCTAAAACTGTGCGGAGTGAGTTTCGTCGGGAGCACGGGACTGTACCTCCTACAGCCGAAAGCTTTCGATGATGGCACCAGAAGTTTCAAAACACTGGTTGTTTATTTAAGGGAAAATCCACAGGCGTCCCCCGTGTGCTCGTGCGAGACGTAGAGAGCATTCATGAGAGTTTCTGGACGCAGTACACAGAAGTCTACTCGTTGCACCAGCCGAGAGTTAGACCTTTCTTATGTGTCCGTCTAGCGTGTTTTGTAACTACACAGGTTTGAGTTGGTTTTGTGAATTCATTTTGTGTTGTGTTTAGTAATTAGGTTACATTCCATTTCAGTGCAAAACTGAGCAGGCCGGGGTGGCCGAGCGGTTCTAGACGCTACAGTCTGGAACCGCGCGACCGCTACGGTCGTAGGTTCTAATCCTGCCTCGGGCATGGATGTGAGTGATGTCCTTAAGTTAGTTAGGTTTAAGTAATTCTAAGTTCTAGGGGACTGATGACCTAGAAGTTAAGTCCCATAGCGCTCAGAGCCATTTTTTGCAAAACTGAACCGCTACGACCTACGAATGTCAAGAGTACAACGGCCAGATATCATAGTTGAGCACGAGGGACACTCCAAAGCTGCATTTGTCTTGTGCCGTTTCGCCAGGCAAAGATTTACGGTCGGTTCTTTTTCTGTTGAAAATACTGTTATTGGTATCACTTACCCGGAAATTCCATTTCTCAACTGCACGGGGCATCCGCATGTAGGAGTGTTTCTCTACAGTGAGATGCCTTAAAGACTGATCGTGTGCGAGTTTGACTGAGTACAAGATATATGGAATATTTTGTGCGGGTTTGTGGAATACTCTGTCTGTGTGTCACGTCGTCCAATATCATAGGGTGAACCGTGACGCCACACAACAGTAGCTCCAGACATGCTTTCAGAAGTATGGGGCGAGTTTTACCATCGTCTGGATGTTTGTAGTGCGTCCAGTTGAACGTGCATTTAACGTTTTTGAAAGGTAATGACAACTTTGATTCGGAACGTAACTGTAAAAACTACACCGAGATTTTATGTTCATACATATAAAATGTACAACATTGTAAAACGGACGGTTACTATGAAAATAAAAAACTTTTTGATCGTATGAGTAAGTTGATATTTAGCCCAAGTTTCTACCTTCAATCATGTAGAAGTTATAGTCCCGTGAAATAGGGTGAATCTTTTCCGAACTCCTTATCTTTCACGGCGAGCAAGGCGGCGCAGTGGTTGGCGAATGGACTCGCCTTCGGGAGGACGACGGTTCAAGCCCGCGTCTGGCCATCCTGATATAAATTTTCTGTAATTTCCCTAAAACGCTCCAGGTAAATGCAGGGATGTTTCCTTTGACAGGGCAAGGCCGATTTACTTTCCCGCCCTTTCGTAATGCGAGCTTGTACTCCGTCTCTAATGACCACGAGGTCAGGGACGGTAAGACTTACTCTTTCTTCCATCCTTCCCTTTCAAGATTCATTTACTCGAATTCCAGTTTGTACAAAGAATTTCAGCAGGGACTCATATTTATGGGGTTACATATATCCCGTTGTGGTCGAACAGGAAGCAGTGAATGGTTCTCGTTTAGTGAGGCGGTTGCAGGTGGGGCCAGTGGACTGGAAGCTCGTGGCGGCACTGGCCTTGGAGCGAGACAAGCGCGGGATGTGAACCTTGTCCCACATCGGCCAAGCCCCTGCAGCTCCAGTTTTGAAAGGAGCTCCACGACCGCTCTTTCTAGTGTGCACTCAATACAGCGAGCTTTTGTCTTCAGCCTGCTTCCTCTCGTTTACCAGAAAAGGAGTGCTTAACGAGGCTACGACACCGTTATAGCAGACCATTCCTAAACCAGAGGATCGTACCGTATTTTCTCATTTGTTTCTTTTTTTTTCTATCAACGGACCACAATTTCGATTTTAGTATGAACCGACAATGTGTGAGACATTTTCTAATTCAAGGAACTAACGCGACATTCGCCGGTTATAATATTTTAAAAGTGTGGTATACATAAACAAGGAAAGCAATAGGGGGATTCTGACCCAGCTCCTAAACAATGAATCCACTTTCCCATGTATCAGCTGATCTGTTCAGTCCCTCTTGGTGTAATACGATCATTTAACATATGTCTCTCCAATGTACAATTTTAACTCCGTCTAGAAAACACATCATAATACTATTTATTCACACCCTTTTGTATTACGGTTATACTGTTGCCCAAGTTCCACTTTTTTTCACAAGTTAATACAAGGCTGTTCAAAAAAAAAAAAAAAAAAAAAAAAAAAAAAGAACATATTTCAAACATATATTGTTTACAAACTACAAAAGACAGAAAAACAGTTCCTACCTTCCTGGAAAGAGAAAAGTTCTGATTTTTATACATTCGATGTGAGCACCATGTGTTACACGACAGATATCAAAACGGTGACTCATTTCCTACCACACACGGAGAAGCTGGTCTCTCGTTATCGAATTCACAGCTTCAACAATGCTATGTTCCAGACTTTCAGGGTGTGTAGGGCATAGGGGAGATAAAACGTGGTCTCTTACGTGGAGAAGTTATGTAAGCACGTCCGACGTTACCTGAATGACGCCACTCCAAGGCGTTGGTTCAAAAAATTGCTCTGAGCACTATGCGACTTAACTTCTGAGGTCATCAGTCCCCTAGAACTACTTAAACCTAACTAACCTAAGGACATGACAGACAGACATGTCCGAGGCAGGATTCGAACCTGCGACCGTAGCGGTTGCACGGTTCCAGACTGTAGCGCCTAGAACCAGGGCGTTGGAATAGGAGAGAAGGAGGAGAAGATGAACTTCATCGCCGGTGACCTCCCAGATCTTCAGACCTCACACCTTGTCACTTTTATCTGTGGAGTTATGTAAAAGACCACGTTTTTATCCCCCTATCCCTGACGTTCTTGAAAGTCTGTAACATCGCGTTGTTGAAGCTGTGAATTCAATAACGAGAGACCAGGTGCTTCGTGTGTCGGAGGAAATGAGCCACCGCTTTGATATCTGTGGTGTACACGTGGTGCTCACATTGAATGCATAAAAATGTGAACTTTTCTCTTTCCAGGAACGTTGGAATTCTGTTTCTATCATTTGTAGTTTGGAAGCAGTAAATGTCTGAAACCTGTTCCTTCTTTTTGAATAGCCCTGTTATCAATACCTTTAAAACGAAATTCAGGCACTCCCGTAACTGACGGCTCTACCCGTGTCCAGTTTTCTCCAACTAAAATAAAAACATAAATCTGAGATAAGAGGCACAAAAAATGGTTCAAATGGCTCTGAGCACTATGGGACTTAGCTTCTGAGGTCATCAGTCCCCTAGAACTTAGAACTACTTCAACCTAACTAACCTAAGAACACCACACACATCCATGCCCGAGGCTGGATTCGAACCTGCGACCGTAGCCGTCGCGCGGTTCCAGACTGTAGCGCCGAGAACCGCTCGGCCACCCCGGCCGGCTAAGAGGCACATATACATGTAAGAGTTATTACTGTTAGGTTTAGAAGGAAAAAAAATAGCCTCCAACACGACATAACTTTCCGATTACAGAATAATAAATAAAAGCAACTTTTCCTTGAAACACGACGAGACGACAAGTTATGGATAAAAACTGGCCAGGTGTGAGTAGAACTCGCGCATTGAGTCTTCCGTACAAACTTAATTATATACATAGACAGTTCATCCATTCCGGGAATCGAGAATATATACTGGAAAGATATCGGTCCCCGGGATTTCAAGACTTTCGAGAATGTTTTAATTTCAAGTCTGAAGTCGAATAATAAGTGAAAAAGGAAATATTTTTTTCATGTGATGTAATTATAAATTAACAGTTTCCGATTTTTTCCTTTACTTGTACTGTGGAAGCTTGTTTCTTGCCAAATTTTGTGATTCTAGGTCAACGGAAAGTACCCAATAGGTTTTGATGAGAAAATTTTCGAGACCTTCATATGTGACATAAATCTGAACTTGATACGTTTACTCGTTGCTTAACAGTTATACAGGCAGACAGACGAATGGACAATAAAGCGATCCTGTAAGGACTGAGGCACGGGACACTAAAAAGGAACAACGAAACGAAGTCGTGTAACGAAGTAAAAAGCTTGTATTTTAAAAACGGCTAAAACTGCAACAAATCAAGACGTCTTTTAACAGCTGCTGTCTAACCAGAAGAGATAACTGCTCCGGCGCAACTTCAAATCCCGGCACTACGCACAAGAACGTTAGAGCAGAGAAGGCTGTGAAACGACGTCAGCCAATAGTGCGCTTAGGAAGGCAACGAGACAGTAGCGCCATCTACACGAAGAGGACATAAGCGCTGCGCCGCCTGGCCACGGCCCATTTGAAGTTTAGCCGATCTACGAGCTCCACAGCACTGGCTTATGAACTGAATTGTTTCACTTTTATTAGAAGTTGTATATACTGAAAAGACATGTTATTTGTCTGTCGTCCATTGCTTACGACACTCGTGTATTTCACAAAAGTTAATTATTGTCATTTATCTTGGAGAATGGAAATGAAGTCCCACGCTTCTTGACAGAGTGTAGGGGAACGACGCGTGAAACCCGCACCGCCGTTCTAGGCATAGCCCTAATTGAGGTAGTTTGCCGTTGCCTTCCTCCCACCATAATGAGGACTAATGATAATGATGAAGACGACACAACACCAACTCATCCCGGGGCAGGTGAAAATCCGTGATCCCGCCGGGGATCGAAACCGGGACCTCGCGCTCGGGAAGCGAGAACGCTGCTGCGAGACCACTAGTTGCTAACGTCATTTATCTTACTGTAATAAAAATTCATTAATACGACTTGCTTGAATTGTTGTCTAGCGATCCGAGAATGCAGGCTTCCGAGGCACCCTATATGAGACGAGTGGGTAGAACACAACAACAACTGACAGCAGCGTAATTCCGTCATTGTTAACAAAGAAGCCAAAAGGTTTTGACCTACCGAGGAACGTCTGGTGCCGCCTCAACAGGTTAAGGACTGGACATGGTTGTTGTAGCTACTTCAGGTACAAATGGGGCTGGATCAGTTCACCAATGTGTGAATGTAATCAAGAAGAGCAGACAATTGAACATTTAGTCCAACGCTGTCCACTTCATTCATACCCTGGAATTCCCGACGACTTGTTCACTCTCACACCCAGCTTAATTAATTGGTTGAAAAACACCGGCTTTAAGGTTTAATCTTGTCTTATATCATATGTATATTGTATAAAATCACTTGCCTTGTATCAACTGTGTATTCTATAAAATCACAATACGATTAAATAAATAAATAAACCCTCTGCTTTCGAAAAATGTGCATAATTCCAAACGCAATTACGAAAAAGAGTCAGGAATTGCTGTTCACATTCATAGCATCGACTATGCAATACTGAAAACGATGACCGAACGAGGTGGCGCAGCAGGTAGCACACTGAACTCGCATTCGGGAGAACGGCGGTTCAAAACCTGCGTCCGGCCATCAAGTTTTAGGTTTTCTGTGATTTCCCTAAATCGCCTGAGACAAATGCCAGGATGGTTCTTCGAAAGGGCACGGCCTTTTCTTTCTCCATCCTTCCCTAATCCGAGTTTGTGCTCCGTCTCTAATGACCTCGTTGTCGACGGGACGTTAAACACTAATCTCTTCCTCCCCCTCCATTCTACTTAGACCCAAACAGAAGGTAATTTGAATTTATGGTAAAACGCTACTGTTCGCAACATACTTGATGGTGATTTGCAGAATATAAATGTACAGTATGTACAAGGTAAAAGAGACATCGCAAGATTTTTCTGTATCCCGGCCTTCTGTTCAGAGTGCTGTAAGTGTCTTTTCGTCGTTCTCTAAATTACCCAACTCAAGCACGCCGCATTCTTAGAATGAAAGGGTGTGTGTAGTGTTAGCATACATCCTTATTGGTTCATTTAAGAAACTTCGGGAATATTTCCACTAATAATTCCCGAGCTTCACTTTTTCTGCAAACAGTAGTGTTCAGAAGTTTTTAATAAAACGGCGGTCCAGTTGCAATGTCTAGAAGTGTAGCTACAAGCCTTCACACCGAGCGAGGTGGCTCAGTTATTAGCACACTGGACTCGCATTCGGGAGGACGACGGTTCAAACCCGCGTCCAGCCATCCAGATTTAGGTTTTCCTTCATTTCCCTAAATCGCTTAAGGCAAATTCCTGGATGATTCCTTAGAAAGTGGAGAGCCGCATTCTTTCTCCATCCTTCCCTAGTGCGTGCTTGTGCTCCGCCTCTAATGATCTCGATGACAACGGGACGTTAAACATTAATCTCCTCCTCCTTCTGAAAATCCCAGGTTCGAGTCCCAGAGGGGTCAGGGATTTTCACCTGCCTCGAGATGACAGGGTGTTTGTATTGTCCTCATCATTTTATCATCATTCATGAAAGTGGCGAGATTGGTCTGAGTAAAGGTGGGGAATTTGTACGGGCGCTGATAACTGCGCGGTTGAGCGCCCCACAAACCAAACATCATCATCATCATCATCATCATCCTGAAAAACGTGACGTTGTCGGCCTTGTTCTATACAGATTGCAACGACAAAAGTGTTGATCTAAGTAAGCAAATGGGAAATTACACACATAAAATAGAACGACACAAGTTTCTGTTCAATGTGCAAACGTGTTTCCTAGTCATTTCCATTCCTATCATTTTAGAGACCCACCGGATGGGAATAATAAATCGAATCATGTCAACGTATTGGATAGGGAGATACTTCTACAAAGGACGACAGAGGCTCTGTAAAAGTGTGAAAACAATTTTTTAAACATCAGATTTACACACAAACGATATGTCACGTCATTTTCAGGTGTATATATGGAATTTAAAACTGAACTGGAATCCATTGGCGTGTCAACTCAAATTTCTTTCCGCATAACTATATCATCCGCGCTATGACAAAGTCTTTGAGGTTACTCTCTACACGTGTCACATACATCTTACTTAATGATTTAAAGCGTGCACTTCACGAACCGTATAATGTGGTACTCTTGTATTACATAATTGTCAGCCAGGGTAAGAGCTTGTCGTTTCACGCCAATACCAGGGAGTAACAGTTCGTGAAAATGGAAAGTGTGTGGCGGCCTTTGTGGCCGAGCTGTTCTAGGCGCTTCAGTCTAGAACCGCGCGACCGCTACGGTCGCAGGTTCGAATTCAGCCTCGGGCGTGGATGTGTATGATGTCCTTAGGTTAGTTAGGTTTAAGTATTTCTAAGTTCTAGTGGACTGATGACCTCAGATGTTAAGTCCTATAGTGGTCAGAGCGATTTGAACCATTTTTGTAAAGTGTGTAACAATCACATGCACTGATTTGAAGGTAAACCGAAGGGCAGACTTCGAGTCATTGGTGGGATACTGTAAAACTGTTGTTTATTTATTACAGACATTACTAATTCAGCAATGGTATGATCTGTTCTGGAATGCTCTTCAGATGTGTAGTCTCTTTATCATACCTGAGTCACCGAAAATGTAGACCGTGGGCACCAGGTAAGATTAACAGAACAGGTAGAGAAGATCCAAAGAAGAGCGGCGTGCTTCGTCGCGGGTTCGGTCAGTAAGCGCGGAAACATAACGAAGTTGCTCTTCATATCCCAGTGGCACACGCGATGTGTTTCACGGACAGCTATACTGTTGAAACTCTGAAGTTTGAATGTTGTAAGAAGAGTCGGGCAGCCGGCCAGAGTGGCCGAGCGGTTCTAGGCGCTACAGTCTAGAACCGCGCGACCGCTACGGTCGCAGGTTCGAATCCTGCCTCGGGCATGGATGTGTGTGATGTCCTTATGTTAGTTAGGTTTAAGTAGTTCTAAGTTCTAGGGGACTGATGACCTTAGAAGTTAAGTCCCTTAGTGCTCAGAGCCATTTGAACCATTTTTGCCTCGGGCATGTATGTGTATGATGCCCTTAGGTTAGTTAGGTTTAAGTAGTTCTAAGTTCTAGGGGACTGATGACCTCAGAAGTTAAGTCCCATAGTGCTCAGAGCCATCTGAAGAGTCGGGCAACATATTTGTCTGGGAAGCGGATTGGTGATCTGAAAATGCGTAGTTTTTTTTAATCGTTTCAGTGAACGAACTCACTAGAAAGAAAACAACAGCGAAATTTATGAGACTGTTTGCCTTCACTATGCAACCGAGTGTGAGAGTAATGAAATAGCCTGCCTCGCTGCGTATACGCACCACAGGAATGCCAATATTTTTCTTACTTACAAAATCGCGAAAGATATGGCGTCTCATGTCAGAAAAAGCATCGGACCACTAACATAAATTTTTGAAGAGTGATTATTAAAAGAAAGAAATGACTTGCCCTTTTACTTCATCCTTACAAAAAATAACAAGAAATATCGAGTGGTTTATATTATACATTTTCTTTTATTTCTCTCTCTCTGTTTCCCTCCCCCCTCCCTCACACTCTCACTCCTTGCTTTCACTTTCCTCCTTTATGATTAGTTCAGTTTTAAATCCCCTATTTCACTACCTATTCTTTCTTCTCAAAATATGTCTGCCCTGTTGTATCCTTCCCTCTCTTCCCTAATATGATTAGAATGTCGACATACTTTCCTTTTGCATCCAATTTGTTTATTTTTCATTATTTTACTTTGCGCCGCGCGGCTACGCGCCTTGCCACGGTTCGAGCAGCTCCCCCGTCGGAGGTTCGAGTCCTTCCTCGGGCATGTGTGTGTGTGTTGTTCTTAGCGTTAGTTAGTTTAAGTTAGATTGAGTAGTGTGTAAGCCTAGGGACCGATGACCTCAGCAGTTTGGTCCCATACTAATTTCCCACAAATTTCCAAATTTCCAAATTTTTATTTTGCACTTACAATCTCTTCCCGTATTCCTTACTATCTATCTCCATTCTTCCATCCCATCTCTCTCTTACGCACACAAGAGAGGTCTTAGCGCACAGAGGGACGCACGACACAGTGGGAACAGTTAGACTATAAAAACTCTAGGTTCCCGTGCGCAGGCTTGGAGGTTCGAAGGTTCGACAGCAGTTTCCACTTTTTGAAGGCAGTGCATTTATTTACAGCTGAGGCGCGAGACTTTTCGTAGGCAACTGCCAGAATTGATGTATGATCGGTAATTATGTAGTTCGATGTAGACTATATGGAGAATTAGAAGAAACTGGTGTTATTAATAGAGGAAATTCATAGGGGTCGGAGGCTTCGAAAAAGGAAATGAACCATACCGTTTCCGTGGATACTAATGAGTTTGAGTTACAGTGGCTTATTTGCACATTGGCCCTGAGAATTTTTCTTCGCTGAGATTTTTGACGAGCCAGTGTTCCGTTTAGGAGTTAAGTGGAACGCAGTAGCGATATTTACACTCCTGGAAATTGAAATAAGAACACCGTGAATTCATTGTCCCAGGAAGGGGAAACTTTATTGACACATTCCTGGGGTCAGATACATCACATGATCACACTGACAGAACCACAGGCACATAGACACAGGCAACAGAGCATGCACAATGTCGGCACTAGTACAGTGTATATCCACCTTTCGCAGCAATGCAGGCTGCTATTCTCCCATGGAGACGATCGTAGAGATGCTGGATGTAGTCCTGTGGAACGGCTTGCCATGCCATTTCCACCTGGCACCTCAGTTGGACCAGCGTTCGTGCTGGACGTGCAGACCGCGTGAGACGACGCTTCATCCAGTCCCAAACATGCTCAATGGGGGACAGATCCGGAGATCTTGCTGGCCAGGGTAGTTGACTTACACCTTCTAGAGCACGTTGGGTGGCACGGGATACATGCGGACGTGCATTGTCCTGTTGGAACAGCAAGTTCCCTTGCCGGTCTAGGAATGGTAGAACGATGGGTTCGATGACGGTTTGGATGTACCGTGCACTATTCAGTGTCCCCTCGACGATCACCAGTGGTGTACGGCCAGTGTAGGAGATCGCTCCCCACACCATGATGCCGGGTTTGGCCCTGTGTGCCTCGGTCGTATGCAGTCCTGATTGTGGCGCTCACCTGCACGGCGCCAAACACGCATACGACCATCATTGGCACCAAGGCAGAAGCGACTCTCATCGCTGAAGACGACACGTCTCCATTCGTCTCTCCATTCACGCCTGTCGCGACACCACTGGAGGCGGGCTGCACGATGTTGGGGCGTGAGCGGAAGACGGCCTAACGGTGTGCGGGACCGTAGCCCAGCTTCATGGAGACGGTTGCGAATGGTCCTCGCCGAAACCCCAGGAGCAACAGTGTCCCTAATTTGCTGGGAAGTGGCGGTGCGGTCCCCTACGGCACTGCGTAGGATCCTACGGTCTTGGCGTGCATCCGTGCGTCGCTGCGGTTCGGTCCCAGGTCGACGGGCACATGCACCTTCCGCCGACCACTGGCGACAACATCGATGTACTGTGGAGACCTCACGCCCCACGTGTTGAGCAATTCGGCGGTACGTCCACCCGGCCTCCCGCATGCCCACTATACGCCCTCGCTCAAAGTCCGTCAACTGCACATACGGTTCACGTCCACGCTGTCGCGGCATGCTACCGGTGTTAAAGAGTGCGATGGAGCTCCGTATGCCACGGCAAACTGGCTGACACTGACGGCGGCGGTGCACAAATGCTGCGCAGCTAGCGCCATTCGACGGCCAACACCGCGGTTCCTGGTGTGTCCGTTGTGCCGTGCGTGTGATGATTGCTTGTACAGCCCTCTCGCAGTGACCGGAGCAAGTATGGTGGGTCTGACACACCGGTGTCAATGTGTTCTTTTTTCCATTTCCAGGAGTGTATTTTCGGTTCGCTGATTAGAAATAGTAACTAACAGAAATGTAATCTTGTAACTACAGAGCTGCTAGTAGTTTAGAGGCGGTGATGTTTTTTATCCTCTTCTTGCGGGTCAAGCTGGGACTGGTGACCCTTGTTTAAACTATTTCGCTAATACCCAAGTTTGGGTAGTGGATCCGGGTCCGCCGATAAATTTTTCCCATAATGGTATAACTGCCTCATGTAGTGAGGCTAGTTCTCCAGCCTGATTGAAACCCTCAGCTAATACAGCCATAGCTTCAGACTGCCGTCACATTACCGCTTTTTAATTTTTACTCTTTTTTTTTTTTAATTTTTGCGTAGCTGTACTAGAGAGTGTGAAAAAATTTCTCTTTCCCAGTAACTTACATTTTGGATCTAAGGCTTCCTTTTATGTAACCAAGGATTTCTTCTGGGTAGAAGGCAGACTTCTTTCTTCCGATCGAAACAGCTATTGCGAAAGTACATCATGTCTGCTAGTTAAACTGATGTTTATCGCTTTTCATAAATATACAGTTTGCTAATGTAAAATAATTCCTTGTGACATTAATTAATCAGGATGATAACGTAAAAGTACTTTTATATGTAAATTAAATCCATCTCTGGTGAGATAACTGTGTTTTTCTTTATGGATAAGTAGGATATACTTTTCGCTTTAGGATATATTTCTTAGGCAACAATACGTTGCTCGCTTATCTTCAATGACCTGACGCCTGACGTTGTGGGTCTCTCTTGATCTCTCAATGTAGTGTTAAAAACAAAAGAAAATGATTCACTTACGCAAGTCCTTTCGCTATCCTATTGCGTCGACTGCTCAGCCTAATGGAGCTGACTGACAATTAAATTTTAAGGCTAAGGCAAATTAAAAAGGGGCAACTCTGGTCCATCTCTGGGTGTCTTTAAGGCGTGTTTTAATTAATCAACACGTTTCCGCGATTTTAGTTCCAGTGCGAAAGCTGTTTCAAGAAATTTTATGGCCATATATAGTTTCAACTTTTAAGTTCACAGCAGCAAAAGACTTGTCACACCTTTTAGTATCGTTTACTATGTGAATTTCTGAGATGCTTACTCCGTAGGAATCGTAGCTATTAGAAAGTTTTGGCACAATTTCCTATAATATTTGTGCTTACTCGTACTATGGAGTTGCGCAGTAGGAGAAATTAAATAGTCCTGTAGGGAAGGATATTTTATGGAGAT
This sequence comes from Schistocerca serialis cubense, assembly GCF_023864345.2. NCBI lineage: Eukaryota > Metazoa > Arthropoda > Insecta > Orthoptera > Acrididae > Schistocerca > Schistocerca serialis. The sequence goes on from NC_064640.1 coordinate 1,002,944,844, forward strand.
CGCGTAGTGAACATATTGATTGAGGAGCCAAATGTAGTAGCTGTTTTTTTTGCTGCTGAATATAGCTGATAGTCCGGGTTGGTTACGTGCATTATGTCTATCATTGCTTCGATTGTCCTGTTTAGGACTGCAAACTTCTTTCTAGTCCAGCCCTAAATCTCGCTCTCGCTTCTACATTTGAACGCTTGTGAAAGCGTATCTACCAAGTAAAACTGTATGCATTTCGTAGCGCACCTTAACTTTATTTTATGTAGCTTTTCTTCCATAAGTGTTGTTCCGTTGACAATTTCATACCATCATGCGCATATTATTACTGGTGTCTTATTGTGGGCATTTTACAGGTTATTGTCGAGTTATTCATGTTTTGTAGGTTTGGATTCATGAGTCATGTTGGGTACTCTGTAAAGTTCGATATGCTGGAGTAATTTGATTGAATATAAGCCAATACCAAGTAGACTTTCCGTGCGTGGATTAAATAAGGATTTATGTGTCCTATGTTTATCGGTACCTCCTGTCCCAGAGGCACTAAAACGTTTTCGTGACAGTATTTTGATTATTTTGTGCTCTTGTTAACGTTCTTCCCGTTAACATCGCAGTGCATTGCGTTTGGGCGTCCTTAGGTCCAAATCCCCCTTGGTGATGAACTAACTAAATTGTTTTGAAGGCGGTCTTAAACATGCACGCTCTTTAAATGTACCAGCCCACACAATGTCATTAGGTACTGGAAAGGTTGTTGATCTACGACATATTTCAGTTTGAATGCATAAATACTTATAGTTACTTTGTCTGTATGCTATCTAAATTCTAACAATTGCGCTTCAAGAATGATTTTAGATTTGCAGTGATGATCATACACAATTGTTTTCTTGTGTCTGTTTGTTGCAGCCACCCTAAATGAATGAAATCTTGGCGTGGTCATAATAACATGAGGTTCATTTGCATTTAATTTAGCTCCAGCAACAGTGATACAGTCCCATATAATTAACAAGGCCCTTTGAATGTGTTGGTTGTTGTTGACTAATATACCAAAGTAGTCTGCGTACACATGACAGGCACACTTGCGTAAACCTGCCAATTCTAGGTACAGTGTGGTTATAATTAAACTTTAGCTACGTGAGTCATTGTAGGCTTCCGTTGTTAGTAGTGTTAATGTCATAATTTGCGGTTAGGATTCGGTACTGCTACAGTGACCTAGGGTTGAAACGCATGTATCACTGTGCATTACAGTTGCAGATGGACAGCATGGGTTTAGACAAGGCGGGCAGGGCTGTACTCATAAAGCCGTTTTATCAAAACAACAAGCTAGCGCCAGCACACCATGCGGCTAAGAGGTTTCGAGACGATAGACACCAACAACAGACTCGCAGGAAACGCGGCGCCCACGCCCTCTCGGCCGCCTGTATTTTGGATCGCCGCCGCAGACCGGAGGGCGAGTCTGTTCGAGTCTGTCGCAGTCTGTGTGATGAGTTGCAGCCCAGCAGGAATCGCACTAGCAGATAGCTCCGCCGCCAACTCAGAGACTGACAGCACGTAATAACCCTAATAGTGTACATAGCAGACTTCGTACTACACCAGCAGTGTGGCTATACGGAAGAGCTTGCACAACAACGAATATCTTGACTTAAGTAAATTTTCCATTCTTATGAATAAAGAACTCAGTTAATATACGTGTGCAGCTTGTGTTATTGAAAGAGGATACTGGCCACCAAACAACTTCCTCTCCTTGCTTCCTGTGGTGTCACCGCCAGACACCACACTTGCTAGGTGGTAGCTTAAATCGGCCGCGGTCCATTTAGTACATGTCGGACCCGCGTGTCGCCACTGTGTAATCGCAGACCTAGCGCCACCACCAAGGCAGGTCTCGTGATACGAGAGAGCACTCGCCCCAGTTGTACGAGAACCTAGCTACCGACCAGATGTACGAAGCCTTTCTCTCTCATTAGCCGAGAGACAGAATAGCCATCAGCTAAGTTAATGGCTACGAACTAGCAAGGCGCCATTAGCCATACAGTGATTGTACTTAAAGTCTCCTGTGTATCGTCAAGATCGATGTACCACCATGATTAAGTAAAGTTAAGTATTAAACCTGCTCCGTACTTTTCTTCCTAACATTAATTACGTATCCTGTTCCAGTACTTCACGCCCGTCTGCGTTAGTCTAGCTTGCCTTTTCAGCCATCTCAACTTCTCGGTGTCGGCCCAGATACCGACACAACATTGGCGACGAGGATGGGATAAGAGTTCTTTCTGATTGCTTACATTTAATTGTGTCATGGCTTCGCCACATTCTCCAGATGTACTGTCCGAATTTTATCGCTTGCAGAATCAGCAGACGCAGGCGTTACTGGATGCCCTTGGACAGCTCGTCCAGGGTCAACGTACCATTCAAACTGATGCGGCCGCTGCCGCTTCTTCGCTACTGCTGCCACTAAACGCTGTTGCACCTCCCTTTCGACCATACGTGGCAGCCGATGAGACCTGGCACGAGTGGTCTCGCCAGTTCAACTTTCATCTAGCAGCCTACAGAATTCAAGGTAAAGAGCGGCAGCCGTTTTTGCTTTCTTGTGTCGGTGTGTCCACATACCGTGTGATAGTGAAATTGTTTCCCCGATGCGACGTAGCAACTCTGTCCTACGAGGAAATTTTGTCTGCATTAGATGCCTATTTCAAAGAAACAGTTAATGTGGTTGCAAAACGGTATACGTTCTTTCGTACAAAACGTACGGCCGGTCAAACTAATAGGGAGTGGGTAGCAACATTGCAAGGACTTACTAGGGACTGTGCCTTTGAATGTGACTGTGGTCTTTCTTATTCAGATACAATGGTGCGTGATGCAATTGCACAGAACGTTTCTGATGTTCGCATACGGGAGCGAATTTTGAAACTAGTTAATCCCTCCCTTCCACAAGTGATAGACATATTGGATAGACAGGACACACTTGACTGTGCTCAGGAATCTTTTGAAACTTCGCCAGCCGTGTGTAACATTAACCGGCCCGCTGGACGCGCTGCGCGGCCCGGTAACCGGGCCTCGCGCACGTCCGCACAGCTGCCGCCGCGCGCTAAGCCACGTGTGCCGCGCCAGCCCACAAATGTAGTGAAATCGTGCCCGCGGTGTGCTACTAGACATTCGCGTGAACATTGCCCGTCACGCCAAGCTATTTGCTTTTTCTGCAATAAGAAAGGACATGTTCAAAGTGTTTGCCAGAAAAAGCTCAGATCAGACAATCACAATCATTCCAGGCCCTTTGCTTCGCGCCGGAATCGAACCAAGGACACTCAGGCTCGTGGACCTTCGCCTATGGACATTCATGTCGTTAATTCCACTTCGTCCAGTGACACTTTCTCTAACAGTAACTGTGTTCGTCCCACAAAAACTGTGCGTCGACGTCGCCGGAAATCGCGTCAATTAGCAAGTGATTCTGTACCAGTGTCTGTTCCCATTGCACAAAACAGTCGCTCTTGTCGTCAGCAGGACAATAAACTTTTTGTGGACTTAGACTTTGAAGGCAAAGTGATACCATTCCAGCTCGATACCGGAGCTGCAGTTTCATTGCTCAGTCACGACACGTACAAACAACTGGGCAAACCTCCGTTGCGTTCCGCAAATGTTAAGCTAACTACATATTCCGGACAGACAATTCCTGTGTTAGGACAGTGCAGCCTTCTTGCGACATACAAGGGACAAACAAAAGTTGTGTCATTTTACGTTCTTCGTTCTTCTTCTGCAGTGAACTTGTTTGGTCTAGATTTATTTCAGTTGTTTAACATGTCTATTGTAAATCAGGTCCTATCAGTGAAACAGACTGTGCCTACAGACAGTGTTTCTCGGCTGTGTGACGAATTTGCAGACATTTTTGCACCGGGCTTAGGTTGCGCTAAAAACTATGAAGCACATTTGGAACTGAAGGTAAACGCGCAACCGAAATTTTTCAGGGCGCGCAATGTTCCCCACGCATTGCGTGATGAGGTCGCAAGAACGTTACACGATCTCGAATCACAGGGTGTAATTGAACGTGTGCAAGCTTCTCTCTGGGCCTCACCCTTAGTAATTTTGCCAAAACCTTCCGGAAAATTGAGACTTTGCGTGGACTTCAAGGCCACAGTGAATCCACAGCTAGTGACTGCTACTTTTCCTTTGCCCCGCCCGGAAGATCTTTTTGCTAAACTGTGCCCGGGAAAATATTTTTCAAAGTTGGACCTAGCCGATGCGTACTTGCAAATACCGGTGGACGACGAATCCCAGCGCGTATTGGTGGTTAACACGCATCTTGGATTGTACCGCTTCAAAAGACTGCCATTCGGGTGTGCATCCGCCCCTGCCTTGTTTCAGCAATATTTACAAACTATTTGTGCGTCGGTCCCTACTGCAGCAAACTATCTGGACGATATAGTGATCTCCGGACAGACAGAAGAAGATCATCTTGCGAACTTACGAACATTCTTTCAGGTCTTGCGGCAAAATGGTCTTCGCTTGAGGAAGGACAAATGTGTGTTTTTTGCTCGTGACTTACCATACCTGGGACATGTCATTAATGCCCAAGGCATACATCCGAGTCCAGAGCACCTCCGTGCCATACAAGAATTGCCTTCCCCTCAAAATGTGAAACAGCTACAGAGTGTGTTGGGTAAAATTAATTATTACAATAAATATGTGCGCAATGCCTCTTCCATTTCAGCTCCGCTTCATCGCTTACGCCGTAAAGGTGTTCCGTTCGTCTGGACGACGGAATGTGAACGCGCCTTTCGCCAGTTGAAATCGGCGTTGCTTTCTAATACTTGCCTTACGCCATTCGATCCCCAGAAACCCCTTTTGTTGATGGCAGATGCATCGGATTTCGGGATCGGTGCTGTGCTTGCGCACAAAGTTGGCTCCCATGATCGCCCTATTGCCTTTGCGTCCAAATTGCTCTCGTCTGCGCAAAGAAATTATTCACAGATAGAGAAAGAAGCTTTGGCTCTCGTGTTTGGTGTTACTAAGTTCCATGATTTCTTGTATGGTCGTCACTTTACCATCATCACAGACCACAAACCTTTGACATCGCTTTTTCATCCGACCAAGCCTGTACCTCCACGTACAGCGCAGAAATTCATTCGCTGGTCTATTTTCCTCTCGCAGTACCGCTACGATATCTTGTATCGGTCCACTGCTACGCACGGAAACGCCGATGCGTTGTCCCGTTTGCCTCTTGCTGAGGATAAAGCATTTGATTCTTCCGAACTTGCTTGCATGTTCATTGATTCGGAAACCGATGAAGTGGTCGAATCGTTTCCGATTGATTTTCGTCGTGTCGCTACAGCCACAGCTGCTGACCCTGTCCTTGCTACTGTTTTACGTTTTGTTGCTACGCAATGGCCTTTGTCAAAGTCTCGGATCGAGGATCCGTTGGTTCGCCGATTTTTTGCTCACAAGGAGAGACTTTTTGTTCGACGTGGTGTTTTGTTGTTGCGTTCTGATAATGATCAGTCCAGAGTCGTGGTCCCACGTTCGTTACAGTCCTCTGTTTTACGGCTTCTTCACCAAGGACATTGGGGTATAGTGCGAACGAAACAACTTGCTCGTCAGCACTGTACTTGGTTCGGAATCGATGCTGCGATTACGAATATGTGTTCTTCGTGCCCGGCGTGTGCCGAACAACAATCCGCACCGCCGCGGAAAGTCTTTGCGTGGCCAAAAGCCACTTCCCCTTGGCAACGCTTGCACATTGATTTTGCTGGTCCATTCTGGAATGCTCGATGGTTGGTTCTGGTCGATGCCTTCAGTAATTTTCCTTTTGTTGTCCGGATGTCTTCCACGACGTCCTCCGCCACCATCCAAGCGTTGTCTGCTATCTTTTGCATTGAAGGTCTTCCGCAGACTATTGTTTCCGACAATGGCCCACAATTCATGTCCGCAGAATTTCAGTCATTCTGCCAGGCCAATGGTATTCAACATCTGACATCCGCGCCGTTTTCGCCTCAGTCCAACGGTGCCGCTGAACGATTGGTCCGGACTTTCAAGTCACAGATGTTGAAATTGAAAGAGTCGCATTCTCGGGAGGACGCATTGTTGCTCTTTTTGTCTTCGTATCGCTCTCAGCCCCGAGATGGTCGCTCGCCGGCTGAGTTGCTCCACGGTCGTCCTCATCGCACCTTGATGTCTTTGCTGCATCCGCCGCATCAGGTTCCTGTGCAGCGGCAGACTCCTGCTTTTGCTCCAGGCGACGTTGTATTATATCGCAACTATCGAGGTTCACGGCGTTGGCTCGCAGGGCGCATTCTTCGCTGCCTCGGCCGCGCGATGTATTTGGTTTTGGGGGCCTCTGGTGAGGTGCGTCGGCATCTCAATCAGCTGCGCCTCTGTCGTCGCTCGGGTTCTGCCGCTCCCCGTCTGCTTTCAGCGACGGTGCCGTCCGGTCAGCGCCCTGGGGACCCATCTACTGGCTCGCCTCATCCCCAGGTGTTACCGACGATGCCTTCCATTTTGCCCCATGGCGACGCGCCGCCGCCGCCGCAGCAGCAGCAGCCGCCGCCGCCGCCGCTTGTTCTCCCGCCGGCGCCGCCCGCATTCGACGCTTCGTTGCAGCCGCCAAGCGCCTCCCAGGGTCACGCGCCGCCGATCGCTTCCCGTGACCAGCTGTCCTCCGCCATGGAACTCCCGCCCGCTCCGGACCACATGACGTCATCGCGCGTCGGATACCCCGACGCAATGGAGGTTGATCCTTCGGTCCCTCCTGTCTCTTTACGGGCGCATACACCGCATGTTGACGTGCACCCTGGACTAGTTTTTCAGGCGTTTCCTAGCTCCCCTCGGACCGAATGGCCGGGTGCGGGTGGCACAGCCTCGCCTGTTGTTAGGCTCCCCACCTCATCGCATACGTCAACATGTGGTCCTCCCCACGGCGGGCGGAAGCCTTATCACACGACCGTTCGCCGATTTGCGGGGGAGGAATGTGGTGTCACCGCCAGACACCACACTTGCTAGGTGGTAGCTTAAATCGGCCGCGGTCCATTTAGTACATGTCGGACCCGCGTGTCGCCACTGTGTAATCGCAGACCTAGCGCCACCACCAAGGCAGGTCTCGTGATACGAGAGAGCACTCGCCCCAGTTGTACGAGAACCTAGCTACCGACCAGATGTACGAAGCCTTTCTCTCTCATTAGCCGAGAGACAGAATAGCCATCAGCTAAGTTAATGGCTACGAACTAGCAAGGCGCCATTAGCCATACAGTGATTGTACTTAAAGTCTCCTGTGTATCGTCAAGATCGATGTACCACCATGATTAAGTAAAGTTAAGTATTAAACCTGCTCTGTACTTTTCTTCCTAACATTAATTACGTATCCTGTTCCAGTACTTCACGCCCGTCTGCGTTAGTCTAGCTTGCCTTTTCAGCCATCTCAACTTCTCAGTGTCGGCCCAGATACCGACACAACACTTCCATGGTACAGCTCTACAGAGACAACGAGACAACATAAAAGCGTTGAAGAACAAGATTCGAAAGTTCGAATTAAATGGCGATTTGGGAACTTCTTCGGGGAGAGTCTGGCGGTTAATTGCGGCACAAATTATTGAAGAAGTTACTATTGCCATGGCTGAGAATGCTAGACACAATTTGCGCCCTTGAAGCAGTGTACGAGCTGTGTCACGACAGCTGAACATTTCAGTGTCTACCGTTGTTCCTGGCAGCAGCAGAGCAGTCTCTAGTACAGTTCCAAGCTGTCGTGGATGCGAATGGTCGTTACGTTGAGTAATGTTTGTGACCTGGAACCTAAACGTTGTACGCAATTAAGAAATATCACCCTCCCATGTGAAAATTAAAAATGTGTTTCTTTCAACAGTTTATTCGTTATTACTCTTCCGCATGTCGTTACAAACGTTTCCACAAAGTTTCATTGACCTACCATCTCTCGTTTGTCATGGAGGCCCTCTCAAGTAGCGAAATTTTAATTAGACACACCCTGCAGAACTTTTTTAAACGTAGCATCCCGAAAACTGTATATGGGTCATGGAGAGTGGACATTCCGGTCTTATTGCCCGTTTTATGTGAACAGGCCTTGTTAATTCACCATTAACTTTACATTTAGAGTGTGTTGCGCACATGGATTTTTTACTGTTTGCAGAAAGGTATCTTTAAATCCCTTATGTTTCCACACTTTAACCAAGAAATTGTGATGTACCCTATCGAAAGCGTCATCGAAATCAGTGGTTGATGGTTGATTGGAGGGGAGGGGACCAAGCAGCGGGATCATTGGCCTCATCGGATTAGGGAAGGATGGAGAAGGAAGTCGTTCGTGCCCTTTCAAAGGAACCATCCCGGAATTTTCCTGAAGCGATTTCGGGAAATCACAGAAAACGTAAATCAGGATGGCCGGACACGGCTTTGAACCATCGTCCTCCCGAATGTGAGATCAATATATTATAAGGCTTCTTTGGTCTTGCAGGCTATGTGAGTTACTTGATGTATCTCTACTGTGCTAGCGTAGACAGCATCGAGCGTCCAGTTAGAACACTGGCCCGATAATGTCCAGCCACTTTTGAGAGTATAGATTTTATCCTGTTATTGATTGTGCGCGTGAATAAACTAATTTCGATACGGTGCAAGGATTGTGTGACGAGGGCAGTTATTTCGGCTTTCGTACGCTTAACTGTTTTTATATTTGCTATTATATTTGTTTCATACTTGTACAGGTCTCGCAACAGTGTGAAGCAATACTCATGTGTATGTTGCCTCTAGTACGATTTCTCTCTGCGTCCAGCATACTACGCGATCGGCATAAGATCGTAAGAGTCGGGTACATTTAATTCAAATTTCTTCGACTGAGTCAGAAAAGCATCTTTTAACAAGGTGACATTCATCTGTCACACGCCTCTTCCCAGAAAAGTTTTTTTGTCGTGCGGGTTTAAGAGAAATTCTTTGAGCATTGTGGTCGGTGAAAATAACTGGCTAAATTCGCAACTGGTAACTTTACTTGTTAAGTCCTTCTGTACACAGATTCTGGGGAATCGGCTTGCAGATCCATTACTGGCGTACGTAAAATCGGGTGTATTTGGCCGTAAGTGTATCCAAGAGCCTTTTAGCTGGAGACCCTAGGTGGGTATTTGTAACTCTTGGTTAAAATTAAAATTGCGGAATTGATCCAATTTATTCACACACTTCAATTCACCCCCAGTCATTACGCTAGCGTAAAGCCTAGTAAAAAAAAAAAATCGGCTATTACGCCTTTCTTTGTCTTCGTCCACTACTTCCCGTAGATGCATTAACTACTGAGCTAGCGAGTGTCTTCTGTGTCGCTGCAGAGATGCAAAGAAATGAAAGCAAAGAATGTAAAAAGGAACACAACACACTGACAGTAAAGCCTTAATATGTCATTTTCAGTTAATTCCTTGTAGACAGCGGTTGAAATTAGAGTAAATCATTTTAGAGTACTGAAGACCGCGCGTTAATGGCGTTCGGGTCGCGAGTATTACTCATTCAGTTGTTGGGTAATATGTTGCACTTTGAATTGCTTTGTCATCTGGTCATAAGTAATTTGAAAAGGTTGTAGATTTTACATGCTGTATCAGCTCCCTGTGTCAGCTATTTTGGCTGGGTGTTCTGTTGCCCTGACGATAAAATGAACGTAACGGCTGTGGAGAACGTGAATACATGCTTCACACCTCACCATTCAAAACATATTGAAAATAAGCTTTAGAAAAGCGGTTATTAACGAATAATTCAGTAGTATAATTTAGAGCGATTACTTATTTCAAGGAAAATTGCAGGTAATATCTGTCAGTATGCAATGTGATAGTTTCGTTTCACTAAAGAGCAGCATATGTTTATTTTCCTCACATTGCAGCACTAACTGCACATTTGCACTGTCGCCCATCTCCGCTTCACGTGGTGACGCCTCATGCCGGATTGCACCACTTCTGCGTTGTCTGTAGCGACCATGAACGAGAGCTACTCGTATTACAGAAGAAGACATCAGCGACACATCTTAGGGGTAATTTCGTCATCTAGCGGCAAATCAATACGAGAAAGCTTATGGAAGCAATACAGTATGTTTTGGTAACGAAATAAGAGAGGCGATCAATAAGTAATGCAAGACCTTTTTTGAAAAAGCAGGTTGGTTTTATTCGGGATTCCATTACACCCTATTGCTCTCCACTCCTTTGGTTACAAAATACGATTTTTCAACATAATCTCCGTTCAGTGCGACGGCCTTATGCCACCTTTCTGGAAGCGCCTTTACGTCCGCATGGTATCACTCTACTGTTAGACGTCGAAGCCCGCGACTTGCTGCATCCGTAAACTCCCCATCATCCACATACCGCTTTCCGCGGAGTGCATCCTTCATTGGGCCAAACAGATGGTAGTCGGAGGGTGCAAGATCCGCGCTGTAGGGTGGATGAGGAATCACAGGTTTGCGCGACCTTGTTGCGTTGGTGACAGACGCCTCACGCAACGACTCTCCGTGCTTTTGCTCACTGCCACGTCTCCGTAAACATTACGGAAGCGCCTATGAATATATGCGACTCTCTGGTTTCCCGCCAAAAGAAAATCAATGACAGCTCTCTGCGTGGAACGCACCTTCGTTACAGACGTCATTCTGAACGCTACTTATAGCGCTGCCACCTGTCGGAATTTCATGAAACTATTAGCGCTGAAGCGGGAATATCTCACAATGTTCCACAACAAATTCCACATTTTGGAACCGAAACTGGCAGGGAAATAAAAGTGTTGCATTACTAATGGCTTACTGACCACCCCCTCACATTTAATTTGTACCTCTCTTATACCATCTAAGGTCCGATAAGCAAGTCGGCTATTTCGTCCCTGAAAAATGTGCTTCTTCTCTTCGCCCACCACTACTCGCAGCTGCATAAACCACTGCGTCATAGTAGATCAACACCTACTGGTTGGTCCCGATGGAGGTTTGAAAAGCTGCTGATGCTTCATGGAAGATTGCTCCTGATCCAGGCTTCTTGCATAGGCTGCAAAGGCATAAAGTAATAGACGCAGTATATCACATAACATTTGAACGTTCCCACAGAGCATTCAAAGGGACAATGGAAGACCTTCGCATTTTGTATGCAGAAGCTTCTGACAGAATTTCCGAACTACAAACCTAACATCACCTTCAGAGATGAGACTCTCCAACATTACACTATTCCAAAATACCAAGGTGTTACTCCAGACAGGTCTTTGACATACAAATTCCATCTCCGGAATGTGGCTGCTAAAGTCAAAACTCGGAACCATATACTCCGGAAATTAACAGAAACACCCTGAGGTGCCACTCTAACAGTCCTCAGATAATCAGCTCTAGCTCTTTCATAATCAGTCGCAGATCACTGCTGTTCTACTGGCTAAACAGTGCGCACACTAAAACAATTGATACACAGCTCAGTCAAGAAATGCACCTCATCACAGGATGTATTCGTTCCAAAAACACTCACTGGCTACCGGTACTTAGTAATATTCCACCACGACACATAAGACGATCGGAGGCATTGCTGAACGTGTGGACAAGAGTAGAACACAGCGCAGAATTACCAGTTGCTTCAAGAATTTCGTTATCAGAACCCCAGAGACTGAGAGCTAGGAAACCATCATGGCGCACTGCAATCAGTCTGCAGGACAGTAATTTCAATATGCAAGAAGTCAGGAGTAATCTTCCATGAAGCATAAGCATCTATTCAAAACTCCTCGGGGATCAACCAGCAGGTGTTCATCTACCATGGCGATACTGGTACACATCGAATCGGATCAGAACTGACCAGGGCAGATGTGGAGCATTGCTGCAGTAATGAGAATGGAAGTCCTCCCACAAATATGATTATGTTGAAGAGCAGCAAACATCACGTAACTCTGAAGTTTCTCTCAGAACATTTAGAGAGCGAATGAAAGAATACAATTTGTCTGCAGAAGCTTCTGACTGGATTTGCAACCCTGGAATTAGCACTATGATCCCATTAGGAACTTGAGAGTGTGTGTATCTGTATACAAATGCATATATTTGTAGTAAATACTGTATATATTAATGTCATCATATGAAACAAGTAACCATCTCAACCCGTTGCTTCACCATTTTTCGATTTCTTCAGGACTTTTCAGGTTTTTCAGGTTTTTCATTGAAGTTAACTGTGAGATAGCTAGTCTACACGCTAGTTGATCGTTCTGGTGTTGATCTATTTGTGTGCTCACAAAGTTTTTCATTTAACAGGAACTGGTGAGCAATAATATCTGGAGAAAAGTGAGTGTGTCAAAGAGTTACCTGGAGGCTTTCTGATTGGTTTCGGACATGTCGAATGCTTCAAGATTTACGATCCAACAGTTTCGTTTTGCTAGCAGTGGTAAGCCTTTTTACAATATCTCTTCACCAATGGGTTTTAGCTAAAATGGATAACTATATTCAAACAATAGAATATTTTACTGTGACCATGACGATAATGTATTAGAAGTGACTACTAGGTGGTGGGAGAAGGGGCTGTATGGTGGTGTGATCGTCTGTTACTCTTGTTTATCGCCTCCACGATGAAATCACTGCCTGCTGCGGATGAAATTTAATCGCCTACAGTGAGAAGTAGCATAGGGAATGTTTCTGTCGATAACCAACACATGTTTGTGTTGTGTTTACAGAATAGTGTAGATGCATCTCACACACTGTTGAAACATTTTTCCACTGGTAAAAATTAAGTGTGGGTTATAATGTGGGTTACAATGACCGCTATTACGTATTGATGGTAATTTCATACAATCAGTTAATATCATCTGAATAGTTTCCCGACATCCCAGCACCAACTTCAATTTGTACTGTCCCATTTGTATTCCCTAGTCTTAACTGCAGGTACCGGGCATAAATGTTGCTCCAAGATGAACGTGTTTTTATTTTTAATTTAAGGACTTGGTTTCGTTGAGCCTTTCAGCAGAATGAGTGTCACAATATTTTTCTAACTGCCAATTAACGCAGTCTCTTCCAGTAACTACTCCTTGTCGATTCTCATATAAATATTGTGATAGCCTACAGGCATCGTTAATATGAAACCATCAGGAATAAATTCAGAGCAACCTGCAACGTCTGCATTGCAAAGGTGCCCCAAGCTCAACTAGGTCAATCTCTTATTGCTACTTCCATTTCCGTCTGCCATAATCATACTGCAAATTGAACATTTTACTATTAGAAGTCTTTCGCTTTTATGGACAAAACATCAGCAATGATTGTTGTTGTTAAGGTGTTAAGCCAGGGCCGGCACGCCAGTCGAGAAGAAGAGAGAAGAGACGGCTGTGAGGAGAGGTCAGCCACTCGTACGCTGACCGACCTCCCTCCAGGACGACAACGCGACAGCAGCGGCCCCTACGTGGAGAGGACATACGCGCCGCGCCCAACTGGTAGCAGCCACTTCGATAGCAGCTTCAACGTTAGCCACTTCGTTAGCCGGCGCATCGTAGCCTCTTCTTTAGAATCTCACGTCGCTCGGTTAGATATCAGCGGTCACTGGCTTGTGACACCTCTGTGTGATCAAAATTAATGATTTGTATTTGTGTAGTTATAATAGAGCTCATTAATTCGAGTTGTTTGGGTGTTTGTTTAGCGAACCGAGAATTGCAAGATTCCTAGACACAAGGGTCTGTAATCAGTACTGCCAGAAGCTACCTTTCGTTCTCCTGTTTATGATAGACTTCATAATGATATATTACTTCATAATGACATATTGAAGATTTTACTGTCAGTGTATTGTGTTCATTTTACATTCCTTACTTTCCTAAGCCATTATGACACGCTTCCATGATATGTGATCGCATTCAAATGTATTAAATGGCGTACAATGTTAATGGGGGAAATGCATGCCGATGATGAAATGAGCAGGAAATAATGACTCCTGTTTTCCACATGAGTTTTTTTAAGACAAGTAAATGAATAACATTTCAGACAAGTAGCACCAGATAACTGGAATTGAATCGGCATCTTTTAGAGCTGTCATTAGATGAAGTAAGAGTTTCCACATGTCCAAGTATTGGACTAGAAAGCTGACTGGTGTATTTATAAAGTACTGCTTGCAGGCAGATGGCAGAAACCAGATGGCAGTTATAAGAGACGAGGGGCATGAAAGGGAAGCAGTGGTTGGGAAGGGAGTGAGACAGGGTTGTAGCCTCTCCGCGATGTTATTCAATCTGTATATTGAGCAGGCAGTAAAGGAAACAAAAGAAAAATTCGGAGTTGGTATTAAAATCCATGGAGAAGAAATAAAAACTTTGAGGTTTGCCGATGACATTGTAATTCTGTCAGAGACAGCAAAGGACTTGGAAGAGTAGTTGATCGGAATGGACAGTGTCTTGAAAGGAGAATATAAGATGAACATCAACAAAAGCAAAACGAGGATAATGGAATGTAGTCGAATTAAGTCAGGTGATGCTGAGGGAATTAGATTAGGAAATAAGACACTTAAAGTAGTAAAGGAGTTTTTCTATTTGGGGAGCAAAATAACTGATGATGGTCGAAGCAGAGAGGATATCAAATGTAGACTGGCAATGGCAAGGAAAGCGTTTCTGAAGAAGAGTAGAGATTTAAGTGTCAGTAAGTCGTTTCTGAAAGTATTTGTATGGAGTGTAGCCATGTATGGAAGTGAAACATGGACGATGATTAGTTTGGACAAGAAGAGAATAGAAGCTTTCGAAATGTGGTGCTACAGAAGAATGATGAAGATTAGATGGGTAGATCACATAACTAATCAGAAGATATTGAATAGAATTGGGGAGAAGAGGAGTTTGTGGCACAACTTGTCAAGAAGAAGGGACCGGTTGGTAGGCCATGTTCTGAGGCATCAAGGGATAATAAATTTAGCATTGGAGGGCAGCGTGGAGGGTAAAAATCGTAGAGGGGGACCAAGAGATGAATACACTAAGCAGATTCAAAAGGATGTAGGTTGCAGTAAGTACTGGGAGATGAAGAAGCTTGCACAGGATAGAGTAGCATGGAGTGCTGCATCAAACCAGTCTCCAGACTGAAGACCACAACAATAACAACAACTTGCAGGCCATGTCGATCATCATCTTTGGCACTTGGCAGGAAAAAGTAACAAATATGCTTAAAAATTCACAACTTAGTGACGTGTGAACAAAGACGCCAAGATTTTTGGGGCAGAATCTACAAAAATCCTTGAGCCACCTACATATCACCGCTTAAGGACAGTGAAGATGTGATGTTTGGTTCAAATGGCTCTGAGCACTATGGGACTCAACTTCTGAGGTCATTAGTCCCCTAGAACTTAGAACTAGTTAAACCTAACTAACCTAAGGACATCACAAACATCCATGCCCGAGGCAGGATTCGAACCTGCGACCGTAGCGGTCTTGCGGTTCCAGACTGCAGCGCCTTTAACCGCACGGCCACTTCGGCCGGCGCTGTGATGTTTGGTTTGTGGGGCGCTCAACTGCGCGGATATCAGCGCCCGTACAAATTCCCAACCTTTTCTCAGCCCAATCTCGCCACTTTCATGAACGATGATGAAATGATGAGGACAGCACAAACACTCAGTCATCTCGAGGCAGGTGAAAATCCCTGACCCCGCCGGGAATCGAACGCGGGACCCAGTGCTCGTGAAGCGAGAACGCGACAGCGAGACCACGAGCTGCGGACGACAGCGAAGATGCAATTTGACTCTAAGGGGTAGACAAATGAAAACGAAACACATCGAAGAAAGTAACTAACTGTTTATTATTTCAAAAGTAATCGCCATAACTGTAAATACTGTTATCCTACTGTGAGACAAGATGGTTAATGTCTTTATGAAAAAAATGTTTGCGGTTGCTTGCGGATCCATGATTATACCCATGAGTGCACCACTTCGTCCGAAGGAAATCGACAGCCATGAATGCCTTTTTTCAGGGCTCCAAAAATATGGAAATCGCATGGGAAGAATTCGGGAGGGTGTGAAAGGGCCTCCCAGCGAAACTTCTGCATCGTAGTCGAAACAACCTTGGCAACATGTGGGCATTTTTCCATGAAGGCACTGACCGTATTGTCTCATTGTGGGATAGATATGTTAACAGTGTGGGCGATTGCTTTTGAAATAATAAATAGTTTATTTACTCTTTTCCATCTGTCTCGGTTTTAATTCTACTGAGTTGTAGAGTAATAGCCTGCACACACACCTACAAGCATTTTTCTTATATCCAAACAAAAGGTAATTTGAATTTAGGGTAAAACGTACTCTTCGCCACACACTTTTCTACGGTTTACGCAACAAAAATGTACAGTACGTCCAAGGTAAAAAGGAAGTCACGAGATTCTTCCGTATCTCAATCTTTTGCGCGTTTGACGGGTGTGGTTAATTGTCACATCTACAGTAGCTGCTGAAGAGTGCTGTAAGTGTCTTTTCGTCGTTCTCTCAATTATCCAACTCAAGTCCGTCGCATTGTTAGAATGAAAGAGTGTGTATAATGAAGGCTTACATCTTTATTGGTTCATTTAAGAAACTTTGTGAATATTTCCGCTAATAATTCCCGAGATTCGATATTCCTGCAAAAAGTAGTGTTCAGAAGTTTATAATAAAATGACAGTTCAGTTGCGACGTGTCTAAATCCAAGCGAAGCCGTAAGTCTTCGCTTCGATCTCCATAAGCAGTTGTAAATCTTTCACTGAAAATAATTGATAGCCAAAGAAACCTGCCAAGAGACTTTCGCAACAGACATGGGTTAAACGCAGAACTTGCCATTCCGAATTTAAGTCTTAACAGTTGAAACCTGAACGTGCTTCCTGTGTTCAGGCGTTACTTCCAACTGATAAAAAAAGATTTAAGTAATGCGAGCGATTTCTTAAATATTTTGCGGATTGCGAGCCTGACTCTTCATGGTGTTTTATAAGGAATGAAAGTTGGTTTCACCTTTCTGGTCATGTGAATGACCAGGCTAATGTCTACTGTTCCCGAGAATCCCTTCACACTATGCATCATATTCCTCTTCTGATCGTAGAAAATATATGCTTTAAAAGCACTGTCAATACAGACGTTTATCTTCATTCTCTCTGCTCTTCTGTCCTCAGATGAGCGAACATGAAAGGCAGAGTTGCTTTTTCCAGAAAAACAGACCTACGTGCCTCACATCTCGTCAATCACTGTCTTCGAGTCCATAAAGACTTCACAGGAGAACCCACAACAAGCGAAGGTTTGCGGCCGCCTCTCGCCGGACTTGTGTATTTGTGATTTTTATCGATGGCGATATTTAAAAGGAAAAGTATAAAAAAATTACCTAAGCCGTTAGACCATCTGAAGGAAAAAAGTTCACCGGAGTATTGAAACAAATCGATATTACAGTTATGCCTAAAGTGAGTTTGAATGTGACCTCACCAGTACAAAAACACACAGAGGTGTTGCCGACAATGTTCAATATATATGTTTTAATTTTTTAAATCGTTATAATTTTTAGAAGTATTATTTGATTTTAAATAAAATGATTTTTTTCTGTAACCAAATGCTCGTTTTAGTGCCGTGAGCCGCTTTTATACTGGTCATAGTGTCGAGCAGAAGTAAACTAATCGTGAAACTGACGGCTCTTTTGTTCTACTATCTCTGTGATCATACAGTCAGTGGTGTGAAGAACGGACAATTTTAACTAGATTTCCCGTATCAACGATTTCCCTAGTTTCTGTTTATACGTAAATAGAAAAGCTGAGTTTAGTGTGCAATGACAGTGTTTTGTAAAATAATATGCTAGGTTTCTCACATCAACAATTCGCCTAGTTTCTATTTATACGCAATTAGGAAATTTGAATTTACTGTTTAATGACGGTGTTTAGAGAAATAATACTCTACATTTCCGGTATCAACGATTTCCCTAGTTTCTATTTATATGTAAACAGGAATTCTGAGTTTAGTGCGCAATGACAGTGTTTTGTGAAATAATACTCTAGATTTTCCGTATCAACGACCTGCCTAGTTTCTATTTATACGTAAATAGATAAAACGAGACCCGCTCGCCCTACTCGCTGCAGTGAGAGAAGTGCTGCGGCCTCATTACGGCGCGGGCTGTTCTGAAGGCCGTATCGCAGCCGGCATCTGCAGCACGCCCACCCAAACGGTTTCGCGTGACCGCGCTATCTGGCACACCGCACACACCACACACTACTTTTGGAAGGACTAACGAGTTATTTGCTGCCGGCGCTGTCTCTATTGCGCTTCAGCTTTCAATCCCACGTCTGCGAAGAAGCCTTCAGCATCGAATATATGGCCCACTTTTCGTCAATGCATTAAAAGTCTCACTGGAGGCATAGCTCGGCAGCTTGGATTGGATGTTGTTCCGTGCAGAGTGCGCGGACGGCGTGGCTGAACGTTCTGTCATGAACAACAAAGCGGTTGGGGAGCTGCGGTTCCACAGCTTAAGCCTATGCACTAACGTATATCTCTTAGAATTTGTAAGATATGAACAGTTATTTATGTGTACGACCAATAATTCAACAAATATAGACGTCAAAAGACAATTGTTTCTCACCAGCGAACCAAAAAAGAAATACTCGCATAAACAACATAAACGAAAGATCAACCGAAGCAAAACATGATCGACCACGCACTGAGTCGAAATCTCATAAGACAAGAAACTGGATAAAAATTTAGCATAGCGGACAACAACGTTTACTGCCATGCTGAAAACGTAAAATAAAGAACATATCACGTGGAAACTGTCAGTTCCCACACAACCTGTTCGGCAATATCACCTAAAAATAAAATGTCTTTCTTTCGCGACTTTCCGAAGTAGTGAAGCTTCGTAAGCAGTTGTAATAATGCTTTATTCTCTTTGTTGAGCGATTGGAATAGCTAGTGCTTCCTTCAGCTCTCTCAAGTATAGTTTTGATAAGATTTGTGCTTCCTCATTTGCCTCTTCCGGCAAAAATTGAATGGCATTGCATAAAATCGTGCGTGGCTGCAACTATAGTGGACTAAGCTGTGACCCCAAACTACATAATAAAGAGAAGCTTATCGTCATACAAAGCAAAAATACAAGATTCTCTTCATACACCCATTAAAGTCTTCCATACTCAACACATAACCTCAAGAGAAAACTCTCATACACCGTGGGGAAAGGGGCTATTGTGTGAGGAGGGAGAAAACGCTCCCAATTATGTAACTGAATTAAGCCTGGAAGTCTTCCACAGGACAGTGCTGTAGGGCTCTTTCCTTTTTTTTGTAGTCTTTACTATAATATGTAGAAGAGTTTATTATTTATATGATCATACATTGTTAACAGAAGACATCATAGTCCTGAGTTTGGAAGATCATTGCACTGTCACGTTTTTACAGTTTCTCGGCTGCTCCCACGTATCATAAATACTAAACAACAACTACATGTTTTGTGTGTTCGGGGAAGTTCTTTCACGTCCCTCCAACACGTCATTAGACAGCTGTAGTTATCATAATAAGTCATGCTGTAAGTGAATAATGTGCATAGTAAGTCGCAAGATCAGCACTTCAGTAAAAGTTTTGTGCTCGGATGGAAGTGATATACAGGGTGATTCAAAAGTGGTGTCTCATAGGACAAATAAAATGAATCAGAACACCACCGACAGACTGGCAGAGGTGATAGTATGGACCAAAACAAAACAAAAAAGTCTAGTAAGCATGGTCTGTAATTTACATGCCTTAAGAATTATGAGCACTCCTCCATCTTTCATATTATGAAACAAATCTCTTCTAGTGAAAGTTCTTTGCTTTCCATATTCTGAGAGGTCATGGGCCAAAACAAGAAATAAACGTCTAGTAAACAAGGGCTCTAAAATGCATACCTTAAGAGCTACTAGCTCTTGTTCAGTAGATGAGATGTGTTTCGCATTAGCGAAGATGAACAAGTGCTCATAGCTCATAAGGCACGAATTTCACATTCCTGTTTACTGGATATTTCTGTTTTGGTCCATACTACCATCTCTGAAAGATTGTCGGTGAAGTTCTAGTTCACCCTATTCGTCCTATGGGACATGACTTTTGGATCATCCTGTATATTACTCCAAGTCGTTTATATTTTAGTAGAAAGAAATGAAGGTTAAGAGTTATAGATTAATGTCTCGTCAATATCAAGGTCATTACATGCTGAAGGTACAACATCCAAACAAAAGTTGGGAAGGAAGTTGGCCACGGTTGTTTTGTAGAGACCATTCCGTCATTCAGTAAAGTGATTTGGTGAAACTGCAGGAAACCTAACATTTGATAACCAGGAGGTATTTTACATCCGGTCGTTCCCCATGAGTGTCTAAACCATTGCGCAGTTTTGCTTGGTACAAAAGTTAGTGCTTTACACGCTGCCGACTTTGATGTTATTATAGGTGAAATAACTGTAGTGAAACTGATCCCGGCACTGGATTCATGTTTTTCGGAATCGGAGTAAAAAGAAAGACGCTACCGTGTTACTAAAATTTACGTACATAATCTGATACAGAAGAAACAGAAAATAATAAACGGCTCGAATGCTCAAAAGTTTACTTCAAGATTTGTTTAAATACCAATCGACCTTTGGTGGTTTAATTCACGGAAATTCAGATGCTTACAAGATGCCCAAGTAAGCTGAATTGCTTTGAAAAATTTGGTAGTTACGCCGCTGTATTCTTTTAAATGGACTATGAGTATATAAAATACTTAGCTGTTTGATTATGCGAGCCATACCTAAATCAAATATGAATGTTTTGGGACGACGTTGGTCTACGTTATCCTGAATCAAAAAATCTAAAGAAATATTGCTCTGGCTCTAAAATGCATACCTAACTTACTTCCCTCCACTAACTTCGATAGCTAGATGATTGTTAGGATAATCGCTACGAAATTAATTTGGTAGGATGTTTTTATACCAAACATTAGAAATACCACCCACAAAAAATAACAAATATTTCAGAATCTAAGCATTATCATTCAGTGAAATAAACGTCGTCTCTTGGGGTCATTTGACGTAAATGGCCCCTCCCGCTGGAGGTTCGAGTTCTCCCTCGGGCATGGCTGTGTGTGTTGTTCTTAGCATAAGTTAGTTTAAGTTAGCTTAAATACTGTGTAAGTCTAGGGACCGATGACCTCAGCAGTTTGGTCCCTTAGGAATTCACACTTATTTGAACATTTAAACGTAAATGGTGTTTATATTGCACACCGGTATTTTGAAATCAAAATGAAAAGTCGGCTAGCTCCCGAATTCTGGGACTTGATTCGGCTCCTCGACGGGTTACAGTTACGGTGATCCAGTTCATTTTAGGTGCTGCTAGCAACTGAGGCAATTCAGCCATGAGGATTCAGATTTCGAGGCCAGCAATTTGCTCTCGAAGCAGCAAGTGTGACCAATTCCCGGACGCACAATATGCGCCCCAGATTCTGTAGGAAAGGACTCGAGTCACTCCGAGTCCACGTACCAACGCAAGATTAGTTATGCCCCTGCTTATTCAGAAAGCAACGAAAATGAAAGAGTTTTGTGCATATCGCTATTAGTGTTTTATGTATTGTCCACGCCTCAAGGAAAATGATTTTACTGTCAGAGTGACTGGTGTTATCTATTAGATTTCTTCGTATAGAGTCAAATAATTCCATGAAACCGTCTACTAAACAACACACACGCAGTACCATGTTGAACGCCGCTACAGACACGTCTGAGCGCATTACAATCAGAATGCCAGTCCTTGCAGTGTTCCTACTGCGTCAGACACTATCTCCATCTCCAAAGACGTATCCATAGAAAGGAAACAAAGGCCGCGTTACTATTTATTTTGAACTGTAAATACTGCGACAAATTTTCTGAAGTGCCCTGCCATTAAGTTGAATTTCCTCTGACGTTTGTTGGAATATACATAGCGCTGTTACAGAAAATCTAAACAGCAGCGCTACGTATAGACAGTGAACGGGTTTTTCTTGCTGCTCGTACTGCTGTGGAATTACTGCTGAGCTGGGCTGTACTAAAAATGTAAATGTCTTGTGACTAGGGCCTCCCGTCGGGTAGACCGTTCGCCGGATGCAAGTCTTTCGATTTGACGCCACTTCGGGTACTTGCGCGTCGATGTGGATGAAATGATGATGTGTAGGACAACATAATACCCTGTCCCTGAGCGGAGAAAATCTCCGACCCAGCCGCGAATCGACCCCGGGCCCTTAGGATTGACATTCTGTCGCGCTGACCACTCAGCTACCGGGGGCGGACTGGGCTGTACTGAAATTAGTTGTCAAATGTCACAATTGCTGAACACACAGTGAAAATTGTGTGCAGTGGATTCGACAGCAGTTATTACATGAAGTGTTACGTTCCTTTACATGAATGACGAAGACTCCTGTCTTTTATATGCTTGGAATATTTATATACGGATGACACGAGGACAGCTTAAGCCTTCCACTACCGTTGGAACTTCCGTGTCCCATTATGAGTTATCAGAGAACCAGTGGGAATTTGCTGCATGTTATTGCTATGTATCAGTGTCCTATTGGTGAAGGGAAGCCTGCCAATCGTTAGCAGAATTCTTATAATTACGGCCTGCACACGGTAGGCTATTCTGCCGTCTAATGTCATTGTTCATCTGCTGCGCTACACTCCGTATTGCTGCATAGATTTAATAAGCGCCTGCAAATAGGCAACCCAGTGAACAATTTTGCAAGGCAGACTCAATCGCAACTTCCCGGACGATTCGAGTCAGTGAAATGCTCACACATATTGACGTCTACTCAGTCACAGACGGTGCGCATTCGAGCACCAGTAATGTGAGTTAAAAACGCAAAGAAATGATCTATCCACTGATTTATGTTTGTTTTTCCTATGTCTTGTAGTTTCTGCGCAATCATCTTCCGAAACTCCAGAGGTACTTACGAATAAAATTGTATGTTCCACACTTCCCCATATCGGGAAAGGAAACGACGAGAAATATTTTTTTCACAATATTATTCTGATTATGAGATTGATTAAAATAACCATAATTAGTCTCTTTCATTTCGAAGAAAAATAACTGGTAGTGAAAGGGTTGAAAGGAACAACGCATTAATGGTCTTAATTATGAGCTATAAATTGAAAATGTCATAATAACCCGACACGGCGATCCTGGTGAATAAATAAATTTAATAACAATCCAGGAAGGAAATATCCTTTCTAAAAGATTGCAGGACTGTGGACAGTAAATAAGTCATTTTTCAATTTACTGCTGCAGTTTAAAACTATGAAAGAAAGACGTATTATAATTAAACCTCGTCAGGCAAATACACAACGATAGCATTATAAAATGTGATCCTTCAGCCGGTCGCGGTGGCAGAGCGTTTCTAGACGCTTCAGTCGGGAACCGCCCGAATGCTACGGTCGCAGGTTCGAATCCTGCCTCGGGCATGGATGTGTGTGATGTCCTTAGGTTAGTTAGGTTTAAGTAGTTCTAAGTTCTAGGGGACTGATGACCTCAGATGTAAAGTCCCATAGTGCTCAGTGCCATTTGAACCATTTGTGATCCTTCACGTCAGGAAATGTCACATATGCAGAAATGTGGCGATATACTGTATTTCTCCAAGAAATGTATTCGACCGCAGCATAATAACCCGGAATATTTTAGTAAGTGTAACGTTAGAACTGTCCGTGCATGCTGCTGAAAATTTGCGCACTTACTGGAGCACGACGACATATCCGCATTGCTTTTGGATTTGATATACTGCTACGTATATTGTAGGACATTTTAACCATCTTCTGTCGATGATGCAAAGTTACGCGAGAATTAAGCTAACCTTGGAAATAAGAGCGATGTAATTGCACCTATTATCAGAAGATGAAGAAATATCTTCCTGTGTGGAATGAGGAGGAGGAATTTCTCGCCGCACTGATCATCTGTTCGTGGATATTGACCAGACAAACAATCTATAGACACCAAGTCATCACAAAAGGCAGAGCTATTTTTGATGAAATTTTAATGATTGTCAGTGGCAGTAAATGCTTTTTTTAAATTCTTTATTTATGTTTTAGTAGTGTCATTGTAATTTTTATTCTTCCTTCTTATTTTAAGAAACACGGCACGTACCACAACCCAATTACCCGGAGACTTCGCTCAGTGGAAGAGGTGTCAAAATGAGCGAAAACGTGTCTCAACTTACCAGCAGATACTCGGCCGTTCCTGAGAATAGAACGGTCAAAGTTTTCGAAGTTATTGAGATGCCTTTTAGAGCGCGATAATTTCAGCCGAAGGAGTACCACATTGGCTAACGTGGCGACCTCTTAGTTTTGCGCCCTGTGTTACAAACCCGATTAGTGTTTGTCTTTATTTAATTTATTTATATTTTTCATTTATCTACCCATGTCGGTAGAATGTTCGTACACGAATATTTCTTGTCAACAACTGGGTTTCACAATAAGTGTCGTACATTTATTATACAGTGCGTTCGGAAATTCCCGTCACAAACTTCTAGGACCTGTAACGGGAAAAGGAACCCATGTCCATAAACGTGCCGATTCTGTTTTACAACGATTTCAGTTCAGATGTTTAATTCATCCACTTCTGCTTGAGGAACTGAATCAGATACGACGCAATATAAATTTTTGGGTAATAGTTCTAAAAGAAATATAACGAAACATCCATTTATCACTTAAGCACATTTGTTTGTATTAATACTTAAACATTACATGTTTACATTACTAAAAACAAAAAAGAACACAACACATTGAACGTACAGAACGTAATTTTTAAGTGTTAATACAAACAAATGTGCTTAAGTGATAAATGGATGTTTCCTTAAGTTTCCTTTAGAACTGTCACTAATAACTATACTGCGTTATGCCTAGATCAATTTTTCAGACATAAATGGATGAGTTAAGCATTTGTATTAGAACCCTCATAAAACGGAAACGGTACGTTTCCGGACTTGGGCTCCTATTCAAAATATTTGTAATCACTCCTTTCTACACTTCCTAGAAGACTGTAACGGGAGTTTCCGAGCACTCTGTATAATGTATGTGTGTATGGTGTTTTCAGGGTTTATGAACTTCTTAAATCCTCATATTCTTATATTTCATTCTTACATGAATTCTGATATTAATTCTTATATTTTAGTCATATGTTTATTCTTCAGGAAGATTTGGCGCATACCCTTGGATTACACCGATCTACCGATCGTAGAAACGTTCGAAACAAAAATTCCAAACAACACAAGCATCTCGCGAAGGCAGATTTTCGACAGTGGCATTTCTTCGTATGAACCTCACACGGGAAAGAAATACCGTTAACATTGCTGAAGATTTTACGCGTTGGCAATAATTTCGCGGCAAACCAGGCAAAACTGTTCACTTTATCGAAAAATGGCGCTTGCGATTGATTAAGAATCAAGATACTCTAAGGAATTTCACTGAAAACAAGTTTACGTGACTTTCTCAATCATTTATTTCTTTAATTCTTTAAATTCATTCACCAGACAGATAATTAGTAGACGTAAAAGGACAACGTTATTTCAGTGTACTTTAGAAAACAATCGTATAGTAATCTTCTACGGTCATTGGTAACTAAATAAAATACTAAAATAAAAATAATAATCAGTTTTCGAGCACAGGGCGCGATAGTGTGAAGCATTGACGCTAATTACTGTGCCAACGCTTCCGATGAACTATTTACTCGCTGAAAGGCACATAAAGCACCTCAAAAACTTTGATCGTCGTTTTCTGAGAAACGGTCAAGTATCTATGGATAAGCCGAGACACGTGTTCGCTTATTTTGACCCCTGTTCCACTGAGCGAATTTTCTGGGAAATCAGTTTATGGCACAGGTCGCGTTCTCCTCGTTAGCAGCAGGTAGCTAAGTCTTCTAGTACTTATTGTACCATTAATGTCCTTATTGCAGTAGATAACATGGATCGATATTAGTGGGGATTCGAGCTGTATCTAAAATGGTGTGGACCATTGCAGTTGTAGAATAACGAGCTGAATGGTGATACACTTTCTGAACCACCTACTGAACAAACTTAAGTTGCCACTTTTCCTTATTTTATCTCTCTCACAACTGACCATACGTACAACCGTAATATTATTTAATATAATTTGTTATACACCATACGGTACAAGTCCCTCTAGTATTTCCTGTGAAAGCCTCTCTTTGCCTATTTTTTAATTGTGTATAGTTGTCCTTCTCTATTAGTTTCTGTTAGATTGTTACAAATTACTGTTAAACACTGTACTTCTGTAACAAGATAATGCGCCTTCAGCCGGATCACACGCAGCGTTGTACGAGGACTATTCGGAAAGTAAGGTCCGATATGTCGCGTAATGGAAACGACAGTGAAAATCTGACGAAGCTTTGCACATATATGTTTGACAGTGTTTCTAATATGCCTGTCGATGTGGTCACTTCGAACTTTTCAGCTGTCAGCAGACACTGGCTTGATAAAGTTGCCTAGAACAGCAGTGTCTTCCGGCAAACATGGGGCATACTGAGAGGTTTCGCCTGATTTCATCCAATCTCTCATAACGTACCTGCCATTAATTTCATTCTTCATCACAGTTCTCGGTCGCACACTGCAGGGGCATTGAGGATGTCCCGGCAGCGTTTTCGATGGGAAGTGCGACGTTCTTCTGTGCTCCCATGAACAGGTGGCTATCAACACAACATTTTGGCACCGGCAACGTACTGTACTTCTCTGAAGAGGGTACTGGAAAACTGGAACAACGCTACGACAAATTTCTAGGTCGGTGCGGCGACTATGTAGAGAAGTTGGGAGATGGAGAAAACTGTTGGAAATAAAACAATTTTTTTTCACTGTGGTTTTCATTTCGCGAGCGATCTGACCTTACTTTCTGAATAGCCTTCGTAGAATCATACGATTCACTGTTGTAATAGGTCATACAATTATGTAGTAAATGAGAGTAAAATATAATAAAAATATCTGCTGAAGTCGAGCAAGATATTACACTATTTCCCGACCAGGACAGTTAGGTGACAACTACACGCTCGAAGCGTGCGGGACTGAGGGAAGTGGATTTCGCTGCTGCCAGATGAAGCGAGGCCGGCGCTGTCAGTCACGACGCTCGCTAACCGCTCGGCACACACGCTGCCGTTAACAGACCGCTATCCGCCAGTGACTAGCCGCTACGCGAGCACTTCCACCACGCCTGGCCAATCTTACGTCTTAGGCACAAAAATAGCTCGCAGACAAAGCGATATATCTGATTTTCGGTATGACGGGAACAATGCAGTGTTACAGTCGATTTGTTGTCGTACTCTGACATGCTATCAGAAAGGAAGGTACAGCGCTTAGCACCCAGTCGACGACGAGGTCATTAGAGACAGTGGCCAAGCTCGACAAGGGCAAGGCTGTTCAAGTAGATTAGCCGTGTCACTTCAAAGGAACCATTGACACACTCGCCTTAAATGGAATTTGAAAAAAAAAAACCTAGGAAAGTCCAAGAAATCGTTATGCTAAACATTGCACCATCTCCCTCTTTACGTTCATGAATATGGAGTGCTGTATTCTTCGAAAAAAAAAAAAAATAGTATTTCTATAAGTCACAATTAGATGACTTCTTTATAATTTATGTGTTGTAATTGACAAATTAATAAAGTTGGAAAACGGAGCACAGCAAGCGCAAAGTATAGGGCGTTCAGAGTACGTGATATGTAAATTATTTGAGTTGTAGGGTGAGAGAGTGAGTGTGTGATGAGTTGCGTCTTCTGAATGGCTGTGTTAAGACGTATACATATGGTTACCTAACTAATACTGGCCTGGAAGATTTTTAGAATTCTGGCACTAAGAAATTAGTAAACAGTATAACTGCTCTTTGCAGGAGGTGCTGGAAATAGCCACCGATGACAACGATGCAAGAATCACTTTGCTGCTTAGATGACGTTGTTAAGAAATGCCACAAACACTTTTGTGCCAGTTTCCTTTAAAGGGCTATGTGAACTATTCCGACAAAAGCAGGTTGGCCGTTCATTGCTAGATAGTTAACTTGTGTTCTGGAATGTGATTTTATCCAGTGGCCAGTTTGCGAGTAAAACAACGCTGACATGTTGGAGGTGTAACACCTGAGGGGCCGTGACAGGTAATTACCGATATTAAAAAAAAAGAAAAAACGAAATACGTGAGGCGTATCCGTGCTGATGACTATAACATAAGTACAAGGGACAGGAAAGTAAGTTTTACTAGCAAATAGCACAAGAACCCAGCTAAAACTTTTGTTACATTACTGTATGTTATGTATCTTTTATTATTTTGTTTAGTTTCTTTTGAGCAGAGTGCAGTGCCGTTGATCAAAAGTAGACGTCAGCTACTGCAACTCCAATAGGTTATCACGGCTCGGTATTGTTAATAACACTCCAAAATGTTAGTTAACCAGATGGTTATTTGGAATCGAATGGAGCACGGTCGGTATACCAATTCCGAAGACTCATCATATCATTTTCACTCAACAATTACATTACTATATGAGATCTTTACAGGGATTATACTCTGAATCGAACAACATCGATTTTGAGCTTGTTGGAAATGCCATGACGTAAATCCACATGGCACGTCTACCAACAGCTAAAACTAATCTCTACAGCTCGTGCTGGAACGCGAACTTCCGTTCACATCTCTTTGCTTAGAACAGTCGAGACGGATTTACTCAGTTTCCTGGTGGGTGCTGATAATCATCCCGTTTATTGGTCAAAACACATCCAGCACATATCCGTTTTCGGCTTATAAACGAAATAATTACGGTGATGGCAAAAAACGACGATTCTTTTTCGAACTTTTTCATTTGCTGACACAGTCACAGTTGTGTGAAACAATCACTACCGGATTCAGCCAAATTGACCATCGTCAGATTATAACAGCGATATACATAGAGTAAATGCTCATGCGCTGTCAAACTGTTGACAACGCGTGAACATTTATTCACTAAATGTTGCTCTTAGCATCTGATCAGCATATCGCTGAAATGGGATATTATTTTTTCATAAAACGTGACTGTCTCAACAGATAAACAAAAATTGTATTACGTTGGTCTCAATTCCAGTTCGAGTTCCACTGCGAAGCAGCGGGGAATACCTTTTTTATTTGTTGACACGGTCACTTTTTTGTGAAAGAATCGTTACCAGTTTTAGCCACACTGACCATATTCAGATACTAACAGTGGTATATTTAGAACAAATGTTCATGCGTTGTCAAACTGTTGACAAGGCGTGAACATTTATCCACTAAATGCAGACCTTTGCATCTGAAGATGGCCAATATGGCTGAACGGTACATTACATTTTCATAGAAGGTGACTGTCTCAGCATATAAACAAAAATGGTATTACGTTGGTCTCCACTCGAGTTCGACTTCCATTGTGTGGCAGCGGGGAAGGCGTTCGGCCATTCGATGTAGCGTTCCTCCGGCGAGAGACATACCCGCCGCGGGCATAGTTGTAGTTTCCAGATGTGCACTAGTCGAAAGTATTTGTGATGTTCGTGAAAGAAATAATAAAGAGAAGTTCGTAAAAATTAAGGATGTGTGTGTTACGTGCTAAAAGAAAGGTGAGAGACTTCTGATAAACTAGAAAGCTGACTGTGTGGCTCCTCGCCGAATACAAGTAGTGAAACAAAAAGTAAAGAAAATTAAAACAGAGGGGAAGAAAGTAAGCAGCACGAATGCACTCGATCGACTTCAAGATATCACCATTTTGTCCGAAACTGTGCTTGAAATATGTGACTAACCCTTTGACTTTTAACCTTCAGTCTTTTTCATACTAAAGGACTAACGGCGTCGTCACGCGGCATGGGGACGTAGATACGTGCACAGCATTTTAACATCCTTTTCATACGTCGGTGTACAAGGCGTTTAAAAAAAAGAGTAAGAAGATTTTAAAACTTTATGTTAAGTGTACATAATAAAACTTATATCCACAGAAGGTATAAAATTAAGTATCAATTGAAGATAATATTCACGTTATAGTTGTGTGTAGATGACGAATATCAAACAGAAACGCTATGTCGTTCAGAAACTGTGTTAATTACTTGTAAGGTACTGCGTTCACAACGGCGACAGTATGACGTCTCAGTTTCTTTTAAACACATGTTAGCTATAAAAATTTCGTGTCTGAGATATAAGCAACTAAACAGAATTTGATGTTCTCAAAGGCGACCTTGCTCCTAAAGTATACTTCTGATCCGGTGTCTAGCAATAATTACGCTAGGATAGCGCTGTATTTCTAAACGCAAAAGCCGGTTGGCGCCTCCCTATATGTGACTAAGGTTAGCACTATCTGAAATGTGTTAAATTTCGAGGAATAATCAGTTTTGCAACATTTTAAGATATGGAATGCCAGTCACAGTTTGCCTTCCAAAGGAGAAAGTTCAGTATTATTTTGTAGGGCCATTGGGGCAAAACACATTCTGTTTTCATTTCCCATGTCTAACATGATTGGGGCAAAACGGTGCAAGACATTTTAACATTTCTAAAAAGCAATGCTTGTAGCAAGTACAATTTTTTGTGAGGCGTCATACGTTGACGTTGGAAATCAGACTTTTATCTTGGTAATTATAAATTTCGCTCTTGTACGAACAATGAATTTTTGAGAACTTTAAACAATGCAATACTGTATTCGTTGAATGTTTTTATTTGATTTCTGTGAGTGCCCAGTGCCCTATGGTTTGTTCATATTATTTTATCATTTATAAATCTGTGTGTGATGAAAAGAATGTAAAATAACGGAACTCATACTTCATTAGAATAGTTACATTTACTGCGAACTGTAGCATGCCAGAGGATTTCTCTTGTGGTGTGATCATCATGTTAAAACAATGCAACAGACATATACAGAAGACTGAATTATTTACAGACAATTATGCAAATACTAAGTAATGTAAGAAAAAAGAAAAATTACTGTATGTACATTATCCAGCGATGCATCAAATTTGTTTGAGTAGCTCTTTTCTTGTAGTGTAAATGTACAAACTGATAGCTGTTAATAAAATACTCCGTAGTTTTGTATGGTACGAATTCTAGAATACGAATTTATATTCCAGAAATTACAACGCTAGCGTAATGTCCGCACACAACTGTTTACGAAAACTGCAAGGAAACATACAATAGATATGTACTTGGTGGATACATAAAAAAGCAAGCTATGTGAATCATTAGCATTACAGAGCATGGGGTATGCGAGGGCTGAGTGACATCTAAATAATCGTATGGTGTCTATATGATAGGTTCTACAAAAGCGTTCAGTATTACGTATCTGCTAGCGGTAGACGATGGATGAGAGCTCATTTCGTATTCTAAAAGCTAAAATTACTAACTTCACTGTTTGAATAGGCATACGTTGTCACCCCTTACTACTGTAGGATTAAGAAATTGGAGGCTTCCTGGAAGATAATGGTTCAAATTATCAAAACTTGTTTGAGTACCAGATATAAGTTATTTCCCATCATTTCCACTATCTTTGCTTGACGTCCATCGAACATCTTCGAAATTTCATCGGTTGAAGGCTCAGTCGTAGCACTTCTCCAGTAACCAGTGTAACTGAAGCTTGGTATCGGTATACGCAACGCCTTTTCTCAGCGTTTATCAACGCCGACAGGCTCCAGTCGTAAATAAAAACGGCGCGCTACCCATCTAAAGACTGACATATTAAAATTCCTTCTACGGTAGTGCAATTTATTTATTTACACCTAGTGCTAATTTCATGTAGTGATTGTTGAAATTAGCCGCAGATGTGGGAAACCAGCGTCTACCAAGTTATTCTGCCACGGAATGCAACCACGTATGCATAATTTGCATGGCGCTTCAGAAGTTGACGATTGGAAGATATACAAAAAAAGTGGTTTTTCTAAATTTCTTCCAACAGATTCGACTGGTTACTGCCATTTGTGAAAAAAACTGTTAATTATGTTGCGCATGGAGAGTGTCGGGAAGTAATTACCGTTTTCAAGAGTGTTTTAATTCAATATGACGTCTTAAGCGTGATGTTTGTTGTTTGTGAGCTGCTGAACATTCTGGTAACATTACTGAAACAAAAAAGTCCCTATTGATGTCTCTTTTCCCATAAATACTCGAAAATGTATAAGACATTTTACTTAGGTAACTTCTTGTGTTCTGTAATACAGTTTGTCTCATAATTAATGGCGTAAACTTATACAGCTAAAAGCACACGATACTAGAAGCAAAAAAGTCTGACTAAGCATGAACTCTAAAATGAATGCCTTATGAGTTGTCAGCACTTGTTCAATAGAAGAGATGTATTTCACACTAGCGAAGATGGAGAAGTGGTGATAGCTCCTAAGGTGTGAGTTTCAGAACCCGTATTTACTAAGAACTGTTTTGCTTCTAGCATCGTGTATTTTTACTTATATGCGTTTATCCCATTAATTGTGATACAGTCAGTATCGGACCTCTCTCAGCTTAATCACAACTTACATTGTTCACTTATTAACGTGCAAACAGTGTTGTAAACAAACTGGCTACAGAGATATGGCGTTTATACCCACACCAGAAATACAATCAGAAATACTGCGAATTTTACTTTCTCTGTCTGAGATGCATTGCGGACATATTTAGTAACATTAAGAACTGTATTTGATTATATTACAGTTACATAAACTGTATTTGTACAGTGATTTAATTTTGTCTGTCGGAAACCTGGAAGACTTCACTGAATAACATCCTAGTTCTTTTACGAGTAAAATTTTGTCTGTGGTGCCTCTATAGCCGTAAATAATTGAGAAACTGTTGCCAGTGCAGGACTTTTTGCACGAACTGGCCTCTCGCTAATGTCCCCTAAATGTACGGTGGGATTCATGTAGGATGATCTGGGTGGCCAAATCATTCGCTCGAATTGTCCAGAATGTGCTTCAAAACAATCACGAAAAATTGTGTCCCGCTGACGTGGTGCACTGTCACCCATAAAAATTCCATCGTTGTTTCGGAACCTGAAATCCATGAGTGGCTGCAAATGGTCTCCAAGTAGACTAACACAACCATTTACAGTTAACGATCGGTTCATTTGGATCAGAGGACCCAATCAGCCGGCCGGTAAGGCCGAGCG
The DNA here is from genome assembly GCF_023864345.2 of Schistocerca serialis cubense. Classification (NCBI taxonomy): domain Eukaryota; kingdom Metazoa; phylum Arthropoda; class Insecta; order Orthoptera; family Acrididae; genus Schistocerca; species Schistocerca serialis. The sequence continues at coordinate 1,002,977,772 of NC_064640.1, forward strand.
GTTCTAGGCGCTTCAGTCTGGAACCGCGCGACCGCTGCGGACGCAGGATCGAATCCTGCCTCGGGCATGGATGTTTGTGAGGTCCTTAGGTTAGTTAGGTTTAAGTAGTTCTAAGTTCTAGGGGACTGATGACCTCAGAAGTTAAGTCCCATAGTACTCAGAGCCATTTGAACCATTTTTGACCCAATCCATTCCATTTAAACGCAGCCCACACCATTATGGAGCCGCCACTAACTTGAAAAGTGCCTTTTTAACACTATGGTCTGTGGCTTCCTGGGGATCTGCACCAAACTCGAACCCTATCATCAGCTTTTACCAACTTAAATCGGGAGACATCTGACCAGATCAGCTCTCTAGCGTCGGTCGTCTGCTGCCATAACCCATCAACGCCAAATTTCGCCGCGCTGTCCTAACGAATACGTTCGTGGTACGTGCCACATTGATTTCAGCCGTTATTTCACGCAATGTTGCTTGTCTGTTAGCACTAACTACTCTACGCGAAACGCGCTGCTCTCGGTCGTTCAGTGAAGGCCTTCAGTCACTGCGTTGTCCGTGGTGAGAGGTAATGGCTGAAATTTGGCATTCTCCGCACACTCTTGTCTGTCCCCGGAATGTTGAATTCGCTAACGATTTCCGAAATGGAATGTCCCATGCGTCCAGCTTCAACTACCAGTCCTCATTCAAAGTCTATTAATTCTCGTCGTGCTTTCATAATCCTGTCGGAAACCTTCTGTTTGGAAATTTCTTGAGTACAAATCACAGCTCCGCCAATGCACTGCCGTTTTATACCTTGTCTACGTGATACTACCCCCATCTGTATATGTGCATGTCGCTATCCCACGACTTTTGTCACCTCAGTGCATTATGTAGTAAGCCTCCCGTGGTGCATAAAGCTTATCTTGTAGCGTCTGTCACTGTAGTTTGGTGTGCATCTTCACAACGAACTCGCGCCGATTAAACGATTCCGTCACGTTTTTCTATCTCTTCTATTCGTCCATACCGGTAAGTGTCGCAGACTGATTCTCCCAATGAATTTCAAAGTGGCATCTGCTGTTGATATAGTTTGTTTTATGCATCGTTCCACTTTAAGTCCCTCCAGATGTTTAGACCTATGTACTTTATGCTAGAGACTGTTCACAATGAGTTTTCATCCACAGCGTAAATCGGTTGGTAGTGATGAAGCGTTCCACAATAACGGTAATTCCGTTAAGCATCTGTAATTGCGGACTGTTGGCACGAGTGAGGTGCCAGAGCTGGCTGCCACCTGCGGGCTAGGCGGGTCCCAATTGCAGGCGGCGTGGGCGCATTCCGGGCTGCACGTCCGGCACGTGCAGGGCGGCCCTACCGGACGTCACGCCAGCTTCCGGGCCAGCCCAGCACCCCGCTATAGCGCTGCCTTCCTGGAGGGAGCACTGCTCACCGGCTGGCGCTCGCACCGGGTTCCGTACACCAATTTCTTTATATTTAGGAGTAACTAGATGACCCACTCGTATCTGGAATACATTTCACATAAATTTTCTCAGCATGTTATAGTCTTAGGTGGAGATTTCAATTTACCAGATATAGACTGGGACATTCAGATGTTTAGGACGGGTGGTAGGGACAGAGCATCGAGTGACATTATACTGAGTGCACTATCCGAAAATTACCTCGAGCAATTAAACAGATAACCAACTCGTGGAGATAACATCTTGGACCTACTGATAACAAACAGACCCGAACTTTTCGACTCTGTAAGCGGAGAACAGGGAATCAGTGATCATAAAGCCGTTGCAGCATCCCTGAATATGGAAGTAAATAGGAATACAAAAAAAGGGAGGAAGGTTTATCTGTTTAGCAAGAGTAATAGAAGGCAGATTTCACAGTAGATAACAGATCAAAACGAAAATTTCTGTTCCGACACTGACAATGTTGAGGGTTTATGGAAAAAGTTCAAGGCAACCGTAAAATGCGTTTTAGAGATGTACGTGCAAGTAAAACTGTGAGGGACGGGAAAAACCCACCGTGGTTCAACAACAAAGTTAGGCAACCACTGCGAAAGCAAAGAGAGTTTCACTGCAAGTTTAAACGCAGCCAAAACCTCTCAGACAGAATATAAACGATGTCAAAGTTAGCGTAAGGAGGGCTATGCGTGAAGCGTTCAGTGAATTCGAAAGTAAAATTCTATGTACCGACTTGACAGAAAATCCTAGGAAGTTCTGGTCTTACGTTAAATCAGTAAGTGGCTCGAAACAGCATATCCAGACACTCCGGGATGATGATGGCATTGAAACAGAGGATGACACGCGTAAAGCTGAAATACTAAACACCTTTTTCCAAAGCTGTTTCACAGAGGAAGACTGCACTGCAGTTCCTTCTATAAATCCTCGCACAAACGAAAAAATGGCTGACATCGAAATAAGTGTCTAAGGAATAGAAAAACAACTGGAATAACTCAACACAGGAAAGTCCACTGGACCTGACGGGATACCAATTCGATTCTACACAGAGTACGCGAAAGAACTTGCCCCCCTTCTAACAGCCGTATACCGCAAGTCTCTAGAGGAGCGGAAGGTTCCAAATGATTGGAAAAGAGCACAGGTAGTCCCAGTCTCCAAGAAGGGTCGTCGAGCAGATGCTCAAAACTATAGACCTGTATCTCTGACGTCGATCTGTTGTAGAATTTTAGAACATGTTTTTTGCTAGCGTATCATGTGGTTTCTGGAAACCCAGAATCTACTCTGTAAGAATCAACATGGATTCCGGAAACAGTGATCGAGTGAGACCCAACTCGCTATATTTCTTCATGAGACGAAGAAAATATTAGATACAGGCTCCCAGGTAGATGCCATTTTCCTTGAATTCCGGAAGGCGTTCGATACAGTTCCGCACTGTCGCCTGACAAACAAAGTAAGAGCCTACGGAATATCAGACCAGCTGTGTGGCTGGATTGAAGAGTTTTTGGCAAACAGAACACAGCATGTTGTCCTCAATGGAGAGACGTCTACAGACCTTAAAGTAACCTCTGCCGTGCCACAGGGGAGTGTTATGGGACCATTGCTTTTCACAATATATATAAATGACCTAGTAGATAGTGTCGGAAGTTCCATACGGCTTTTCGCGGATGATGCTGTCGTATACAGAGAAGTTGCAGCATTAGAAAATTGCAGCGAAATGCAGGAAGATCTGCAGCGGGTCGGCACTTGGTGCATGGAGTGGCAACTGACCCTTAACATAGACAAATGTAATGTATTGCGAATATATAGAAAGAAGGATCCTTTATTGTATGATTATATGATAGCGGAACAAACACTGGTAGCAGTTACTTCGGTAAAATATCTGGGAGGATGCATGCGGAACGATTTGAAATGGAATGATCATATAAAATTAATTGTTGGTAATGCGGGTACCAGATTGAGATTCATTGGGAGATTCCTTAGAAAATGTAGTCCATCAACAAAGGAGGTGGCTTACAAAACACTCGTTCGACTTATACTTGAGTATTGCTCATTAGTGTGGGATCTGTACCAGGTCGGGTTGACGGAGGAGATAGAGAAGATCCAAAGAAGAGCGGCGCATTTCGTCACAGGGTTATTTGGTAAGCGTGATAGCGTTACGGAGATGTTTAGCAAACTCAAGTGGCAGACTCTGCAAGAGAGGCGCTCTGCATCGCGGTGTAGCTTGCTGTCCAGGTTTCGAGAGGGTGCGTTTCGGGATGAGGTATCGAATATATTGCTTCCCCCTATTTGTACCTCCCAAGGAGATTACGAATGTAAAATTAGAGAGATTCGAGCGAGCACGAAGGCTTTCGTTCTTCCCACGAACCATACGCGACTGGAACAGGAAAGGAAGGTAATGACAGTGGCGCGTAAAGTGCCCTCCGCCACACACCGTTGGGTGGCTTGCGGAGTGTAAATGTAGATGTAGATGTAGATAGCTTAACGTACTAGTTTGCGAGACAGAGAGGTGAGCTAGACCTGGATGGAAATGGCACGGTGGATTACGGACCGTCGGTCTCGTGCATTGGTAGTGTGAGTGTGATACTTTTTAGGTACTTTTCCATTCTCATTTAGGCGAAAACTAGACTTGATCCCAATTTCTCAGTAAATACGATACAGAAACAGTTAAAATACGATAGCTCACTGAACATTTATCTCATCTTACGTTCCGCTGGGCCCGTAGCGTAATATACACTGAGGTGACAAAAGTCATGGGATAGCGATACGAACATATACAGATGTATCGCTTACGCAAGAATATACAAGGACAGTGCATTGGCGGAGCTGTCATTTGGACTCAGGTCGTTTACGGGAAAGGTGTCCGACGTTATTATGGTCGCACGTCGCGAATTAACACACTTTGAAGGCGGAATGCTAGTTGGAGTTAAACTCTTGCGACATTCCATTTCGGAAATCAGAGAATTCAGTATTCCCAGGTCCACAGCGTCAAGAGTGTGCCAAAATGCCAAATTTCAGGCATTACCTCTCACCACGGACGACGCAGTTGCCGACGGCCTTCGCTTAACGAACGAGAGCTGCGGCGTTAGCGGAGAGTTGTCAGTGCTAACAGACGAACAACACTGCGTAAAATAACCGCAGAAATCACGACGAAGTTTGGAGTTAATGGGCTATGGCAGAAGTCTACCGACGCGACTGTCTTTGCTGACAACGGGACATCGCTTGCAGCACGTCTGCTGGGCTCGTGACCATGGATCCTAGACGGCTAGAAAATTGTGGTCCGCTCAGATGAATCCCGATTGCAACTGATGAGAGCTGATGGTAGAGCTCGGGTATAGCACAGGACCCACGAAGCAAGTTGTCAACAACACGCTGTGCAAGGTGGTGGTGGCTCCATAATGGCGTGGGCCGTGTTTACATGGAATGCATTCACTCCTCTAGTCTAACTGAAACGATTATTGGCAGGTAATGGTTATATTCAGCTACTTGGAGACCATTTGTAGCCATTCGTGTACTTCGTGTTTCCAAACATCGATGTCATTCACCGGGCCATAATTGTTCCCAGCTGTTCTGTAGAACATTCTGGGCAGTTCACTCGAAAGATTTGGTCACCCAGTCCGCCCGACATGAATTCTAATGATAATTGATTCCACATAATCGAGCTGTCAGTTCGTGCAGAACATTCTGCACCGGCAACACTTCCGCAATTATGGACGTCTATAGAGGCAGTATGCCTCATTATTTCTGCAGGGGACTTCCAACGACACATTGAGTCCATGCCACGTCGAGTTGCCGCACTACGCCGGGCGACACTATATTAGGAGGTATCCGATGGCTTTTGTAACCTCAGTGTACGTCATTATAATACATAATGAAAACGAAAGCCCTAAAATTATAAGCAGTAAGGTAATGTTTTTAATATTATGCACTATGAAAGTAACATTGGCACAATTATCTATACGTAAATCATTGCTGTTTTATGTTTACGTCAGTATTGGAAGTGACGACCATACTGTATCCACAGTAAATGTTTTCTGTTAAAACGTGTTAAGTATAATTTCTTTTGTAGTTGCAAAACGTTGGTTGGTTGGTTTGTGGAGTAAAGTAACCAAACTGCGTGGTTATCAGTCCGTACAAAACGTAAAAAATACATTTATGAAGGATATGGAAAGACAGATCCATACAAGAAAATATCCACACAAAATTCTAAATGAACACATTGACTTTGAACATAAATGGTATCTGGCATACTTTATTGACATAATAGAATACGTAAAGGGAAAGTCATATGGAAAACAAAACATACACAGACCATAAATAAAATTCAAAGGAAAACAATAACAACGAAATATAACTTAATCCTGGTAAGCTGTATATACTTTGTAAGCACTTAGCATCGTAGTAAAAACTGTCGAAATACTGAACTGCCAAAATATATGTCAGAAACGTATACTTTGTAAATGAACTGTCAAAATATCCGTCAAAAACGTCTTTTTTACGTTTTGTAACTATAGAAATTATTAAACTTACCCCGAATTGTAAGGAAAAATTTGCTATAGATGGAATATGCTAATATGATCGCCGGCCGCTGTGGCGAAAGGTTCTAGGCGCTTCAGTCCGGAACCGCGCTGCTGCTGCGGTCGCAGGTTCGAATCCTGCCTCGGGTATGGATGTGTGTGATGTCCTTAGGTTAGTTTAAGTAGTTCTAAGTTCTAGGGGACTGATGACCTCAGAAGTTATGTCCCATAGTGATCAGAGCCATCTGAACCATAATGCTCCGAATGTTCTCAGTCGGGAATAGATTCCGTATCCTTGCCGGCCAAGGTAGGGTTTGGCAAGTAAGAAGACAAGCAGTAGAAATTCTCGACGGATGCGGCCGGGCATTATCTTGCTCAAATGTATGACTCGATGGCTTGCCATCAAGGGCAACGAAACGGAACGTAGAGTATCGTCGTCATACTGTTGTGATATAAGGGAGCTGTGGATTACAACGAAAAGAGTCCTGCTATGGAAAGAAATGGCACCCCAGACAATCACTCCTGGTTGTCTAGTCGTACGTCGGGCGACAGTCGGGTTGGTATACCACCTCTGTCCGGAGCGTGTCGTCGTATAATCTCAATGACTGGAGTTGTACTGTCATCAATGGCGAGTCACTCTTCGAACTGAGACCGATGACCTGCGAACACTGCCTGGAGACGCCACGGACAGGAGTGGGACATCAACCTGACTGTCGCCCCCAATACATCCTAACAACCAAGAGTGATGGTTTGGGGTGCCATTCGTTTCATAGCAGGCCCCCTTGGTTGTCATCCGCGGCATTCTTACAACATACGGTGGGTCGACGATTTCTGCGCCGTGCCATTTTGTTGTCTTCCGTGGCAAGCCATCCTGAGCTTACATTTCAGCAAGATAATGCCCGCTCACGCACGGCGAGAGTTTCTACTGCTTGTCTTCGTGCTTGCTAAACCCTACCTTGGCTAGCAAGGTAGCTGGATCTGTCCCCAGTTCAGAACGTTTGTACCATTATGGGCAGGGCTCTCGAACCAGCACCGGACTTTGACGCTCTAACGAGCCAGTTGATAAGAATTTGGCATGATACTTACCAGGGGGTAATCCAAAACTCTGCCAATCAATGTCAGGCCAAATAACGCTTGCATAGTGGCTAGAGGTGGACCATCGCGTTATTGACCAGCCCAACATGTGAAGCTCTTCCTCTTGAACAAGTCGTACACTTTTTCTGACGTTGTAATCATTTCTTTGTCTACAGACGTACATCACATCTACCGATTGCCGTCCCATTTTGGTAACTCCTTCGTGGTGCATTTGTTTTTTGTCTGAGAGTATATATACTTAAACCTTGACCCATCGACAGCTTTAAAATGGTGTTTGTCTAATGCGTGTGTTTGACAATAGGTTATGCGCCATGAATGTCGAAATACAACTTTTGTAGTTCGTTTGCGCTTGCAGAAATGACAGATTTTAATCGTACATTGACCGATTTTGACTGTAGGCTTCATTTGTTTTCGGATCAGATGTTAAGCACAAGGAGCCGGGCAACACCTGAGAACGGCAAATGCGTCGAAGCGTTTCATGCTGCGTGATTTCAGTTGAAGATAATTCTGATTTACAGTGACATCCGATAATTATATTACTAAAAACTGTAATGGTTGTCTGAGCAAATAAAATAAGACACAAAATTCTATAAGTCACTGTAACTCTCCGGCCGAGCGGTTCTAGGCCCTTCAGTCTGGAACCGCGCGACCGCCGCGGTCGCAGGTTCGAATCCTGCCTCGGACATGGATGTGTGTGATGTCCGTAGGTTAGTTAAGTTTAATTACTTCTAAGTTCTAGGTGACTGATGACCTCAGAAGTTAAGTCCCATAGTGCTCAGAGCCATTTGAGCCCTTTTGTAACTCTCCGAGATGACAATTATATCCTGTTTTACGGTATACAAATTACTGAAAGAACGCTTAAAAACAGGGGAAAACGTTTCATCATAGGAAGGAAAGGAGAATTTTTTTCATTGTGGTATGCCAACAGGGAAGACGACAATGAAATTTCGTTTTTGTTTTATTGGTACGCGCGGCAAAATAACGTTAGTCAACTATCAACTTGACCTGCGTTATATCTTTGTTCATGAGACTTATTAAAATAATAAAATATTCTTTGACAGTTCATCCAAAGGTGTTGAAGTTTTATAATGATTTATGTCTTCATTTTAAAAAGGTACTAAATGGGCGGATGAGGTCAATCTTGGTCTTATTTCTCTAGAAGGTGACGTCACAAAGCTGCAGCACCAAATAAAAACATCGATTAAGTGCATAATATGCTAAAGGACGATCGGTGATTGAAGATACAGAAAAGATGTGACACCCTAGACATAAGAGAATAAAGAGTGTCATATATTTCATATGAAGAATTAAGTATCCATTCAAAAGTATTGCTCAGGAATCGTTGTATTCTTTTTCAGAAAAGGCCCATTGATTTTATGCATCTGTTGTAGTATGGGTTAGACGTCGGTCCACCCGATCACACTCTCAGCTGAACAACAATCAAAGCAGTAGAGAAAGCATTGGCCAAAGCAGATGGAGTCGACTGCATCTGGTCGGAAAATTACAGTCATTATTTCTTAGGTGCAAATTTCATTATCTTTATTGATTACTTTGCGCAATGCAAAAACGTTAACTGTCAAATGTTACGTTAAGCCTTCTGTGCTAACTACATGAAAAAGCACGTACTGTTCCGTAATCCTTGTCATTTGCATATTTCTATATCTCTAACCTGAAATATGAACGTTATTTCAGTCACATGTACCCGTCTTAGGGTTGTGCTTTTCACAAGCGTTGTTGTGAAACTTTTTTTTTTTGTCAATACCGCTGATATGAGTTTGTCATATTTTTTTGAGGCTAGAAATGTCAGCTTATCTCGTGGCAGAGGAAAATAACAGAGAAAAAAAAAACCTTATCAGTTGAGCGGGGACATATACAGGAACAATTAAGATAGCGGTTATCTACGGCCAACCTGAGCGTGAAAAGGCCCTTGGCTGCATATAGTTCCACGACCATGAAGCGGCACTTGTTTGCCGGAAGTCAGGTCTCTGGGACTTTCCCCCGCATTTCGTTTTACAGTACCTGCGGTACACCAGATTATCTCGAGTTTAGTGTTGGGTTTACGCACTTGATACACCAAGCGTTAGGCTATCGCAAAGATTAATTTATTGCATCCTGTGTCAGGAAAGGTATGGTCAATCGTTCAGGAATACGATAAACAACCTAAATGTTGATAACGTGTTGTTGGTTAATGTTATCGTACACACTTACATAAATTGTTAGTTCACAAATCTTTCATTCTCTTTGTTCATTGAAATCCTTGCTGTCATCGAAATAACCGACTACAGTGATCTGCCAGGACATTATAACCACCGACCTACTATCGATATAAACCCTTCCAGGCGATAGCAGCGTCACCTGGCGTGGAATGATTGCTAGCCAGACACACGCAGAGTACATGTATCAGTGAGCGTGCCTTCCGTGTGTGGAATGCGGAAGGCGCGCGATCTATCTGTGCTTGACCGAAGGCAGATTCTGACGGACGGGGGACTTGGGACGAAAATTTCGGAAACTGCCCGACTTGTCGCGTGTTCGAGAAGTGTTGTGGTGAGTGTCTTCAACACGTGACGAAACCAAGGTGAAACCACGTCCAGACGTCTTAGGGTTGGCTGGCCACCCCTCATTACAGATGCTGGATGTCTTAGGCTGGACAGACTGTAAAACAGGACAGGCGGCGAACGGTGGCGGAACGAACATCAGACTTTAATGCTGGGCAGAGTACAAGTGTGTCTGAACACACGGCGCACCAGACACTCCCAACGACGGGACACCGCAGCCGACGACCCATGCATATGTCAATGTTAATACGACGACATCAGCATGAATGGGGCACGTGACCATCGGCAGCGAACGTTGGCGCAGTAGAAGTTGTATGGTCTGATGAATCTCGATATTTTCTTCATCATGCCGATTGCAGAGCACGAATCCGTCGGTCCTCCACGGATACAGCTCCTTGACACCTGTGCTGCGGGACGGAGACAAGCTGGTGGTGGTTCCGTGGGGGCTCTATGGGGACATTCACATGGACATCCATGGGTACAGCGGAGCTCGTGCAAGGCACTATAAAGGCCAAAGAGTATCGTACACTGATAGTACAACATGTATACCCCTTCATGGTGATCTTGTCTCCCGATGGCATTGGCATTTTTCAACAAGATAATGCGCCATGTCACAAGGCGAGGAGCGTAATGGAGTGGTTCGAGGAACACAGTTTCGAGTTTCAATTGATGTGTTGGCCCCCTAGCTCACCAGATATGAACCCGATCGACCACATCAGCGATGTGATTGAAGAACGTGGTGTCAAGAGCTCATCGCACCCCCCCCCCCCTCCCCCCGCCCGCAAACTCCGCGGAATTTACGGGAAGTGGGTGACTTGCGTGTGCAGATGTGCTGCTAACTCCCTCCAGCGACCTACCAAGGCCTCTTTCCTTCCATGTCAAGAGGCGTTGCCACTGTCATTCGTGCCAAAGGAGGACACACCAGGTATTACGTAGGTGGTCATAATGTTCTGACTGATCAATGTATGTAGCCGAGATCGCTAACGCAAATCAGCTATTACGTAGGTGTCATAATGTTCTGACTGATCAGTGTATGTAGCCGAGATCGCTAACGCATGTCTGTGCGTGGCGCTCGACTCGGAGGTACTCGTTTGGAATCCAAATGGTGGAAGAAATTTGCACCGTCAGTATATGGTCGGAAAAGGGAGTAAAGCTGGCATTATACACATCCTGATCACTTGACTTTGCGCCAATGTTGTGCCTGATCAGCAGACTTTGCGCCAGTGTCCTGGGTTAAGTTCCAAAGCTCTCTGCAGTGTCTCATACAATGAGGGTTACGACACGGTAGGTGGTGATCCGTTCATCAGATGGGGACGTCAAGCTCGACGGCTCCTTGTTGCAGTTCGAGAGGAATAGGCTACTTCCTGCCGACGGGTCTATGCCTTTCCGTCCCATTCATCTAGGACAACACTAACACTATACAGTCACTTATCACATTCATCCATACCACACATATTTACACCCGACACTTAAAAACTGGTCGGAGGAAGCCAACACCAAATCACTTCCACCAGAAACTCGCTCTAGAGAGTGTAATGGTACTTGAATTACGTAACCATTACGGCACCTCAACTTAACCTCTCGATACCAGCAATATTCTACTGTGTTTCTGTAAAGTAGTTAACATATTTCTGAGACAACATTCAAATTTGATTTGATTAATGTAGAGGTACTTTGATACATCGATATGTTTATATTGCAATTATATTATTCTTATGTGTATTCTTTCTTTTGCCACTATGATCTTTGTCGTACTTGCAACTCTGATATTTGGGCGCGTAAACGGTTGTTAGTTGTTAGAGAGTCGGACCTTGAGAAAGTCAAGTCTTGGATGTCATGTTAGAAAGACGCATATTTTAGTCAGCTTATAAAATGTGAACTTTAGCAGTGAGGAAGACGTTTTCAAGTATGTTTTGTGTGTTACATGATATTGCAGCAAAAGTAATAAAAAAGAATAGTAACTTAAATTCGGAGTGCTGATTACTTTTTTACATCACCATTGTGCTAACTTTGAAAGGTTTAATCTTCAAGAATGGTTTGTGAAGCGCATCTACAAAACTTTTGAATATAGCAGAATAAAACCTAGGCCTCTTTGCATCCGAGATTGGAATCATCACCACCTAGATTTTCGACGATTGAGCCATGATTTTACAACGAGACCAGCGTGGGAAACACGAAAAGATGAGTGCCTAGTTTATTCATTATTACATGAAATGACTTTATTAACTGTGCTCTAATGACACCTGCCACATAATAACTTTGTTGTTGCCCGAAAATGCAGTACTTAGCAGCGTGAGCAACACCACAATCATTATTAAATTTTGACCTTTGTTGTGGTAGGGTTGTTAGAAGAGGAAAGCGGGATTCTCACATCTGCTCCCATCATTCATTTTCCGAGTATTCGAGTGAATTTGACGTTTGGTAGACATAACAGTAATCTGATGCGGGATGCCACTGTCGCAGGGGAGGGCCATTAAAGGTTCATTTATCTAAATCGGAAACGTTTCTTCTATTCTCATATCACTGGGTGCCTCACCTTTGCGAAAAATGGGAGTTGTTTAGTTGTTTAACAAGTAACAAGAAATAAAGGAAATATAGAAATAAGATATTTGCAGCTGAGCTTGTTGTCCCAGCTGTTGTAAAATACTGAAAATTATTTAATTGAATCCACATTCGGTTAATTTCTTCTTAGATTTAAGTAGGAAGGAAGGAAGGAAGGGAGATCAGGGTTTAACATCCCGTAGACAACGAGCTCACTGAAGATGAAGCAAAAGCTCGTATAATTTCAAGGTTGGAGAAGGAAATCGGCCGTGCCCCTTCAGAGGAACCATCCCAGAATTTGCCTGGAGCGACTTAGGGAAATTATGGAAAACCTAAATATCAAAGACATCAAATAACAGAGCAAATATTTATTTAATTTTCACTTCTTCATAATGTTTCAAGCGCCGCCAATGTTTGGCCGGAAAAGTTTCAATAACTCACTGAATGAGTCTTTACCCAAGTCTCCGTCATAGTACGTCGCGCGTCATAGTACATGCGGGACTCCTGCCAGTGGCGTCCACTAGTAAGGACTTTGTTTGTGTCACGACTCGAGCAGACTTGCGTTTAGCAGACTTAAAGTTCAACATTATTAACATGTAATATGTCCGATTTCACTGCACTCTCTTTCTTAGGGTTTCCTCTGTTCGCTACTTTCATGGTTTGGCAAATTTATTGTGTTTCAACTTTGTAGCAGGATGCGTTTCCTGCCGTTACAGTTGTCAGCTTAAACGAGGGAAGTCGTTGTGCCATCTAACTGTGAACCGTATAAGCTTTGTTTTGTGGGTTATCGCGTTTTAATTGTTTATATGTCGTATTTTTCGAGGCTAGGATCAGATATCAGCCCAAAATTTGCCTAAACGAGCATTGAAAGATAACTAAAAATAACTTTCTGGCTGGTCAGTGTAGCATAATATAAAAACTATTATGTTAACTGTTTTCTAATCTATAAGTATCGTACATGAAAACAAAATAATATTATTCCAGATTCAGCCCACTGAAAATACTTTTATGTAAAAGCTTGTGGAACACAAATATAAATACACTGCTGCAAGAGAAAGGCGATTCAGTTAAAAAAAAACGAATATTTATTTTAGGAGTTTAGCAGTTTCATGTCTTTTCAACCACAGAACAAATTGGCCTTCCTTTAAGTAGTAAGAGGTGCTACGAACGACAAGTGACAATAAATTCCAGGATCGTATGAGAACTCAAGCCTGGACCATCGGAATATAGTCTCACGTTTCCACTTAGAGACATCGAGCCACGCATGTTTTTCTTTGTTTTTTCATTTCATTCTTTCTTTCGTAACTGAAGTCAGGCATGTCTGTTAATCTGTGGATAGGGGACACATGTTTCTGTAATAAACACCTAAGACAGAATACTCTATTAACCATGCACCAGACATGTACAGTGCTCAACTTTACTATAATATTTAAACAAATTTGAGCATACAGGCTGTTCGTCGATGTATGCTGCGAGCTTTTTTGTTTTTCTTTTTTGTATGTGAGTTTCGATAATAGATGACTAATTTACACTGGAGGACAGGCGAGCTGTAGCAAGCTAAAGGCAAAGTATTATTCCCTGACTGTAATCCGTCGACTGTTACTGAATCGATTTGTAAATGACTCACCGTGACTCACCAAATCGCTTAACCCTAGATTACTATCTCCTCGAAAAATTTACGATTGCAGCTGATAGCAATTCATGGTTCCCATCAGTCTGGTATTGTCAGTATAGGTAGTAACACAGGATATTTTTTTTGTATGCGACGTACCACTGGAGACCTTATAATTGTAATCAACTTGTGCAGAAACTATAAATTGTGAATTCCAGTGAATAAAAAATGTAGTAGTAAAATATATAGTGATTTAGCAGCAATGTAACGTTTCCCACCCTTGAGCGTTCTACTGTTACCAATTCGCCGCAGTTATTAAGAGTGTGTGGTCGGTTTTTGGAGAGGGGACCAAACAGCGAGGTCATCGATCCCATCGGAGTAGGGAAGGATGGGGACGGAAATCGACCGTGCCATTTCAAGGAAACCATCCCGGCATCGGCCTGCAGCGATTTAGGGAAATCACGGAAAACCTGAATCAGATGGCCGGACGAGGGATTGAACCGTCGTCCACCCGAATGCGAGTCCATTGTGCTAAGCACTGCGCCACTTCACTGGGTAAAGTGTGTGGAACCTGGATCAGTACCAGATAATGATAAAGAAAATGCAAGACATCCTAGATGAGAGATCTGAAATGAGCGTTGCTGTCGTACAGCAAGGTGAAGTGCACAATTCTTCGAAGTCAACCAAACGGTGCAGTTTGAAACCTCGATACCGCACTCAAATATATGGTGTTCCTTGAAATATGACCCTGCGATACCACATTGAAACCGTCCAGTCCGTTACAACGGAGCAAAAACGTGTTAGAGTTGAATGTTCTCAGATTTTAGCTGAACTAGCTAATGTTCAGGTGGGCATTTTGAATATATTAGCATTGGGCAATAAGGCTACCTTTCACACAAGTGGATTTCTTAATTTAACACCATTTCTTAGAATAGCGATTTTTTTTTTTTTTTGAAATTTGTGGTAAGTTCCTATGTGACCAAATTGCTGAGGTCATCGGTCCCTAGGCTTACACACTACTTAATCTAACTTAAACTAACTAATGCTAAGGACAACACACACACCCATGCCGGAGGGAGGACTCGGGCCTCCGATGGGGGGGCTGCGCGAACCGTGGCAAGACACATCAGACTCATAAAATTGGGGTAGATAAAAGTGACTCCCTTAAGGTGAATGTCTTGATATGGTGCGACCGCCATTGGAGTAACACGGTCCTGACTAGTAGCGATACAGGGTACAATCCCCCACGCACCGTACGGTGGCTTTCGGAGTATCTATGTGGATTTATTTATAGAAGCTTCTTTGACACCCCTGCACTGAATGCAGACGTGTGCTTAACAATGCTGCAAAAGACTGCTGATTTTCCGCTTCAGATTCGACGCTTGGGTTTCTTCCGAAAAGATGGCACACCATCCCATAATTCACATACTGTTCCTGCATGCCTTGACCATACATTCCAGGTACGGGAGTCGGTCGTTGTGGATCGTGGCGCTGTCCTGACCCTGTGTACATCAGGAAAATTAACATCAGTGACCTCATGGTTCGAATACGGGAAATGGCATTATCCATTTCCCATGAAATGTGTGTACGGTTTTCACGTGACACTGTACCTAGACCTGATGGTTTATTGGTAAAGCGCGTGCCTGGAACCCGAGAGGTAGCAGGAACAAATCAACGAAGGACTGCCGGCCGGTGTGGCCGAGCGGTTCTAGGCGCTTCAGTCTGGAACCGCGCGACCGCTACGGTCGCAGGTTCGAATCCAGCCTCGGTCATGGATGTGTGTCATGTCCTTAGGTTAGTTATGTTTAAGTAGTTCTAAGTCTAGGGGACTGAAGACCTCAGATGTTAAGTCCCATAGTGCTCAGAGCCATTTCCACGAAGGACTACGGATATTTTTAGTCTTCTTTCAAACTAGCTTTCACTTCTGTACGATGTGAAAAGTCGAAAGGAAGACGTGGTTCGGATTCTAAATTAAAATGTACAAATGGCTCTGGGCACTATGCGACTTAAGTTCTAAGGTCATCAGTCGCCTAGAACTTAGAACTATTTAAACCTAACTAACCTAAGGACATCACACACAACCATTCCCGAGACAGGATTCGAAACTGCGACCGTAGCGGTCGCTCGGATCCAGACTGTAGCGCCTAGAACCGCATGGCCACTCCGGCCGGCTAAAATGTAGATCCCTTTCCCTCTTAAACTGGGTAGATCAGTACACGCGGGTCGCAATGTGATATCCAATTGAAAGTCTCGGACCCATCCACTGAGTGACACAAAATTGTTATTAACTGCTGGTGTTAGCTGTTGCTCTCTGTGCGTCACATATGATGAAAACCAAGCTGTGGCCACAATGTAAATTACAAATAATAGTAACTTCCTTTTAAATACGGATTTCATGAAAGGAATGTATAGCTGGGTGACAAGTCATGGTATACTTCCTAACATCGTGTCTGACTTCCTTTGACCGGCGTCGTGCAGCAACACGACGTGGCGTGGACTCAAGACGTTGGCAGTGCCCTACAGAAATGTTGAGTCATTTTGCCTCTATAGCCGTCAAAATCTGCAACAGTATTGCCGGTGCAGGATTTTACGCGCTAACTGATCTCTCAATTGTCTCCTATAAATGTTCGATGGCGTTCATGTCGGGTCATCTGGGAGGCGAAATCGGTCGAATTGTGCAGAATGTTCTTCAAACCAATTGCGAACAATTGCGGCCCCGCGATTTGGATCATTGTTGTCCATAAATTCCCATCGTTGTTTGGGAATATGAAATCCACGAATGGCTGAAAGAGGTCCCCAAGTAGCCGAACATAAACATTTCCAATCAATGATCGATTCAGTTGAACCTGTCAGTTCCCCGTAAACACAAGCCACATCATTACGGAGCCACCAGCATCTTGCACAGTGGCTTATCGACAACTTGGGTCCACTTCTTAGGGTCTGTGCCACACTCGCACCCTACAGTCCGCTCTTTGCAGCCGAAATCTGGACTCATCTGACCCCATCACCATTATACAGTCGTCTAGGGTCCAATCGATATGGTCGCGAACCCAGGTGAGGCGCTGCAGGCTATGTCTTGCTGTTAGTAAAGGCAATCGCGTCGGTCGTCTGCTGCCGTAGCCCATTAACGCCAAATTTCGCCGCACTACCTAAACGGATACATTCGTCGTACGTCCAACATTGATTTCTGCGGTTATTTGAGGCAGTGTCGCTTGTCTGTTGGCGCTACGCAAACGCCGCTGCTCTCAGTCGTCAAGTACAGGCCGTCGGCCACTACGTCGTCCACCGTGAGAGGTAATGCCTGAAAAGTGGTACTCTCGACAGACTTTTGACTCTGTGGATCTCATAATATTAAATTCCCTAACGATTTCCGAAATGGAATGTCCCGTGCGTCAAGCTCCCACTACCATTCCGCATTCAAAGTCTGTCGATTCCCGTGTTGCTACCATAATCACGTAGGAAACAATTTCACACGAACCAGCTGAGTACAAGTGACAGTGCACTGACCTTTTGCACCTTATGTACGCCATACTACCGCCATCTGTACGCGTGCGCATCGCTACACCGTGACTTTTGTCACCTAGGTGCATGTACCTTTTGACTGGTAACGTAATTTTGATCAGCCTATATTTGTAAATAAAATCTATGGTTTGCCCTGTGGAGACGAGACGCAGTCGCAGGTGGGTAACGGTGCGTGTCTGCGACAGACACATGTCCGCAGCAGACGTGGTTCGGGCCGCCCCCCGGTTCGTGGAATACGCGCACACGCACGACGCGGCACGCAGCTGTCGTTTGCGCTGCGGGGCGTGTTCCCCCGCAGGAGGTGACTAACTCGATAAGTCGCGCACGTGCTTCTTCACGACTCGCTTTACGAGGCGGAAACTGACAGCCGTCTACACTTCACAAAAACAGTGAGTCCACCGAAGACAGTAAAGCCACGCTCTCGCAAACGAACAAAATAAATTCAGAAAATAAAGTTTCGTGTTCAAATACCAATAAACAAGCACTTACAAAAAATATTCCAATCATTATCGGTGACAGAATCACGAATTTATTTAGTTCGTCTCCTACCGGTAATGTTCAAAGAAATGTCGTTCGTTGGACCCCACTGTCAACAACTCAATTGCATTGCAGCTACTATAGTATGCTAATCTTCATAATACAGACTATATCTATTCTCAGGTGTGACTAGCAGTCTGAATAAAAGTCGACACATGGAATATTTTTCCTTGAATTCGATTAATACACTACTGGCCATTAAAATTGCTACACCAAGAAGAAATGCTGATAATAAACGGGTATTCATTCGAGAAATATATTATACTAGAACCGACATGTCATTACATTTTCACGCAATTTGGGTGCATAGATCCTGAGAAATCAGTACCCAGAAAAACCACATCTGGCCGTAATAACGGCCTTGATACGGCTAGGCATTGAGTCAAACACAGCTTGTATGGCGTGTACAGGTACAGCTGCCCATGCATCTTCAACACGATACCACAGCGCATCAAGAGTAGTGACTGGCGTATTGTGACGAGCCAGTTGCTCGGCCACCATTGACCAGACGTTTTCAGTTGGTGAGAGATCTGGAGAATGTGCTGGCCAGGGCAGCAGTCGAACATTTTCTGTATCCAGAAAGGCGCGTACAGGACCTACAACATGCGGTCGTGCATTATCCTGCTGAAATGTAGGGTTCCGCATGGATCGAACGAAGGGTAGAGGCACGGGTCGTAACACATCTGAAATGTAACGTCCACTGTTCAATGTGCCGTCAATGCGAACAAGACGTGACCGAGACGTGTAACTAATGGCACCCCATACCATCACGCCGGGTGATACATCAGTATGGCGATGACGAATACACGCTTCCAATGTGCGTTCACCGCGATGTCGCCAAACACGGATGTGACCATCATGATGCTGTAAACAGAACCTGGATTCATCCGAAAAAATGACGTTTTGCCATTCGTGCACTCAGGTTCGTCGTTAGTATACCATCGCAGGCGCTCCTGTCTGTTATGCAGCGTCAAGGGTAACCGCAGCCGTGGTCTCCGAGCTGATAGTCCACGCTGCTGCAAACGTTATCGAACTGTTCGTGCATATGGTTGTTGTCTTGCAAACGTCCCCATCTGTTGACTCAGGGATCGAGACGTGGCTGCACGATCCGTTACAGCCATGCGGATAAGATGCCTGTCATCTCGACTGCTAGTGATACGAGTCCGTTGGGATCCAGCACGGCGTTCCGTATTACCCTCCTGAACCCACCGATTCCATATTCTGCTAACAGTCATTGGATCTCGACCAACTCGAGCAGCAATCGCGATAGGCTACAATCCGACCTTTATCAAAGTCGGAAACGTGATGGTACGCATTTCTCCTCCTTACACGAGGCATCACAAAAACGTTTCACCAGGCAGCGCCGGTCAATTGCTGTTTGTGTATGAGAAGTCGGTTGACAACTTTCCTCTTGTCAGCACGTTGTAGGTGTCGCCACCGGCGCCAACCTTGTGTGAATGCTCTGAAAAGCTGATCATTTGCATGTCACAGCATCTTCTTCCTGTCGGTTTAATTTCGCGTCTGTAGCACGTTATCTTCGTGGTGTAGCAATTTTAATGGCCAGTAGTGTACAAGAATAAAGAACTGTGTAACTTAACGTTTCACAGTAGTTTTCGTGAGACGTTGCTGTTCATTCGATAGAGACACCATTCAAATAGCAACATAGAGAGGGCAGACATCGATGGAATTGGATGTTGCTGCAAAATTTATGATTATTACAATATATCATGACCGTAGGAAGCTATACAGATAATTTGCTATGGGTATCAAGTCACGACTGTTGCTCTCATGACATTTTCATATTTAATAAGTAATATACCAGCTGTAACAAGCGAAAGATTCAAAAATAACCAAGATTTACTAGCAGTGATATTTTCCTTAATATTTAGAACCTCCACAGAGAAGAATTGTCAGGTTTGTAGTTCTGCTGAAACATAATGTCATTACTGCCATTGTCAGCTGCAGTCTTAATAAGTGGACATGTGTAGCTAACCTTTTCATTTTGAATTGAGGTCACCATAGGCACTGAATTATCATTTATGACATACAAAAAGCTGTATTTCGTTGACTAGACTATTACTTAAATTTTGGAAGAGATGTGTGACATGTGCTTACAAAACCCGAAGAAAATTTCTGAGTGAAATTTTGAGGATCCCTGCAGGCTACATGAGACAAGCTAAGATAAGAGCATGTTAAAATCGTAATAGCCACACGTATTCCGTTTCTTAGAAATGATACGGCGTTTCACGTGCTAAATCATAGATTAAGAAATTCATAAGCAAATAACACGTAAACGCGCGTGCGCCTGTGTGTGTGTGTGTGTGTGTGTGTGTGTGTGTCTGTGTGAACCCCGGACCTACGATACTTCCCAACGGAAACAAAAACTTCACAATGGCGCCCCTCCACCCCTTGAGCGAATGCTCGTGGAAATGTAAGACATTTCGCTCTATGCAATTCAAATATGTATATTTTGTAATGGAATCGATGAGACCTTTATTCAGAACAGTGGAAATTAAAATGCCCTGTGGTGCCTCTCCTACTTCCAGTCGGCCAGTGTGACATACTACCCCAAAACAAAAGTCACAATTAAATCATTGTCTAATACTGAAAAAGCTGTTAATACGAGTAGTACGTAAGACTGGTGTGATTTCTCGATTTGATTACGTCTATTTTGTCACTGTCTGCTAGATAAAACGAAATAGGCCTTTCTAATATTCCAGCAGTTGTAGCATACGCCAAACAAGCGAGACTGTTTTGGCACAAATGGTCGCTTTTATGTACCTCATTTACATAACTAATACGACAGAATATAATTCACGAGGTGCCAATATCAAATGCCTAGTGGGCCTACTACAAACAATAAGTTTTAAGTTAGGAAATAGTTTCACGTTTCATTCATACAGTCCAGTTTTTCAAGCATGACACCGAAAAGTAGCAGTAGTACAAAATTTTTTTATAAATTGGGAATAGTCGTATTCTTCCATGTAATTTGTGTGATGTCACCATTTCTTCTCCTTCCTCGTTCTAACAAACAATCTTGTCATCACTAATGCTGTGCCGGCCGCGGTGGTCTAGCGGTTCTAGGCGCTCAGTCCGGAACCGCGCGACTGCTACGGTCGCAGGTTCGAATCCTGCCTCGGGCATGGATGTGTGCGATGTCCTTAGGTTAGTTGGGTTTAAGTAGTTCTAAGTTCTAGGGGACTGATGACCACAGATGTTAAGTCCCATAGTGCTCAGAGCCATTTGAACCATTTTTGAACTAATGCTGTAACTATTCCTGCCATTGTTAAAAATTGTCCTCCGGTTAACTTCACTAGCCCTGCCGGAATCACAGGCACCGTTATCCCGCGTTTGTTCTGTGGTTAGGCGTTATTACGTGTTCCTAGAACGAATTTTCTGCGCTATTCCGAGAACAGAACTTAAAGCGGTTGCTAACCGGTTACTGTACAACTGGTAGTCTAGTGATCCGGCAAAAAAAAAATTTCTGTCAAGATTTCATTTTCTTGGATACATCGAGATGATAATTTGTAATTTTTCTTACCCGTTATTCCTGTTAGTCGTTCATTTCCACTCTGGTAATCTGAACCTATAGATTTCACTAATAATTGTAACAACGCTGATCATTCGCACATCCGATCAACCACATTAACAACAGCGATTGGCATTCACACGTTTTGGTCTATTCGGTTCAGATCGTATTGCCCCGACCCCTTTTGTCTGCGGTAAAGTTTTTTATTTCTAGATGCGACGGGGATTCCCCTGGCAGAGACATCACGTACACTATGCACCTATTCAAAAATGAACTTGTGATTCGTTCATAAATCAACTTAGAATGTGTTCGAAAGCCAACTGGGACGTGTTTCAAAATCATATGAATAATCGATAGACCAACATGCGCTGGATGGTAGTCGCTTCGTGAAACAAGCCCGGGGCAGATACACACTTTTGCCCCCACCCCTCACCCCCTGAATCCGGGTCTAGTGTGTGTGTATGTGTGTGTGCGTGCGAGCGTGTACATGTGTGGACGGGAGAATGTTGGAGCCGTATGACTAGGTGTAATTTGCACAATGTAGTCTTTACGAACTTCATGTATTACTGGCTAGGTTAAGTGATGATCGTAGGTCAAACGTAAATCTAAATCAGGAATATCTGAAAGTTTTTCAATCCCTTTCCTCCAGAAATCGTTTCCAGTGCCATAGAAACAACCAAAACTCGCTAGATAGTTTATGGTGAATCGAGAAGATTTATTGTTGATATTTAAGAAACCTGGCAAATTGAATCATTCACATTCCATTGAGTTATCCGTCTAGAAATTAGAATGAAAGGCACGAAAACATTATATTCTGCCTTTTTAATATCTCTTTACCTTTTTTCAATAATTGTTACGCTTGACAATAAGACAGTTACGGAATGATGCCGTAAACATCTTTCAGGTGAAAGTTGTGAAACGATGCGAGGAAAGGTCGTTAATTCTTTCAGCCAGTGATCGAACTGTATAGCATGGTGATTAAGGTTCAAAATGGCTCTGAGCACTATGGGACTTAACTTCTGAGGTCATTAGTCCCCTAGAACTTAGAACTACTTAAACCTAACTAACCTAAGGACATCACACACATCCATGCCCGAGGCAGGATTCGAACCTGCGACCGTAGGGGTCGCGCGGTTCCAGACTGTAGCGTCTAGAACCGCTCGGCCACCACGGCCGGCTATAGTGATTAAGGACTGGACTTATATGCAGGAGGAGTCGCCCTGAATCAGGTGTATCTAAGGAATTCCACGGGAACGCGGGGATGAATCAGAACTCGCCTACTTCCGCCACTCTTTTCAACTGAACCGGTGCTCCATTTCCAATGTTGTCGACGTCGACATGTCAAAAGTTACTGTTCTTTCCTTCCTACTGAACCAGCGACAACTGACCTTGAGAGATATCCAAGTCAGTGCGAGGAATTGTTTTTCTCTCGTTTCGTGAAACAGGCCCGACGTTTTTGTGAATCGCCACAGTATGTGAATCTCTATGAGTAGATGTACGGGATGTTCCCGTAAGAGCATGCAAAATGTAACAGGACATAAAGAATGCTCCACAGAACAATTTGAGGTAGGGAACCTGGCGTCGGAAAAGACAGCTTTAAGGAGATATGGAAGTAAACTTGTCTACCGCTTTGTCTAGCATTACTGCTTTTCAGCTTATTTACAACTAACATTCGTAGAAGTTTACACGTACTGTGCTGTTTATTTACGTGTACATACTTTATTTTCTGCAAGGAAACAAAGAAGACGAGCCTGATTACTAGGACATCATGATGCAAGTTTTGTTTACTGTGATTTTCTATAAGGTGGCTCCGTTTTATCGTAATTACGTTATCCCACGCCCGAAGGTCTTACAAATCAATGATAGATCCATTCATTACTCAGCGGTATTCAGAGACGTACAGTACAATACGATGGAGCAGTACCGGTAGTTTCGCAGAACTAAAAAAAAAAAAAAAAATGATTCAAAGGGCTCTGAGCACTATGGGACTTAACATCTATGGTCATCAGTCCCCTAGAACTTAGAACTAATAACATCTATGGTCATCAGTCCCCTAGAACGTAGAACTACTTAAACCTAACTAACCTAAGGACACCACACAACACCCAGTCATCACGAGGCAGAGAAAATCCCTGACCCCGCCGGGAATCGAACCCGGGAACCCGAGCGCGGGAAGCGAGAACACTACCGCACGACCACGAGCTGCGGACTTCGCAGAACTCACTGACATGTACCTTGTGTATGGGGAAATACGTTGTAATGCTGTCGCTGCTGAAAGAATGTACAGGGAAAGATTTCCTCACTGGCACCATTCGTCATGAAAAATGTGTATTTCCCGCGATAGACGAACTAGGGAGACTGATTCATTGGAAAGAAGAAACGAGGGGCCTGGTAACATGAGGTAATGGTAACATGAGGACAACACGCACACCCGATTTTGATGAGGAGGTGCAGAAAAGTGGTGCAGCGGATCCCATGAAAGTACTTGTCGTATTGCACGTGAAATGGACGCTGCGCATAGTAGCGTGTGGCGAGCACTCCACGAACAACAGTTACACCCATATCACCACAACGAGTTCATGCAATTCGTTAGACTCTCTTTGCAGCCAGGGTCGCATTGTATCAGTGGTTGCTCCAACTATGGATTGATCGACCAGATTTCCTCAAATCGTACTGTTTACTGAACAGGCATCATTTGATCGTGATGGTATGACGAACAGCAGGAATAGACATGTGTGGGATGAGAAGAATGCTCGTACTGCAGTGGATACACACTATCAAATACGTTTTGCTGCGAATATCTGGGCCAATGACATTGTCATTGGTCCAATCTTCTACCGACCATCTGAATCAGCACCTGTACTTGAGGTTCGTGCAAGGAGTTCTACCTGAGTTGTTGGAGAACGTACCCCTGGCTCTTTGAGAGAGCATGTGGATACAACATGACAGTGCACCACCTCATTTCAGTGTGGATGTCCGCAGCAATCACAATGCTGTATTTGCTGGTCACTGGACTGGAAGGGGATGTCCTATTCCATGCCCTGCGAGGTCACATGACCTGAATCCCCTCGATTATTTCCTACGGGGATATCTAAAGTCGCTTGTGTATGAGACCCCAGTGGAAAATGGAGACGGATTTAGTTGCCAGAATTGTAGCTGTCTGCGATGTGCCTAGAAACACATCAGGGATATTTGTCAGGGTGCGTCAGAATATTATTCGCCGATGTCTTGCTTGCATTGAGGTTGATGGCCGTCAGTTTCAGAAAATTTTGTAAGCTACAGTATAAATGGTGCGTTCATTATGTCAATTTGCAGTTAATTAAAACTAATGTAAATAAACAAGTACACAGTAATGTGATTTTATTCTTATTGTCTCCTTAAGCTGACTGCTCCGACCCTAGGTTCTCTGCCTCAAATAGTTCAGTGGAGCATCATCTATAGCCTGTTAAATTTTTGCGCGCTCTTACGGAAACACCCTGTGTACTCGCGAACTAGGCATAAGCGTGGTAGATGAATTGCGAACAACGAAAGATGCATCAGCAGGCGTGCTTTCGTTTCAGACAAGACTGGCGCACGCGTCAGGTATCTAAAGTGCTGATAGGTGAATTTTTGAAGCTCTTGCGTTCCGTGCAACGTAGGAGAAGGCAGACTAATTTCCAGGTTGCATTAAAACGTAGGAAGCACCATGTGAAGCACCGTGAAAACCACTCGGAGGATGTCTTTAAAGTGATTAAAAACATTGTGAGACGTCTGAAACACTAAAATTCATTGCGCTAATTCTGGTGCCCACAAAAGAATTCAAGGTTCGCGACCTCTTTGTTGAGAAAAGAAAAAAACGCACTTACTGAAGATAAAAATGCTAATTACAGAATAAAACTGTTGCACTAGTCTTATGTGCCAATGGAATGAACTGCGTGAATTTCCTTCACAGATATAACGATTTTTTTGGGGAACTTACATACTTATAAGAATCATGTGTAACATTATTATAACTCATATAATAGCCAGATGGTCGTTTTCGACATCGAAAACATCTGCATTTCGATGTAGAATGGATGTTTTAAATTCTAGGAACACTTAAGAATGTTCACGCGCTGAGCACACAATTTCTGTTGGTTATGAGTAAATGGTCAATGAGCTACGAGCTTGCACCCAATACCACTTTGTATGTGGTTGATGTGGTTGGTACGTGGATAATCCGAAGGCCAAGATGGTAACTGGAAAAATTCAGCATGTTATGTAACAAATGCGACACTATTGTAGCCGTTTGGAAGGGACGGTAGTCCGACTGGAAAACGTCTTGTCTTGTAGGGAAGCCATGGAGAGATGCAATGTAGCCAAAACAGTTTTGAATTTGACTATTGCCTTGATGGTGCCTCCTACAAAAGCCGCAAGTCCCAGAAAAACCTGGCCGGCTACTCTATACAGCACATTCCGGTCGCTGGCTTGTGTGCTTCCACAGATGCGAAACAGCAGTAAGTCTGATTCACCTGATCAAGTAACTGTTTCAGATTATTCTATTGATTATTCGTAATGTTCCATTTCTCACGTCGTAACTGACGATGTTGTTTGGGAACATGTATGTGTTGTCACATACTATGAACGATATGTTTCAAAATACTTGTGCCTTTTCGAGAATTGCTTTCCCATCTCAGTTCCCTATATGCTGCTGCCTTTTTAGGTATGCACAGCACGTAAGCCTTTGACATCCACGTTCACCTCTGACTGATGCTGATGAGGACAAAACATACAGAACCGTACGACCAGCCTCGGCATTTCCGTGTTACCTAAACTGGACGCCACGAATTGAGAAGTGTCCTAAGCCAAAGTTGCAGTAATCAGCGGTTTATTCGATTCTCAGAACATGAAGGTGTCTAAACGATTCCTCTCTACTTCTTTCACAATTGTACGCATTTCGTGCACTCCGTGTCTCGTGGCGCCAAGTTCGTTGTTGCCCTTTCATAGGAATCATCCCGGCATTTGCCTGAAGCGATTTAGGGAAATCACGGAAAGCCTAAATCAGGATGGCCGGAGACGGGATTGAAACATTGTCCTCCCGAATGCGAGTCCAGTGTGCTAACCACTGCGCCACCTCGTTCGGTGCCAAGTTCGTGGGGTGACAGATATTTTTCGGTTGGCTAGTACATTCTGATGTGCTCCTGAATCCAAATAAAAAATAATACGAGTTCTAGAAGTAGTGGAGAACCCTTAAACATTAGTTTACAATGCAAATAGGTTGCCTGTAAGTTTCTGGAAGCTATCATTTGGTCCGTATAACGTTTAGTTCATGTTATGTGCCTGTTTCCAAATCAGTTAATTCATCACAAGAATGTTAAAGATATATTGATTAACTGTATAGCAATTGCTATCTTTTTAATAATTTAGATTGCAAAATGTTATAAACGTGTTGGTTTAATTGCACCATGATGCGTCTTACCACTGATTAGGACTACGAAAACAGAAGTAAAAGAGTCATTCCTATAGACGAGTGAGCTATAGCGTGGTCCTGTGCTGACATGGGTTCTTCGAACAGACAACCAACGGACGCTCTCGTCCATCAACCTTCTTCAGTCCGGTGTAGTGCTTCGTATTTAATTGCCTTGGCATTCCTTAAGATCGTAGAAATATGTTTCTGTTTTCAAGTGTCTAAAAAACTCCACGTAGTGGAGCTTCAGTACATTGAAGAACTCAACTCAGTACCTTACCTCTTTGTCTAACTCACGAGTGAGTACTATACGTAAGCTATCTTCTGCATCCTGGAATACGACTTTAGAGAGAATTTCCGACCTGCACTTGGTCTAGGTTACCGATAAATACATTCTAAGAAAAACGAAACGACGCACCACAAAGGAACAATTCGAATGGGACGGAAATCAGTAGATGTGATCTAGATTTCCAAACAAAAAAAAAATTATTACAGTACCAGTAAAAGTGGATGAATTTTTCAAGAAAAATAACTTCACGAATTGTGCTAGTCAATAACGCGTAGGTTCACTTCTGTCCAGTATGCAAGTAGTTATTCGGCTTGACACTGATGAATAGGATTATTGGCTGTACTCTTGAAGGATATCGTGCCAAATTCTGTTCAATTTGCGTATTAGGTCGTCAAAATTCCGAGTTGGTCAGAGGGCTCTGTCCATAATGCTCTAAAACGTTCTTAGTTGGGGAGAGATTCGGCGACATTTCTGGACAAGATATGGTTTGCCAAGCACAAAGACAAGCACTAGAACATCTCGCTGTCTGCGGGACGGCATTATCTTGCTGAAATGTAGGCCCAGTATGGCTTACCATGAAGGGCCACAGAACATCGTCGACATACCGCTGTGTTGTAACGTTGTCGCGGATGACAACCAAAGGGGTCTTGCTATGATAAGAAATGGCTCCTCAGACTACCACTACTGGATGTCGGGCCGTCTGGCGGCCGACAGTCAGCTTGGTACCCGGCTGCTGTCCTTGGCATCTCCAGACACGGCTTCGCTGGTCGTCGGGGCTCAGTTTGAAGGCATTTCTACTCCAGTCAGTGATATTACGAGCTGAAGATGTGTCTGGAGACGCCCTGGACAGTGGTGGGTACCAACGTAACTGTCGCCTGTCATACGGCCCAACAGCTAGTGACGCTGTGATGTGCTATTTCTTTTCATAGCAGAACCCCTTCAGTTGTCGTCCTCTGAGCCCTCACAGCACAGCGGCACGTCGACGATATTCTACGCCCAGTTTTATTGCCATTTATATCAAGCCAACCTAGGCTTACATTTCAGCCAGACAATGCCCATCCGCACTCGACGTGAGTTTCTACGGTTTGTCTTCGTGCTTTCCAAAGCCTACACCTTGACCAGCAAGGGCCTTCTAAGTAGCTTGTGATTTTGACGCTTTAAAGCGCCAATTGGACAGAATTTGGCACAATATCCTTCTGGAGGATATCAAGCAACTCGTTTCGTGCTTGTCAAGTGTTATCCAACACCAATATGTCAGTAGAGGTTTGAAAAGTTTCTCCGCTATGTATTGGAAAAGAAATCCATTTGCGATGCAGGGCGTCACTATCCGTACCTGAAACATAAAACCCCACTGCTGTTTGTGGTGAGTCGAGGGTACTTACAATAGACGATAAACAAGCGAACAGCTCTGCAGGAGGCTGTCGGTAGATCTCCTGTGGTTGAAGCTATATTTTGCGGTAACGACAACACAGTGTATGTTGTTGGGCGATTTATAATAGTAATGGGGATAACTCTCCGCTTTGACACGATGTTAATGTATGGCTACCTCCCAGGTGCTTCAGTTCTCATATTCAGCGGTGTATTGAAACTTCCCGTCAGACCTAACTCTTTTCCGGAATCAGACTAGAACTAGGATGTGTTCCTTTTGACTTCTGCTTCAGAGTCGAGATATCATTTTGGAAACAGTAATCATCAGAGCAGTGCCTAGGTAGTCTACTATACCTCTGCAGTAACAGTTTTCTTGTTGATTTTCAGACAAGTTCGTAAAGTGAGAAATGAAAGTGGTGAGGTTACGCAATGCTCATAAATTCCTAAAATTTAGGTTATTTGGTGATATATGTCGACTAGGGACTCGTCCCGGCTTCGCATGTATGGCAAGTATCTACAGCTGTACGATGTGTCTGGCGGAATGGCAATAACTTATTTACACAAACCTTTCTTGTGAATCAGCATACCTATTAGTGAAAATAGATTCGAAATCCCTACAGTAGTGTCTGAGATTAGCCCAAGCATACAGACAGCAAAAGTGGTGGAAGACTTTAATTTATAATACACACTGCTGGAAAAAAGAAGTACACCTGGAAAGACTGCGTCGCTTTTGAGTCGATGACGGCACATGCCACTTTGGGGGTAGTAGATGTACTGATAATGGTTTCGACGTCGTCTGTCAACGGATAGCGTTGTGGCATAGCTCCAAGAAGCCGATCAGTGTCTACCCTTTTGTAGGGAATGCTCAGTGTGATGCAAACGCTTGAAGCAAGCAGGCAAGCATGCCACAGTGACTCACTCGTGCTTCCTAGAGTCGACCGAGCGAGTTTGAAAGGGGTCAAATTGTGGCCTTCCAAGTGGCGGGATGGTCTTTTCGGAGAATTGTCACAAAAGCTGGACGTACTGCGCCAGTTGTGAAACGATGCTGTTATCGGTAAGCACGTGAACATTCTCGCACCTGTAGACGAGGTTCTGGACGTCCACACAGCACCGACGCCCGCTAGGATCGTCGCATTGCAAGGGCAGGCTACCACAGCACAGGTAGGAGGCCTTGCCATCCCTGACGTGTCAACACTAACGGTTGCCAACTGGTTGTAAGCAGTGGGACTGCGGGCACGCACATCTCTAGCCCATCTTGCACTCAAGCCACAGCATCGGCTTCGACGGCTCGACTGTGCTGTCAGTTGATCACTTCTAAGGTGGAATGGCGTACCGTATTTTTCAGCGATGAAAGCAGATTCTGCCTGCATGCAAGTGATCGTCGTTTGCGCATACGGCGTAGAAATGGTGAGCGCTTTCTCGTAGAGTGCTTTCGTCCAAGACGCATTGGCCTTATGGCCGGCCGCGGTGGTCTCGCGGTTCTAGGCGCGCAGTCCGGAACCGTGCGACTGCTACGGTCGCAGGTTCGAATCCTGCCTCGGGCATGGATGTGTGTGATGTCCTTCGGTTAGTTAGGTTTAAGTAGTTCTAAGTTCTAGGGGACTGATGACCACAGCTGTTAAGTCCCATAGTGCTCAGAGCCATTTGAACCATTTGAAGCATTGGCCTTATGGTCTGGGTGCGATAAGCTACAACTCACGTTCAACTTTGATGTTTTCGGAGAGGACGCTAACCAGCGCTCTGTAAGTGCAGAATGTTATTAGATCCGTTCTTTCGCCTTTCTTGCAATAGGAAGGTGATATGTTTTTCCACTGCCCTTGAAACTCAACGTGCTCTGCAAAACGTGTAGCAGCTTCCTTGGTCAGCACGATCTCCAGACTCGAGCACGTGTAGGATATGATGGGACGAGAAGTGACTCGTGCGACTCGTCAACCAACAACTCTTACCGAACTACCTGAACAGGTCCAGCAGTATTGGCATAACGTATTCCAGGGCATTATTCAACATCCGTACGATCGACTGGATGCCGAAGTCAGTGCCTGCATTGCCGCCCGTGGAGGCAACACCACGTACTAATATGGGTGTTTCAGCATGGGTCAACCCCTGGTACCTCAGAACAGCTTGCGCTAGTTTTCTGAAAAAATGATAGTTGTATTTCCAGCTACCAAGTGAAAATATGGCGCTTTAAGCAGTCAAGATGTGGTGTGTGTGGTGTCACCGCCAGACACCACACTTGTTAGGTGGTAGCCTTTAAATCGGCCGCGGTCCGTTAGTATACGTCGGACCCGCGTGTCGCCACTATCAGTGATTGCAGACCGAGCGCCGCCACACGGCAGGTCTAGAGAGACTTCCTAGCACTCGCCCCAGTTGTACAACCGACTTTGCTAGCGATGGTTTACTGACAAAATACGCTCTCATTTGCCGAGACGATAGTTAGCATAGCCTTCAGCTACGTCATTTGCTACGACCTAGCAAGTTACTATTGATACTGAATCATGTACCGTCAAGAGCGACGTTCACCATTAATGGATTAAAGTTAAGTATTCAACCAGCTACGTCCGTTTTTTCTAAATTCTATTTTCCTTGTCCTGTTCCAGACCTCACGCCAGCCTGCGTGAGCTAAAACGTGTGCCTTTCGGCTTCCTCTACTAACACGGTGTTGGCTCTCCTGCCAACCCACAACAGTGTGGATGCAGAAAAAGGGGAAGAATAATCAGACACATGATACCTGTACATCTGACACGTTTATTAGGGTATGGTCGGAAGGTAAAACATGTATTCAGTATCGTCTCCCGACTCAACATCATGCTGTATCCTTAACACAGCACGGTCGGCAGTTTCTCGCAGTATATCCTGTGTAATCAGAGCGATATGTCGTCATATGCTACTCTTGAACTCAGGAAGAGTACGGATGCATCTCTGATAGACACGACCTTTCAGATATCCCCACAACCAGAAGTCGGAAGCATTTAAGTCGGCGAATGTGGAGGGACACACATATCGAAACTGTCAAGAAACGATGCGGTCGTTACAAGCAAATTAATCAGCTGGCAAGCGATATGTGGTGTCGTCCCATCTTGCATGAGAATAGTGGTGTGAACACAGCTGCGTTCTTGCAAAGCTGGAATCACACGTTGCGCAAGAGGGTCCGTATAACGTGCAGATGTCACTCGATACACCTAACAGACCCACGAGGTGTCAACTCCTCGAAAACAAAAGGACCGAGAGTGAATGCGCTTGTGAATCCACACCCGACAGTCACTTAAGCTGAGTGCAGTCGATGTTCCTGCACAGCATGTGGCTGAGTAGAACCCAATATGCGACAGTTCTGAGCATTTACGGCATCGTGCAGGGTGAAATGTGCCTAATCCACCCGAGCAATATTCCCCGGCCACATGTCATCTATTTCCATGAGTGCTAAAATAACGAAGGGTAAAGTCACGGCGTTATACTCTATCTTGGGGTTTCACGTTCTGAATATTGTAGTGATACCAATGAAAAGTGTGCCTCAAAATCTATTGAACTGTTGACCAGGGGAGAGGCAATTCCCGTGACATCGCTGACTGCAGAATTTGAGGCATGTGCTGCTATAGCTACAGCAACTTCCTCAACAAGTGCTATGTGAATGGGCTGCCTCCCTCTCCCTTGCCGCAACACTTAATTCACCTGTTTCTTCAAATTTCTTGATCGTATTCTTTAGCCAATTTATTGACATGAGGCCTGTTTGCAGCTGTTTCTCTCGGCAATATTCCCACACTGCAGTGGTGCTATGGCTACCGTTCTAATAAAATAATTTTACTCAGCAGTGAACGGACTTTCTTCTCAGTTTCCATTGCGTTTTGTACGGAAAACGTCAACCCACTTACGCTTTTACACGAACCGTCGATTTCCAAAGGGGATGAACAAGTGTCGCCAAGTGACAAGCAGCATCCTAACATTAAAACCGGAAACATTTCACATTTGACTGCTTATAGCGCCATATTTTCACTGGTGGCAAAAAGTGCAACTATTATTTTTTCAAGCATACTCGCCGAACGCACCAATTAGTGAACACACCTACGATGTTACAGGGTCCGCCCGCCGGAGTGGCCGTGCGTTTCTAGGCGCTACAGTCTGGAACCGCGTGACCGCTACGGTCGCAGGTTCGAATCCTGCCTCGGGCATGGATGTGTGTGATGTCCTTAGGTTAGTTAGGTTTCAGTAGTTCTCAGTTCTAGGGGACTGATGACCACAGCAGTTAAGTCCCATAGTGCTCAGAGCCATTTTTTTTTTCAGGGTCCTGCGGTGTAAATAGCCTGCACTGCAGCGCTTGGAGCACCGTAAGTTTAACAATAACCACCTGATACAAACGAACCTTTTGATACGGGGTGCTCTCAGCTTTGTGCTGCCAACTGAGAAGCTACTTAATTGAGAAGCGCGGTTCCGTGATCTGGAAAGACGTCAGAACGGCCGGAAGAGCGATGGGGAGGCCACATGCCTCACCGTAATGCATTCGCTTGACACCGCATGGCACGGCAGCTGGTCGACATCCCTTAGGTCTTCAAGACCTAGACGAGGAGCTCGTTTTATAAATGAAACTTGTAGAATTAACGACAGGAGCTTATAGAGAGATATACTTATATGTAAATAAAATTTTACAAAACTTCCAGCTGTGTTGGAAATTTGAAATCTTGTCTGACTGCAAAATCAAACATTAGCAGATATAATGTCGGTGAGAATAAGGTAAAAATAGGCATCCATACGCTGTTTTTGTTGCGTGCTTCAGTAATAACAGGACAGCGACAAAAACGCTAGTGCTGTATATGCGGCTGTCACTTTTACGTTGTGGGAGGCGGGAAGATGGAGGCCAGATAGTAACATCGGCAAATGTAGGATCCCTTTCTTCTCTCTCTCTAAGTAATACGATGCTCTCTAGGAAAATTAGGTTCATTGAGCTACAGTTTGGGACTGTGTTATTTCTATATGTCATTTGACTCATGATGAGTGTAGCCTGGTCCAAACGCGACTTCATTATGTTATCGGAACATGCCGCTATTGTAACCAATACTGACTGGTAGCATTAGCAATGAATAACTGTTATGCTATATTCAGAGTATAGAACATTTCACCCTGAACACAATAGTCTGAAAGGAAAACTGCGCACGTTGTCATCCTATTAACAGTTTGGTCTAGAGACTGACGATATTTGTCGCAAGGCATTGACTTTCTGCAGTAGTTGGGCGCGGCGTGCCACGAATCGAAACCAGGTCACGTCGTGCGGCTCAGGCTCCACTGTGGTTACTTAGTTCGTAGCATTCGCAGCCATGTATTCTGCAGTGCTTCCCCACTCGTGGTCGAAAATGAACGACACAAAACATTCTGAAGAATTACGCTGACCTAATGCGTGACAGCTAGCGACATTGTTTCTGCCCTAAGCGTCTTTTAGGTTGGAGACACTCAGGTCATCAGTCTCCTAGAACTTAGAACTACTTAAACCTAACTAACCTAAAGACATCACACACATCCATGCCCGAGGCAGGATTCGAACCTGCGACCGTAGCAGTCGCGCGGTTCCAGACTGAAGCGCCTAGAACCGCTCGGCCACCAGCGGCTGGCTAAACTGAGTGCTACATAACATTTTCTTAACGGCAGTGTGGTGGAAAGCTCATATATTTCGAATAGTCGCACAGTAAAGAGTTCACAATACAAAATTTAATTGAAAAATTAGCGTTCAACTTATTCATTAATATATTTCCCTATGAGTTTAATATAATGCTAACATAAAGGTTATACAGGGTGATTCAAAAAGAATACCACAACTTTAATGAAAGAAACATAATATAACCTTCTGTTATACATGATTACAAAGAGTATCTAAAAAGGTTTTTTTTTCACTCAAAAACAAGTTCAGAGATGTTCAATATGGCCCCCTCCAGACACACGAGCAATATCAACCCGATACTCCAACTCGTTACACACTCTCTGTAGCATATCAGGCGTAACAGTTTGGATAGCTGCTGCTATTTCTCGTTTCAAATCATCAATGGTGGCTGGGAGAGGTGGCCGAAACACCATATCCTTAACGTACCCCCATAAGAAAAAATCGCAGGGGGTAAGATCAGGGCTTCTTGGAGGCCAGTGATGACGTGCTCTGTCACGGGCTGCCTGGCGGCCGATCCATCGCCTCGGGTAGTTGACGTTCAGGTAGTTACGGACAGATAAGTGCCAATGTGGTGGCGCTCCATCCTGCTGAAATATGAATTGTTGTGCTTCTTGTTCGAGCTGAGGGAACAGCCAATTCTCTAACATCTCCAGATACTGTAGTCCAGTTACAGTAGCACCTTCGAAGAAAAAGGGACCAAAAACTTTATTGGCTGAAATGGCACAGAAAACGTTCACCTTAGGCGAGTCACGTTCATACTGAGTTGTTTCGCGCGGATTCTCAGTGCCCCATATACAGACATTGTGACGGTTGACTTTCCCGTTAGTGTGGAAAGTTGCTTCATCACTAAAAACAATCTTTGAAACGAAAGATTCATCTGTTTCCATTTGAGCAAGGATAAAATCACAGAAATCGATTCTTTTAATCTTATCAGCTGCAGACAGTGCTTGAACCAATTTCAGACGCTAAGGTTTCATAACTAACCTCTTTCGTAGGACTCTCCATACAGTTGATTGTGGAATTTGCAGCTCTCTGCTAGCTCTGCGAGTCGATTTTCCTGGGCTGCGAACAAATGCTTGCTGGATGCGTGCTACATTTTCATCACTCGTTCTCGGCCGTCCAGAACTTTTCCCTTTGCACAAACACCCATTCTCTGTGAACTGTTTATACCAACGTTTAATGCACCGCCTATCAGCAAGTTTAACACCATACTTCGTTCGAAATGCACGCTGAACAACTGTCGTCGATTCACTTCTGCTGTACTCAATAACACAAAAAGCTTTCTGTTGAGCGGTCGCCATCTTAGCATCAACTGACGCTGACGCCTAGTCAACAGCACCTCAAGCGAACAAATGTACAACTAAATGAAACTTTATAGCTCCCTTAATTCGCCGACAGATAGTGCTTAGCTCTGCCTTTTGTCGTTGCAGAGTTTTAAATTCCTAAAGTTGTGGTATTCTTTTTGAATCACCCTGTATACTGACATCACAAAAGTCATGGGACTGCGATAAGCACATACACAGATGGCGCTAGTATCGAGTACACAAGGTATAATAGTGCATTGGTGGAGTTGTCATTTGTACTCAGGTGATTCATGTAGAAAGGTTTCCAATGTGATTATGGCCGCACGACGGGAATTAACCAACTCTGAACACGAATGGTAGTTCCAGCTAGGCGCATGGGACATTCCCTCTCGGAGATAGTTAGAGAATTCAATATTCCGCGAACCCCAGTTTCAAGAGTGTGCTGAGAGTACCAAATTGCGGGCATTACTTCTCACCACGGACACTGCAGTGGCCGACGGCCTTCACTTTACGACCGAGAGCAGCTGCGCTTGCGTAAAGTTGTCAGGGCTAACAGACAAGCAATACTGCATGAAATAACCGCTGAAATCAATGTGGGACGTACGACAAGTGTATCCGTTAGGTCAGTGTGGCGAAATTTGGCATTAATGGGTTATGGGAACAGACGACCGACACGAGTGTCTTTGCTAACAGAACGATATCGCCTGCAGTGCCTCTCCTGGGCTTGTGACCATATCGTTGGACCCTAGACGACTGGAAAATCGTGGCCTGATCAGGTGAGTCCTGATTTCAGTTTGTAAGACCTGTTGGTAGGTTTCGATTGTGGTGCAGACGCCATGAAGCCATGGACCGAAGTTGTGAACAAGGCATTGTGCAAGCTAGTGGTGACTCCATAATTGTGTGATCTGTGTTTACATGGAATGGACTGGGCTCTGGTTCAAATGAACCGATCTTTGTCTGTAAATGGTTATGTTCGGATACATGGAGACCATCTGCAGGCATTCATGAACTTCACGTTCTCAAACAATCATGGAACTGTCACTGAGCCACAACTGTTCGCGATTCGTTTGAAGAACATGCTGGTGAGCAAATGGTTTGGCCACCAAGATCACCCGACTTGAATCTCGTCTAACATTTATGGGACGTCATCGAGAAGTCAGTTCGTACACAAAATCCCTCACCGGCAACGATTATGGACGGTTATAGAGGCAGCATGGCTCAATATTCCTGCAGGGGACTTCCAGCGAGTTTTGAGTCCACAACACATCGAATTACTGCACCACGCTGCGCCAAAGGAGGCTCGACGCGATATCAGTAGGTATCCCACAACTTTTCTCAGCTCGGTGCGAGTCATGACATTAATTTAGTATAATTAATAGAAGGAGAAGATATAATCCCCTTTTCAAAACATGTTTAATCATTTACATTGGTGGCTAAAATTGCAATGTCTGAGATAAAGCAGCATAAGCTTTAAAGTCAATAACGCGAAGAAATTTCAGTCAGCTACGCACAAAACAAAAATATTTCTTATCGATGACGCTATCATATGCTAATGTGGTGGCGTTCGGTCCGGTGTTCAGGCCGTGTTTCGTTTGCAGAATGTCGCCCAAAACCAGAAAATGGAGTGTGGCGTACAGTTCCCGATCGCCAAATTGTGCGCCAGTGTCGTGGATCGCATTCCATCACATCCTCAGAGACGATATTTGAGACTGTTAATGGTGATTGTTCGTCAGAAGATGTCTGTAAGCACGTTCGTCGCCTCGATTACGTCAAACAAATAAAATGGAATCTGTCGAAACATATCAGAATGTGCTATCAACAGTCATGAAAATAATATAAACGTTCGACCCTGATGAATTAATGGTTACACATAAAAACATGATGCAATAACACACATTTTGTTGAACTGCATTGCTTTTTTTCCTCAAAGAAAGTCTTTCCGCTTATCAGGCGACAACTGTAATCCGTATACACAAAATGTTTGACAATGTTTTATTTCACGTTTTGTTAATAACATTGTATCTTCTAATATACAGTGATAAGCTAAAATATTATGACCAGTGCCCACCACGACGTTGGAAGCCGCCTGATGGCGTTACGGGCACTTGGCGCTGTAATAAGAGGATTTAAGCGGAGCAGACGCGAACGGGGGATCACACTAGCGAAGATACGGGCTTCAAATGTGGAAATACATTGAGATAAGCGACTTTGACGAAAGGCAGATTATTATTATGCAAAGCCTGTGAACGAGTAATTCGAAAACGGCGAAGCTGGTCGAATCTTCACTTACTACTGTCGTGAGCATCTACGGAAAGAGGTAGAAGGACAGTGAAACCACCATTAGGCGGTAACTGGTTGGACGTCCACGATTCTTCACAGACAGTGGGGTTCGGAGGCTTGTCTGCTCTGTAAAGCAGGACAGATGGTGACCTGTGGCATCTCTGCCGAAAGAGCATATTGCTGGTGCACGCACAATTGTTTCGGAGTACTCCGCTCATCGTACTTTGTTGAACATGGAGCTCCGCAGCAGACCACCCCTAATTGTTTACATGTTGACCCAACGACATCGCTTAATAAGATTGCAGTGGACACGGGACCATCGGGATTCGACCGTCGATCAATGGAAACGTGTCGGCTCTTCGGGTGAATCGCATTTTTGCTACACTAGGTCAATAGTCGTCTCCACAAGCGGCGTCATCGAGGTCAACGGCGGTTCAAGATGTACAGCGTGGCAGCCACAGACACAGGCTGGTGGGAGCAGTGTTGTGCTATGGAAGACATTGTCCTGCGCTTGCATGGACGTTGTAGTAACTGAGTACACGCTGACAGCTGCGAACCACCTGCATCCGTTCATGCTTGAAATCTTCCCGACGGCGATATCGTATTTCAGCAGTATAACTGTCCGTGTCTTGTGGAGGCAGAAACGTGCTACAGCGGTTTGAGAGGAGCATTGTAGTGAACTCACTCTGATGTCCCGGCGAGCAAATTCGCCAGATGTAAATCCTATGGAAGCCATCTGGGTCGCTATCGGGCGCCACCACCGTGTACGCAAATCAGCGGCCAGTTATTTACGGGAATTATATGCCCTGTGCGTAGACATTTAGCGCCACATACCTCCAAAAACCTGCCATCAAACTGTTGGATCCCTGATATCCAGAGTCAGTGATTTATTTCGTTCCAAAGATGAACAAACAAGCTGTTAAGCAGGCGGTCATAATGTTTTGGCTCATCAGTGTAGATAACGGTATCAGAATGAACGAAAAGTTCGAAATTAGTCATTAATAAAAATATTGTTTGCATCTCTGACAGAAACCTAAATTACTAAATTACATAAATGTTATATACCAACAGAAGTTGATCTTATTACGGTGTGTCTGTTTTTTAGATATAACATACACTAATAAAAATTTTATTATGAACGATTTTAGGTACAACAATCAAGCTGAACTGACAAGTCGGAGAGAAGAAGTATAATTTGTACTGTAAATGAGTAATAGTGATACAACTGCATGATTAAAGTTTCAGACTGACACATCTCTATTTTCAGTCGCAATCGCATGCCGTAAGAAAAGCTTTTTCACATTAAGGTGTTTCGTGAGAGTGTTGTTTCATGTGTGATACTTGAATTTCTTTCCGTGCTCAAATAACTTACGGGAATACAGCCGGGTGACGTGTTCGACAACCCCCAATATTTCGATAGATGCACACCCAGTCCATTTCAAAGCACAAATGCAAGAGAGCGCTGTGCAAGTAAATTTGAAAGCTCTGTACGCGGAGCATATGCCGAAAATTAACACATCCACACATCCACACACACACACACGCGCATATATATATATATATATATATATATATATATATATATATATATATATATATATATATATATATATATATATCCCACCATACCATAAAATGCAGCCAACGTCAGTATTTATCTGTAATATCTGTAATGAAAATTAATAAGCAACGGGTGAGATAGCATTAACCCTGTCGCTCTGTTGTTTGACCAGGGAGAGTGTAGCATTCCACACATCATTTAAGCAAATTGTACAGAACTGAAGGCTTAGATTAGGAACTATTGTAGGGATTTTGATATTGTTTTAACTAGCAGATTGACTTTTGAGCAAGATTTGTATATACCGCTCCTGTGCGAAGCCGGGGCAGGTCGTTTGTACGGTATATGGCAAATAGGGAGTAAAAGTTTGTACTCTACTGACACCAAAGAGGGAACAGTTTAGAATATTGCTAGGATTCTGGTTTAGATCAACCGCCCTTCTGGAAGTATGTCAGTGATGCTCCACAACACATAGCGGAAGATTCCAAAACGTCCCTTGTCAGCACTATCACCAGATTGCGGATGTGTGGGCTGGCAACATTTCTTGACGAATTGTAAAAAGAGGTTGAAGCAGAATGTTACCTTATCTCCCAAGACGATATCCGCACCTCTACGATCGTTTTTCTATGCACATACATCTGACTACACTGAAGCTCGGGTGGGGAGGGGGGGGGGGGCTACCTTAAATACTGAAGTTTGTGTCCAGGTCAATCTGTTTGGATGCGCACGAGCCCGAGATTGTAACCATATATAATGTTCAATATGCATACTTGAATGAAACTTCATTCACATAGAACAGGTCATTCTGTGCGTTTATTTTTCATTTTGTATTAGTGATGTGGCAGTGGATTAAAATTACGAAATATGAGCTATTCCAGTGTGCGTAAATGATTTTATTAGTTACTGCCTGAGATACAAAATTTTCACTTTGTCGTCTAGGGGTTTACGCTCTTTTCCCTTGTTATCCCGACTTTTCCAGTTCTCAATATTTGCGCGAGACAGCCTGAAGACTATAAATTGTATATGTCCTGTGGTAGACAAAACAGAAGGACAGTTACCTACCAACTTCTAGTGCCCCGCAAGAAACTTGTTTTGCGGATAAAATTTCAACACTGGCCAGGCACCGTGAGGTGAAAAACAGTGTACACATAAATAACTGCCCTATCTGAGACAGCCGGCCGCGGTGGTCTCGCGGTTCTAGGCACGCAGTCCGGAACCGTGCGACTGCTACGGTCGCAGGTTCGAATCCTGCCTCGGGCATGGATGTGTGTGATGTCCTTAGGTTAGTTGGGTTTTAGGTATTTCTAAGTTCTAGGGGACTGATGACCACAGCAGTTGAGTCCCATAGTGCTCAGAGCCATTTGAACCAATCTATCTGAGACAGCCTCGAAACTGAAATGTCTGTCGGCGACCCTCTTATTGCCTGAGTTAGTTTGATGATAACGCTTTGCAACAAGACACTGGTTTCACAGTCTCTTACGTTTTTGTCTGGCGTTGCATTTAAGACAAGTGCCGCTAAATCGGGAAAATTGGACATCAAATCCCCGTTGGGGTATCCATAATTAAGTCTTCAGTTGTTTCCTCAAAACCACTTGAAGCAGAAAATTTCCTTATTCATCTTTGTCTTACCACAGCTTGTGCTCCGTGTCTAATGGCTTCAGCGTCGCTGGGACATTAAACCATAGCGACACTTCCTTTTATTTTAGGCTACGGTAGAAATGATGCAGTCAGATATATAAAACAGGGCACATCACACTCGTAGCGAGAAATGAGCCGTTGAACAGGCCTCGGCACGTGTGACTGATCGTAATGAGGGGCTGGCGAGTGCTCGCTCGAACGGAAACGCGCCGACAGTGCCTAATTTGCTGGAGGCACGCGAGGGGAAGCGCCCTATCCATGCTGCACGCTCACCCGCAGTGCACTCGGCTCGATAGTTATTGCCACTGAACGTTCGTTACCGCAGTAGTACAAGACCTCTGTAACCGTCATCTGCCAGTTAAATAACGAGTACAATATTTAATGTTGCGAAGAATCGCAGTTCAAATACACTGGTGGAAAAAAAGGGCAACAGCAAAAAAATAATTAATGTAGAGTAAAGTAATTTCGGGTATACATTTGTCTCGGTAACATATTTCACTGATTAACATTGTAATATCATAGGTTACTGTAAGCGCGAGATAAGTCACTGCAGATGTGAAATGCTGGTACATTAATAACCGGTGTACCCGCCAGAATGTTGAATGCGAGCACGCGGACGTGCGTGCATCGTGTTGTACAGCTGCCGGCTGTCAGTTTGTGGGAAGGAGTTCCATGCTTGTTGCACTTGGTCAGTCAATACAGGGGCAGTTAATGCTGATTCTGAATGACGCTGGGATTGTCGTCCGATAGTGTCCTATATGTGCTCGATTGGAGACCGATCTTGTGATCGAGCAGATTACTGCACCATGTAGACACTCCGTAGAGCACGTTGAGTGAAACGGAGGTATGTGGGCGAGCGTTATTCTGTTGGAAAGCAACCTCTGGAATACTGTTCATGAACGGCAGCACAACAGGTCGAGTCACCAGATTGACGTAAAAATTTGCAGTCTTTGTGTGTGGGATAGCCACGAGAGTGTTCCTACTGTCGTACGAAATGGCACTCCAGGCCACAACTTTAAGTGTAGGTCCAGTGTGTCTAGCACGCAAACATTTTCTTGCAGGCTTTCGACTGACCTCCTTCCAACCAACACACCGTCATCACTGACACCGAGGCAGAACCAGCTTTCATCAGAAAACACAGCAGATCACCACCCAACCCTCCAATCAGCTCTCGCTTGACGCCACTGAAGTCGTAAATGACGGTGGTTTGGAGCCACCGGAATGCACGGTACAGGGCGTCCGGCTCGGAGCTCTCCTTGAAGTCACCGATCTGTAACTTTTCGTTGTGTCACTGTGGGGCGAACTGCTGCTCACATTACTACTGCAGACGCACTTCGATGCACCAAAGCCATATGCTGAACACGGTGGTCTTCCTTCTAGGTAGTGCCACGTGGTCGTCCGAAGTCTGGTCTTCTTGTGATCATACACTCTCATGACCACCGCTGCCTGTAATAATGTACGGTGGCAACATTCCAGCCAAGTCTTCTGCAGTATCGCAGAAGCAACAGCCAGCTTCTTGAAGCCCATTTAGAGGACCTCGTTCAAACTCAGTGAGGTGTTGATAATAGCGTCTTTGTCGCCTTAAAGGCATTCTTGACTAACATCAACTCACCACGTGCAATCTCAACGGTGACTAAAGCTCACGACTGCTACAGAGTGTATTTAAAGGAAACCCGATGTCCATCCTCATAGTGGAGTTACTAGCGCCACTCCTATGCGACTGGCGAGAAATCTGAATAGACAGTATCTTTCAGGTGGAGAAACAGGCCTACTAAATTTCGTTTATGTCGCACAACTCTTTCTTGGACCTGCGATTTTTTTTTCCGTCAGTGTATGTGTTTGGTCCTCCTGCATTGCGTCCTCCTGGATTAGATTTATGTATTTACAGCTGCACTTGAGACAGTACTGTGAAGTGCGTGGCAGGGAGCTCTTTATTGGAAGCTTTATTGACGTTTCTTTTCTTTCGATTTACGATTGCAGCGTCTGAAGGGCGACTCTTTGATAGCAAGTGAGCTGTTATTAGTTACTTTTTTTCCCTTCGCGCATCTTAAGAGAGCAGTTTTTAGAGGACTAAGGACTATTCCTGGAATCTACATCTAAAAAGAGATCTAAATATTTTCTTCGCTAGCCAATGTACGGCGTGTAATGAGTGATGCATCAATTTATATTGCTCCCGAAGAATTCGTGCGACGGAAGATTGTCAGTAATCAACATATAAGAATAACTTTCTTTAAAACTGGCGTTAGTACTATGACGCGAATATATACGGAAGGAATAAAAATGTTTCTTGACTCTTGAATTTTAGAAGTAAGCCTTTTCATGATGCTCTTGAAAACTGGTGTTCCAAGATAAATACCTCACGTGCAGCTACAGGAAGGCAACAAAGATGAAACTAAATCAGTTATGACATCAGTTCAAAATAGTTCAAATGGCTCTGAGCACTATGGGAATTAACATCTGAGGTCATCAGTCCCTTAGAACTTAGAACTACTTAAACCTAACTAACCTAAGGACATCACACACATCCATGTCCGAGGCAGGTTTCGAACCTGCGACCGAAGCAATATAGCATTTCCAGACTGAAGAGCCTAGAACCGCACGGCCACCGCGGCCGGCCACATCAGTAAAGAGTAAAGGCCCATATGGGGATGGTGAAATTTCAAGTAGTATTATGAATTTCAGTGCTCATACATTAATTCTGTACTCAGTCACCTATGCAATGTGTCTTTCAGGTGAGGCCAATTTCCTTGCTACTAATATTTTGAAATGTTTTTACAAGAACAATGTGTAGGAGAGCAGACTCTCACAGAAGTACATATAATTTTCTGTCAGTCTCGCAGTTCCGCTTCAAGAAAGAGTTATCCACAGAAAATGCTATTTATTCTTTTGTGTGTGAAGTACTATTAGGGCTGAACGATAGGTTGAGGACAATAAATATTGTCTTTGCTTTAACAAGGGCATTTGATTGTTTGGACTACGCAGTAATTTTGCATAATTTTTAACTTTATGAGATTACAGAAAAACTCAACAATATTTCACTTTATATCTGGAAAGCAGAAAGGAGACGGTTTTCCTTCAGTACGATATTGCAGTGAATGTGTTATTCAGAGTAAGACGCAAAGTTCCTTTGGAAAAGCATACACGTCCAAAGGAACAGGAACTGCGGTGATTATAGCCGTTATGAAATACATTAAATGTATTGGCAATTGCGAATATGGACAACCATCAGCTGTATAATGGAATGTCGACAATGAAAGTTGGTGTCGGACCGCGACTTGAACCCGAATTTCCCGCCTATCGCGAGAGGTCGCCTTACCTTTTGGCTATCCGTACACTACTCACGGTCAGACCCATACATCCATACGTTGTCAACCATGTGTCGACAACCTGTACTTGTACATCCATTATATACACTGAAGCGTCAAAGAAACTGGTACGGGCATGCCTATTTAAATACAGCTATCTGTAAACAGGCAG
Source organism: Schistocerca serialis cubense (assembly GCF_023864345.2). Lineage (NCBI taxonomy): Eukaryota > Metazoa > Arthropoda > Insecta > Orthoptera > Acrididae > Schistocerca > Schistocerca serialis. The sequence continues at coordinate 1,003,022,096 of NC_064640.1, forward strand.
AACATGGCACTGCGGTCGGAAACGCCTATACAGGACACGTGTCTGGGCAGTTGTTAGATTGGTTACTGCTATTACAACGGCAGGTTATCAAGATTTAAGTGAGTTTGAAATTGGTGTTATTTTCGGCGCACGAGCGATGGAACTCTGAGGTGGCGATGAAGCAGGGATTTTCCCGCACGACCATTTCGCGAGTGACTGTGAATATCGGGAATCTGGTAAAACATCAAATCTCCGACATCCCTGTGGCCGGTAAAAGATCCTGGAAAAACGGGACCAACGACGACTGATGAGACGTGACGAAGTGCAAACCTTCCGCCAGTTACTGCAGATTTCAATGCTGGGCCATCAACGAGTGTCAGCGTACGAACCATTCAACGAAACATCATCGATATGAACTTTGGTGTCGAAGGCTCACTCGTGTACCCTTGATGACTGCCAGACACAAATATTTACGCCTCGCCTGGGCCCGTCAACACCGACACTGGACTGTTGATGACTGGAAACATGTTGCCTGGTCGGACGAGTCTCGTTTCAAATTGTATCAAGCGGATGGACGTGTATGCAGACAACCTCATGAATTCATGGAACTTGCATGTCAACAGGGGACTGTTCAAGCTGCAGGAGGCTCTGTTATAGTGTTGGGCGTGTGTAGTTGGAGTGATATGGGACCTCTGATTCGTCTAGATACACTTTTGACAGGTGACACGTTCGTAAGTATCCTGTCTGATCACCTGCATCCATTCATGTTCATAGTGCATTCCGACGGACTTGGACAATTCCAGCAGGACAATGCGACACCCCACACGTTCATAACTGCTAGAGAGTGGCTGCAGAAACACTCTTCTGAGTTTAAACAGTTCCGCTGGCCACCAAATTCCCCAGTCATGAACAATATTGAGCATATCTGGGATGGCTTGCAATGTGCTGTTCAGAAGATACCTTCATCCCCTCGAACTCTTACGGATTTGTGGACAGTCCTGCAGGATTCCTGGTGTCAGTTGCCTCTAGAACTAGTAAAGACCACGTCACTTCATGCTGCGGCACTTCTGCATGCTAGTGGGGGTCCTACAAGATATTAGGTAGGTGTACGAGTTTTTTGGCTCTTCAGATATATTCCCATACGGGCGAGACATTTTATTTGAAAGTCTCTTGCCCGGTGTCGGCGGATAAATACGATATTGCAGTACCAGTGTTATTCCGAATTACAATGCAAAGTTCCTTCGGACAGACATTCTCAGAGAAAAGATTAACACTTAACTGCAACAGGACGCAGTGCATACAGCTTTTTGCACGAAACTCTTGTGAAAGCTAAACTGTCCCAAAATGGTCAGTCAGTGAAGTCGATCATTTTAAATTCTTAGGATGGATGATAGGAAGACTTGGGAGTACGACGTTCAAGATCTTATGCAGAATCACAGAATCTGAATGCTGCTACCATCACTATAACAATGATCTCCACTGTCTCTGATACTGAAACTGGGAAGCTTATTTATTTAGTTTACTTTCACTCTATTATCTCGTATGGTGTTGTATTTTGGGGCAACTCTATGCAGTAACCAAGAATTTTCTTATTTCGGAAAAGGGCGGTCAGGCTAATCTGCGATGTCAGTTCGTCAACTTGGTGTAGATCGTTGTCCGGGTGCCCCAGAATTCCAGCTCTGTCATGTCCTTACGTGTATTCCGTCATGTTATTTGATATTGACTCATTCTGTAATTACAGAATAAACTACAGCACTCATTCAGTGAACACTAGACGGGAAAACGGTTTTTACCTGAGTAACACTTCTTTAAGAGTTCATCTACATCTACATTGATACTCCGCAAGCCACCCAACGGTGTGTGGCGGAGGGCACTTTACGTGCCACTGTCATTACCTCCCTTTCCTGTTCCAGTCGCGTATGGTTCGCGGGAAGAACGACTGTCTGAAAGCCTCCGTGCGCGCTCTAATCTCTCTAATTTTACATTCGTGATCTCCTCGGGATGTATAAGTAGGGGGAAGCAATATATTCGATACCTCATCCAGAAACGCACCCTCTCGAAACCTGGCGAGCAAGCTACACCCCGATGCAGAGCGCCTCTCTTGCAGAGTCTGCCACTTGAGTTTATTAAACATCTCCGTAACGCTATCACGGTTACCAAATAACCCGGTGACGAAACGCGCCGCTCTTCTTTGGATCTTCTCTATCTCCTCCGTCAACCCGACCTGGTACGGATCCCACACTGATGAGCAATACTCAAGTATAGGTCGAACGAGTGTTTTGTAAGCCACCTCCTTTGTTGATGGACTACATTTTCTAAGTACTCTCCCAATGAATCTCAACCTGGTACCCGCCTTACCAACAATTAATTTTATATGATCATTCCACTTCAAATCGTTCCGTACGCATACTCCCAGATATTTTACAGAAGTAACTGCTACCAGTGTTTGTTCCGCTATCATATAATCATACAATAAAGGATCCTTCTTTCTATGTATTCGCAATACATTACATTTGTCTATGTTAAGGGTCAGTTGCCACTCCCTGAACCAAGTGCCTATCCGCTGCAGATCTTCCTGTATTTCGCTACAATTTTCTAATGCAGCAACTTCTCTGTATACTACAGCATCATCCGCGAAAAGCCGCATGGAACTTCCGACACTATCTACTAAGTCATTTATATATATTGTGAAAAGCAATGGTCCCATAACACTCCCCTGTGGCACGCCAGAGGTTACTTTAACGTCTGTAGACGTCTCTCCATTGATAACAACATGCTGTGTTCTGTTTGCTAAAAACTCTTCAATCCAGCCACACAGCTGGTCTGATATTCCGTAGGCTCTTACTTTGTTTATCAGGCGACAGTGCGGAACTGTATCGAACGCCTTCCGGAAGTCAAGAAAAATAGCATCTACCTGGGAGCCTGTATCTAATATTTTCAGGGTCTCATGAACAAATAAGGCGAGTTGGGTCTCACACGATCGCTGTTTCCGGAATCCATGTTGATTCCTACATAGTAGATTCTGGGTTTCCAGAAATGACATGATACGCGAGCAAAAAACATGTTCTAAAATTCTACAAGAGATCGACGTAAGAGATATAGGTCTATAGTTTTGCGCATCTGCTCGACGACCCTTCTTGGAGACTGGGACTATCTGTGCTCTTTTCCAATCATTTGGAACCCTCCGTTCCTCTAGAGACTTGCGGTACACGGCTGTTAGAAGGGGGGCAAGTTCTTTCGCGTACTCTGTGTAGAATCGAATTGGTATCCCATCAGGTCCAGTGGACTTTCCTCTATTGAGTGATTCCAGTTGCTTTTCTATTCCTTGGACACTTATTTCGATGTCAGCCATTTTTTCGTTTGTGCGAGGATTTAGAGAAGGAACTGCAGTGCGGTCTTCCTCTGTGAAACAGCTTTGGAAAAAGGTGTTTAGTATTTCAGCTTTACGCGTGTCATCCTCTGTTTCAATGCCATCATCATCCCGTAGTGTCTGGATATGCTGTTTCGAGCCACTTACTGATTTAACGTAAGACCAGAACTTCCTAGGATTTTCTGTCAAGTCGGTACATAGAATTTTACTTTCGAATTCAATGAACGCTTCACGCATAGCCCTCCTTACACTAACTTTGACATCGTTTAGCTTCTGTTTGTCTGAGAGGTTTTGGCTGCGTTTAAACTTGGAGTGAAGCTCTCTTTGCTTTCGCAGTAGTTTCCTAACTTTGTTGTTGTACCACGGTGGGTTTTTCCCGTCCCTCACAGTTTTACTCGGCACGTACCTGTCTAAAACGCATTTTACGATTGCCTTGAACTTTTTCCATAAACACTCAACATTGTCAGTGTCGGAACAGAAATTTTCGTTTTGATCTGTTAGGTAGTCTGAAATCTGCCTTCTATTACTCTTGCTAAACAGATAAACCTTCCTCCCTTTTTTTATATTCCTATTAACTTCCATATTCAGGGATGCTGCAACGGCCTTATGATCACTGATTCCCTGTTCTGTACATACAGAGTCGAAAAGTTCGGGTCTGTTTGTTATCAGTAGGTATAATATGTTATCTCCACGAGTCGGTTCTCTGTTTAGGTTCGGTACTCAGCAGGAGGCTGTATGGCCAAGTAGCTATGGCTGGCATCTTTCCACGGAACCTGAAAGATTGATATATACACTCTAAGATAGAAAAAACGACGCACGACGAAGGAATTATAGAAATGGGACGAAATTTCAGGAAAAAATTGAGTGATTAATTCAAGAGAAAGAGTTTCAAAACTTGAGCAAGTCAGTAACGCGATGGTCCACCTCTGACCCTTTTACAAGCAGTTATTCAGCCTGGCATTGACTGTTACAGTTGTTGGATGTCCTCTTGAGGGGTATCGTGCCAAATTCTGTCCAACTGGCGCATTAAATCGTCAAAATCTCGTGCCGGTCGGATGGCCGTGCCCATAATGCACGAAACGTTCTCAACTGGACAGACATCGGCGACCTTGCGGGCCATGTACGAAGACAAGCAATAGAAACTCACGCCTTGTGCGGGCAGGCATATCTTCATGAAAAGTAGGAAAAAGATAACTTGTCATGACGGGCGACAGAACGGTGCATAAGATATCGTCGATATACCATTTTGCTGCAAGGGTGCGTGGACGAAGGTGTTCTGCTACGAACAAAAACGGCACCCCAGACTCCTGGTGATAAGTCATGTTGGTATCCAGTACTGTCCGTGGCGTTTCCAGAAAGGTCTTCGCTAGTCATCGGGGCTCAGTTCGAAGCAGGACTCATCACTGAAGACAGTTCTACTCCAATGAAAGAGATTTCTTGCACAGCAGGACCTCTTTGGCTGAGCCCACGGCGCCCATTACCTCTGTACATCAACAACCTCGTTTGCTGTGGTGCCGGGAACATTTGCCTTGGAATCTCATTGACTGTAGTAGAATTTCATGAATTCTGTTTCGAAACGAATCCCGATGGCCAGCGATGATGCGTCTGGAGACGTCCCTTACAGCGATGGGATATCAGCCTGACTGTCGCCCCCATATGGCCCAACAACCAGGAGTCATGGTCTCGAGTGACATTTCTTATCATAGCAGGATCATTTACGTTGTCATCTGTGGCACCATTACAGCACAACGGAACATCGACGATATTTTACGCCCCGTTTTCTTGACCGTCATGACGAGCCATCCTGGGCTTACACTTCAGCAAGATCATTCCCGCCCGAGCACTGCGAGAGTTTCTACTGCTTGTCTTGGTGCTTGCTGAACTCTACCTCGGTGAGATCTCTCCCCAACTGAGAATGTTTGGAGCATCATGGGCAGGGCTGCCCAACAAGCTCGGGATCTAACATGTCAATTGGACAGAAATTGGCACTATAGCTCTCAGGAGGACCCCTAACAACTCTATCAATCAATGCATAGCGAAATAGCTGCTTGTATAAAGGCCAGGAGTCGACCAACGTGTTATTGACTTGCTCAATACGTGAAGTCTTTCCTCTTGAATGAATCATTCTATATTTCTGAAACTGTAATCATTTGTTTGTCTGTACATATGCATCTCATCTTCCGACTTCCGTTCAGTTCAGATTATCCTTCGTCGTGCAGCGTTTTTTTCTTGGTGTGAACTATTAACACATTTTAAATGTTGATGAGACGGAACAGCCAAGGTCCTGCAACCACCTGTAGAAAGATGGACTTACACGAACTAATTGACATTGGTTTTCTAACGAAGTTACTCCACTGCGTCGTGAACGGCCTTCACCCGAAACCAGCTGTTGTAACTTAAAGATTTTCGTGAGGTATTTCTTATTGTTATTTCAATGTCCATTTAGTAAGGATTTTCTGTGTTTTCTAACCTTCTCCCTCGTTTCGAATAAGTTTGGAACAATTCATGCCGCTGTTTCTTTGTATATGCCTTACTTCCCGAGTTTGTTCGTTCGGACAGGTACTTTACATACTCAATCAGCATTTCACTATGACCCGTGCAAGTATTTTAGCATAAGAAAACGCTAAGATCTCTCGGTATGCTACCGAGGAATCTAAAAATTCCGTTTGTTTTAGCCATTAATGTCCTGATCGTTTCACCCAGAGTTACATTGAATTATTTGTGTGCCTTGAATGACTGCTGTTTAAGTCATTTGCAGCAACATTTTTATGTTTTGCGAATTACAAAACTTAACACTTAGAGTCAATTGCCAAAATGTTCGTATGTCCTCCGATTTGACTGTTTTTAAGATTTGACTTAGAAATATCATAATTCTTTTGAGAACACTTCCTTGGAGTAGTCTGTTAATTCTACTGACGTTGTATACAAAGCTAATAAAACATAACTTAAACAACAGAGCCGCTGTTTCAGCGTTCTGAATCTTCATCTACCGGTCCGGGTGGCCGCGTATGTTAACGCGATCGCTTGCTGGACGGGCAGGTATTCTGACGGCGGATTGACGACGACAGGTCTGTGTACCGGCCAACCCGGATGTGATTTCTATGCAGTTTCCCATATGCTACAAGCTGAATACCGTGCTGGTTCGCATGATCCGCCTCAGATATACGCTACGCAAACATTTAGAACACTTTCTCACATTTGCACACAGAATTTACTCTACGCACAGACATATCTGAGTACATCGCTTCTATCTGGGGAGGGGGGGGGGGGGGTGAAGGGGGGGGTGGATAGGAGATCTATGACCTTAGCTAACTGGTTTTCTTAAACACTCAACCATCACAGCAACAGTCTTCATCTGCCAAACATTCTGTACAGGCTATTTTATGCGTTACGCAAAATGCAGCAGACTAGATAGGATTTCTCAATATTGAGTCTTTCAAGTTTTTTTACAAGTCTGGCATTCAATCAATGTAAAATATACATTTTATTGTTATTAAAATTGAATTTTACTGCCATCCTGTTATCCCAAGAGGACTGTTTTCAGCTAGAAACAAAAACAACCTGCATATGATACACGAGAAGTTTTTTTCGCGAACTGAACTACAAGGCAACAGTGAAATTGAGGTCCGCAATCTTAACAGTGCTTGCAGCGTAGATTTTGCTTCACGCTCCGGTACTATATGCGCAGATATTATTTAAGTGTTAACATGCTATACAGGGTGGTCCATTGATGTTACCGGGCCAAATATCTCACGAAATAAGCGTCAAACGAAAAAACTACTAAGAACGAAACTTGTCTAGCTTGAAGGGGGAAACCAGATGGCGCTATGGTTGGCCCCCTAGATGGCGCTGCCATAGGTCAAACGGATATCAACAGCGTTTTTAAAAATAGGAACCTCCATTTTTTATTACATATTCGTGTAGTACGTAAAGAAATATAAATGTTTAGTTGCATCACTTTTTTCGCTTTGTGATAGATGGCGCTGTAATAGTCACAAACATATAAGTACGTGGTATCACGTAACATTCCGCCAGTGCGGATGGTATTTGCTTCGTGATACATTACCCGTGTTAAAATGGACCGTTTACCAACTGCGGAAAAGGTCGATATCGTGTTGATGTAAGGCTATTGTGATCAAAATGCCCAACGGGCGTGTGCTACGTATGCTGCTCGGTATCCTGGTCGGCATCATCCAAGTGTCCGGACCGTTCGCCGAATAGTTACGTTATTTAAGGAAACTGGAAGTGTTCAGCCACATGTGAAACATCAACCACGACCTGCTACAAATGATGATGCCAAAGTAGGTGTTTTAGCTGCTGTCGCGGCTAATCCGCACATCAGTAGCAGACAAATTGCTCGAGAATCGTGAATGTCAAAAACGTCGATGTTGAGAATGCTACATGAACATCGATTGCACCCGTACCATATTTCTATGCACCAGGAATCGCATGGCGACGACTCTGAACGTCGTGTACAGTTCTGCCACTGGGCACAAGAGAAATTACGGGACGATGACAGAGTTTTTGCGCGCGTTCTATTTAGCGATGAAGCGTCATTCACCAACAGCGGTAACGTAAACCGGCATAATATGCACTATTGGGCAACGGAAAATCGACGATGGCTGCGACAAGTGGAACATCAGCGACCTTGGTGGGTTAATGTATGGACGGCATTATGGGAGGAAGGATAATTGGCCCCAATTTTATCGATGCTAATCTAAATGGTGCAATGTATGCTGATTTCCTACGTAATATTCTACCGATGTTACTACAAGATGTTTCACTGCATGACAGAATGGCGATCAGTCCGGAACCGCGCGACTGCTACAGACGCAGGTTCGAATCCTGCCTGCCGCGCGGGATTAGCCGAGCGTTCTCAGGCGCTGCAGTCATAGACTGTGCGGCCGGTGCCGGCGGAGTTTCGAGTCCTCCCTCGGGCATGGGTGTGTGTGTTTGTCCTTAGGATACTTTAGGTTAAGTAGTGTGTAAGCTTAGGGACTGATGACCTTAGCAGTTAAGTCCCATAAGATCTCACACACATTTGAACATTTTTTGAATCCTGCCTCGGGCATGGATGTGTGTGATGTCCTTAGGTTAGTTAGGTTTAAGTAGTTCTAAGTTCTAGGGGACTGATGACCACAGATGTTAAGTCCCATAGTGCTCAGAGCCATTTGAACAGAATGGCGATGTACTTCCAACATGATGGATGTCCGGCACATAGCTCGCGTGCTGTTGAAGCGGTATTGAATAGCATAATTCATGACAGGTGGATTGGTCGTCGAAACACGTTCACCGGATCTGACGTCCCCAGATTTCTTTCCGGGGGGAAAGTTGAAGGATATTTGCTATCGTGATCCACCGACAACGCCTGACAACATGCGTCAGCGCATTGTCAATCCATGTGCGAACATTACGGAAGGCGAACTACTCGCTGTTGAGAGGAATGTCATTACACGTATTGCGAAATGCATTGAGGTTGACGGACATTTTGAACATTTATTGCATTAATGTGGTATTTACAGGTAATCACGCTGTAACAGCATGCGTTCTCAGAAATGGTAAGTTCACAAAGGTACATATATCACATTGGAACAATCGAAATAAAATGTTCAAACGTACCTATGTTCTGTATTTTAATTTAACAAACCTAACTACGTTCTGTATTTTAATTTAACAGACCTACCTGTTACCAACTGTTCGTCTAAAATTGTGAGCCATATGTTTATGACTATTACAGCGCCATATATCACAAGGCGAAAAAAGTGGTCCAACTAAAACATTCCTATTTCTTTACGTACTACACGAATATGTAATAAAAAATGGGAGTACCTATTTAAAAAAAAACGCTGTTGATATCGGTTTGACCTATGGCAGCGCCATCTAGGGGGCCAACCATAGCGCCATGTGGTTTCCCCCTTCAAGCTAGACAAGTTACGTTCTTTTTAGTTTTTTCGTTTGACGCATATTTCGTGAGATATTTGGCCCGGTCACGATCAATGGACCACCCTGTATACTGGACATTCATTAGGTTTCAGATCAACTTCGGGTTTTAGTTATTTAAACTGTTAAACTACTCTGTGTCGATTATGTTCGTTCGAGAATGATCCATGATTGTTCCCTTTCTTAAAATTGGTGAATCCGAAAAAAAGTGCAAGACTTTTGCTGATATTTACACGAAGAGGAGAGCTGAAGCTAAAATCTACGGTTCTTTATTTCATTATTTATTTATTATTTAAATTATGATAATAAACTACTAAGTGTATCACTTTCAGTTGTATCGTGAAGAAATGCAAGAGAATGAAGTCAGAGGTCACCTGGTTAAAGGCTTCCTAAAGGAGTTCCAAAACGCATTGGTGTTCATCCACGCACACACTCTCCGGTATGCCTCTGGGATCGTAGACATTACCATAAAACCAGCTACAGGTTAACCGCTGCAGTACCAGGGTGAGCGGGGAGGTGTTACTTTATGCCCATCTTTCGAAAATATTGTAATCTAATCAAGTATTTCATATTTTTAAATTTTGAAACAAATATTTATTGTTTTTAATAAAGTCTCCTGCCAGTCTACATAAATGTTTCAATTTTTCATTAGCACTTCACCCAAAAGTTCAAGTCTTACTAGTGAAAGGTGAAGGTCATCTTCAATATTTTCAGATTCAGGACCCTACTTACACAGTAATATCTCTTTAAAACCTATGTTGTGAGAAAAAGTCAGCAGCAGTTAACGAAATTTGTATTATTAAATTTTTTGTGGTGGCAATAAAGCACACTCTCCATTGGTAGTACACGTGATCGAAAATGCGTTAGTATTGTTAAGTGTCTGCTAAAAGATATTTCCAGGTCCTGGACGTTACTTACACATCAGTATCTCTTTATAAAGTATGTTGTCAAAAATAAGCTAACAACAATTAACAATTTTTTTGAATTTTTTTTGTGTGGGCGTAAAATACCTCCCCCGTCCCCCTCCTCACCCCTCATCGTAATCTGCGTTATTGAAAATGCTTTGTTATTGCTAGAGTTAAGCGGAGGAGCTGTGTAGTTCGTTCCCACTGTCGTGGTAGCACTTTTTCCTGCCTCATATGCATTTGCATAACTTGTTTCTACTATTCTTGTCATTGCCCCATTTTGACCTAAAATAAAATACGAGGCACGAAGTTCTCAAGTACTAGATTTGTGTGAGTGCTCCATGGCAAGAAGTTACTGCCGCAGCTTCGTAAAACTCATGTTAAAAAAAGTTGTTTATTTTTCAGATTTAAGCAGTATCTTCAAAAGTCACCATTTTTTATGTACGTCGATAGACGCGATTGTTATGATTGCGTAATTCTTTCTCTCGAGTAATCCATGCCACTGACTTGTTACGGAAGTCCATCCTAATCCTTGAAGTGTACGTTCTAAATGGAGAAGTCGCGGTATATTTTTGTTTGAATGACATACGCAATTAAATGCGACAGTTTATGGTTAGTATCACATGGCGAACTTTTTTCATTCATTCAGAGGAAAGTCCAATACTGGATGTTGCTTGTGACTAATGTTTGTGGCTACAGAGAACATGCTTGATGTATTCTGTGATTTAACACCGAAAGTTCAGAATCTGAGATAAATTGTTGTTGATGATTTGTACACTATAAATAGCCTCAGAATCCATATTACGCTCTGGCTCACTACAAATTATAGTACACATTAAATCGAGGCGTTAGAAGGTATAGTCAGTTGCTGTTGATGTAAGTTTAATAGTTTCTTGTTAAGATTTCGAAGTGACCTTTAAACCGGCAACCCCGATCTGTGGCACGGCACAGTACGACTACAATGTGGGTCACCGTTATTGAACAGCGGCGGAGGTGGGACAAGCAGCGTGCCACGGCAACATTCCACACATCGCGTATTATGACAGAATGAACACTCCTACAACCATTTCCAGTCCCCAGTTTGTTTCTGCGTAGCAGTGATGACTTATCTCGTTTACTTCCTAGCTTACGCTTGAGTCTAAATTATCTCAGGCAGAAGCTAATTTCTGAATACCGTTTCAATACAAACACTGCGAGTCGCAGGGACTTGTGTATTGAAATGCTGCAACACCAACCGGTTCCGATGCACTTTTCGTGTTTGCAGACACCCGCAACGCAGTGACAGTTTGCCTTCTAATTCATTAGTAGACCGAACTTCTGATATATTTACGAAGATAGTATACGAAAATGTTGACAGAACTACTTATAGCGCAGAAGTTATTCTTAGTAAAGTTATCGGTTTTCATGTAAGTTGTCTTCCACATAATCGATTACAGAAAAATTCTACGAGGAAGCTAGCAACAGTTTTAATACGGTGTCCGGCCGTAACAAATAATGCCCTATGTTTAAAGTTGGGAGATGTACACAGGGTAAACCACTAACTATTGCCACCTAGAATAACTCCGAAAGTATGAGAGTAGCTGAAAAGTTTGTGGGACAAATGTTGCATGGGACAACGGGGACCATTACATAACGTTGGTTTTTTGTTGCTAGGTGGGGTCGCGTCAGAGATATGAAGGCCAACTTGGTTTTTTTATATGGGATGCTATAGTTTGGTACTTATTTTCTGATAGCTGCTATCGAGACGAATCCAATGACGTGTAAGAGTAAGGTATTTGAAGGTCAACGAAGGTCAAAATGGTGGCATGACCTCTTGCCTTATTAGCGTGAAAAGTTTAGAAAGTTTCCTATTTGTGAACAATATACAATAAAACATACAATACAATACAATACAAATAAAATCTGTGCAGACCATACATCCTTCGCGAGCGAAGCAGCGGGCGCTAAACTAGTAATAATAATAATGACAATAATAACAATAATGACAGTGTCAGACATGTAAGGAATTTGTCGTTGTACAAGATAGATGCTTTCTGATATAGCGAGTTCTGGGGAAAGGAAATGTAAGGAGACTACAGTGGATAACGAGTTACTGTCACAATCCTTTCCGCTGATTAGACTGTCGGCCCGAAGAAGACTGTGAACGTGGAAAGGGCGTGCTGCGTTATCTCTAAAAGTGACGAGTGAAGCGCTCGTGTGTTCTGTGGCTGGTGGCTTGGCATGACCGTGTCGGGTGACAGCGCTCTGAATGCCTCGCCAGCTTGCCTCACTGCTCCCGCCGCTCAGTTCACCTTCTCCGCTCTTTGTAGTGTAGGGAAAGCCGCCTAGAGCAGTTCGTATTTCCCAAATGGTCTCATTATGAACTCACAGTGGGACGTCCTTCAGGGCAGAAGGTACCCTGAAAGTGATGAAAATGTGACATTTATTTTTATTGGTGACTGTGGTAGTTTAATGTCTGCTTTGTACTTAGTACAAAACACTTATTTACGGTTTCCGAAACGTCAGTTCCAATGACAGCTTGCATAGCTGGACACGTCCACTTGCTACTCAGTGACTTCCCTTCTTTGAATTTATAAACCCGGGGAGCTCATTCAGAAGTTAATCGATAAGAACAACGTTTCTGCGCCCCATGAATCATCAGCCATAAGCTTTAGAGGTGAGGAAATCGTTTTCACCTTTCTTGGTATAGGGAAAACGGCTAACAGCTTCGACCCATCTGTTCCGTTTGTGGCTTGAAACGATGAATCTGCGTTTCCACTGAAAGAAATAGATACTCTAAATCTGTACATTTCTTTTTTAAACCCATACAAATTTATCTGTTGTGACGCCATCGTAAAACTGTCTCATGAATAGATTCTGAAAATATTACGCCACCAGTTGTCAAATGTGTGATACTCTGTGCACAGCATGTTTCGGGACTACGTTATCCCAGTATCAAATGCTGTAAAACAAGTAAACCAATTAATAAATCGCAATACTAGACGTACTGGCAATCATGTAGTTGTATAACATACCTTAAACCTTCTGTGCCATTAGACACCGTCAAAAGTAAAAACCCAGCAGCGAACCTGCATTGTCACACACAAAAATCTTCCTAGAACATCTCCTGTTGGCATGTTATATTTTCAAGGCACAGTTGTAAACTAAAGACAGCCGCTTGCACCTACCAAGGATAGTGTTTTTCTGCAACGCGCGTGTCACGGTCTCCAGCAATGTTACTGTCTACTATCTATCACAAAACCTATGAACATTATATGACAAGTTCTAGTAACCAACACTACACCTATGTTGCAACGTGTGCATCCATATAACGTACAACAGCCAACAGGAAACGTAAAGCCCAACGCCGCTAATTCGAATAAGTTGATGGCTGCTACCAAGGAGAACATTTCTAAAGTGGACCCAGAAATTCCGGTTGGGCACTTCTGTCTTCTCATTTGACACGCTGACGCATTACTGTATTAAAGCACAAAGAATCTCCACTGCCTCTAAATTTGACAGCAACCATCCTTCGTCCTCCAACGTTATCCGACGAATGCTGCCAAGTCTTGAGGTGCTTCGCCTCCGCCAATGCGTCATTTTATTTATTATTATACTCTTTAAATCTTACTTTAAACTTTCATCCCATTTGTACCACGTACTTCTTTTCACAATCTTGACGCTTTATGTCGTAAACTCCCGCTTTCCCCATCCAGTTCTCCTCTGTCCCAATCTGATGCTTCAGCCTCTGATCCAATTTGTTTCCATCCCTTTTTTGTTAAATATCCTCGCCAATTAACACGCGATAATTCCCCAATATTGCGTTACTTAATACTTCTGCGAATTTTTTTTTTTTTTTTCGTTTTGTGGGTTCTGTGCCCTGCCGCTGCAGCCATCCACTCTATTAAGCTTGCATCACAGCCAGTTTCTACCGATTTTGCTGTTTATATTTTTTCGTCCTTGTTTTGAGGACGTAGCGGGGTGGAATTAGGCACGTGCACACAATTTTTGAAGAATGCGAATTTATTTTTATCGAGGTGGCATGAGGTTTTATTAGTTACTACACCTGTGAAGGCAATTTTGCTTAATATTCCTATCTCAACCTTGTTATTCTTATTCTAGATCCTCAAGGCAAGATAGTTTAAAACTCCCTGTTGCTCATGCCCTGCTGCAAATACTTCATGCTTATGCATTTTGTTGAGGTTGTTGGCGAACGAGAGTGCAAGATCGGCTTCATTAGGTATAACTAATTTGTATATGTCTGTGCCTTTTGACGAAACGATAGACACTATAGAAACCAGCTTACGTGAGCATGGTAAAAAATTTAAAGTTGAAATAAATGAATGTATAAAATTATTAAAGTATGTCTTGTGGTTCAAATATTTTAATATAATGGTAAGCTTTATCGATAAGAGAATTGTTCAGCAATGGGTTGCGCATTACCGGGGCAGACGGAGGAAGTAACAAAAGGTACTATCAGGGTTATTGAGGTTGCCAAATTCTAATCTGTAGTTGTCTAATATATGTAGTCTTTATATTTTGTTCATAGATGAGATGCATATGTTTGTGTTTTTCGTTGTTTATTTCTTATATGATAAATCAGTTGGTATTCCCAACTTACTATTCGCGATGTTTACGATCTATAGAATAATCTTACATATTACATTTATTCAGTTGTAAACGCGAAAGCTTGGGTAATATTAGGAATGATGGAAACTGAAAAAACAATGGTGTAACTAAATTACTTAAACTTCTGTTCGAAAGTCAAGACAGCAGTTATTTAATTACTTTGCAAGACTTAACAAAATAAAATAGACCTAAGATTTTCCAACCAAACTTCATACGAAATTAGATTCTTTCTTAATCTGACGTTCGATAACAGATTCAGTTTATAGTGCTTTCCGTGTTCTGAATGTATCATTATGTATGTTTCAGAATTTTTAAATAAATTGTAGGTGACTTCCAGCATATCGAGCAGTTCACATACATGGAA
Source organism: Schistocerca serialis cubense (assembly GCF_023864345.2). NCBI lineage: Eukaryota > Metazoa > Arthropoda > Insecta > Orthoptera > Acrididae > Schistocerca > Schistocerca serialis. The sequence continues at coordinate 1,003,037,262 of NC_064640.1, forward strand.
TTTCCATATTCTCTTCTGTCATCGCCCATCTCATTTAAGAGACACAGACTCGCAGTCTAAGCTCTTTTGGCGAGTAAGCGCCAGCTATGTTGTTGACCCTGTTAAACAACGTGACTTGTTTACCTAAAATATTTCCTCCAGTGCTTAGCAGTCTTTCATAAACATTCGAGTCGTGTGCTCCCAACATTTCAACTATCCATTGCAATCAGAGGAGGCTGACGAATGTTGAATATCTGCTGATGCGTAATTCAACAGACCATGTCGGGTATGGAACGAGGAAATTGGGAGAAAGTAGCGCTAGAAGCAAAACTGGTGGGACACCTAAGGTAGACTGCACACAATGTCGGTTGCTGCTCTTGTTCTGTGTGAAAAGAAGTCGTGGAACGAGGTGAAGTAATGACGTAACGAGCATTGCTTGACGACACGATGGATGTCATTCTTTATTTAAAGCTTTGAAAGTTCCCTGCTACTAATGATCCATCGAGAAAAATACGAGTTTGCCTTCTTTAACTAATGATGAGGCTTCGATCATTTGAATGCATAGCAGGCCTGCAAAACTGCGCCGTATTAATGCCAGTGCAGTTCTCAGTCCATGCTAATGATGGCAATGTAGACGAGACTTTAAAGCATTTGGTAACCATCATTTCTGCCTCTAGCATAATAAACCATCAAAAAGACGCGTGAAGTCTTGGAACTTAATTATGAAGTCCTGGAAAATGTGCAAGTAATTTAGTTTTTAATGCAGGATACTTTCAGTCAACTGATAATATTAGCGAAAGGTTTAAAACTGAACCCGAAACGAAAAATATGCAGGTCACCCAGAAGTGTAATTAGACTTTGAAATTAAGGCTATTGTGTTGAACTACCAAAATTCACCTCCACAAGTTATTTGAAAACTGAGGTTAAATGACAGTTTCTATCCTTAATATTATATCACAGAGACCAAAAAAGTTTCTCTCTGCAGATATGACCCTCCGCAAAATACTCAATAGAACAATGTTTCTGCATAACATAGGAAAAAGTTATGATCGATAGATCTGTAACTGCGAATTGCTGGAATGAAACTTCTTAGACGGGTAGAAAATAAGCTAGGTGGTAACGAAATACAAAATTGTCACTGGAAGTGATGTCTCTGTTAATGTTACCTAAAATCAGTATCTAGCGGAACTAAGAAGGACATAGAAAGCAGGCAGGGTAAAACAAATCACACTAACTATCAAGGGCCAATCAGATGTTAAAGACGAAGCTGAATACCAACACTTTGCATCTTTGACCATTGAATTATTTTTTCAAATGATGCTTCTTCTCACAGTATAACTGTTTTATATGTGTAAATTCTGTAGAATTTTAAACATCTAATGATTCCAGGACTAATTATTTGGCGTGGAGTGCATCCTTCAACAAAAGCTTAAGCTAGTTAAATTTTATGTTAATCCATATCAAAACGAATGCTCTAGACTCGGAGTAGTAGATATTCATTGAAGCTTCAATTTATTTTTCTAATATTTTTTCCTAAAGCCATGTCGATATTACGAATAAAAGTACTGAGTAGTCTGATTTAGGGAAAGAAAAGAATGGTGCCATAAACTGCCAACGACAAGAAAGCTATCCTAGCATCCACATGAGCTGGTTCGTAACAGTATGTACAACGTAATGAACTGTAACCGGTTACGGTTAGTGTTGTGTCGGTTCATCGGAGTCTTATAGAGGTGCATGCAAATCGTATAGCATGAGGATATAGCGAAAAATATTATACGGAACTCATAATTCGTATTAGAAGTCTACACGACGTGCCAGGAAATCCTTGCTAAATACCCATTTTGGGGATTAATTCTATTTCCGTATCTAGCCTGTTTGGTCTTTTACATCAGACTTGTATAAAATTGCAGTTGGATGAATTCGTTTTGCCAATACCGTTTATGTTTAGACATAACTACACTATCAATGAGTCGTGAAATATCCTTGTTCTAACTACGGAAATCGTCATTGATTTAAGTCATTTAGGATGTAGCCTCAGTTACTGAGATTTATTACTAACTCCATGCGCTTCGAAGATTCTCATAGTAAAGATTTCGAAGCACGAGATTCGATCCATATTGGTATCAGAAGTTGAGACATTCAAATCATTTTGCTTGTCCTACAGCTGTCTGAAAAATGATACTCTAAGCCTGGAAATCAGCTCTATAGTATCCTAAAGGTAAACAAGTTCGCTACATTGAATGTTTTCCGCATCATGTTATATTTATCGCTATTTCACCTAAAAAATGTTATTAAAGAATTTGGCACATTCTTGCAGTAAGAACCTGTAAGTCAGTACAGTATGTCGCAGAACATCTCCAGCGCCCCACAAAGGACGGCGGGCAACGCTTTCCAACAGAATTGCGCCTTTCTCATCGTAATGATATACAGTAAGAGTGATTTTTCGGTACCTTAAGTTATATCAGTAATGAACTCAAGAGCAGTCTCACAATTACGTAGAAACTATTTACTTACCACATCAAACTTTGGATTCTATATAGGTTGATCGACCGAGAATGCTGTTTGTACATTAAATCCCTAAATAGTAGAATCCTTCAATAATAAAACATCGCCAGTTGGTACTTTTTATGATCTTTCTAAGGCATTTTTCTGTGTACATATTACTACTCTGTTAGAATCACTTACGATTTATTAACTTGATAGCTTCAGAAAAAAGAAACTTGTTTGAATCATACTTAACAAGCAGAAAATAAACAGTTGTGTTGAATAATTCAAATGATGTTGGATACAGAGAAAATTTTAGTTATTGGGGAAAATTACGAATGGAGCTCCACAGGGCTCAATTTTTGGTCCATACATTTCCTTCTGTATGTGAATGGCCCCCTGCTTAACATTCATGAAACAGAACTGGTACTTTTTCACACGGTACTAGCATTATAATACATCCCAAGAGAGTGAGCAATTAAAGAAATTGTTAATGTTTTTTTCAAGCAATTGTTGTCATTTTAAAATGCACTCTTCCGTAACTTTGAGAAAACGCCCTCTATTCAGTTATGTACAAATAGTCTCTTACCAACTATTGACGTAACACATAATGGGAGTCGGTAAACAGGGTAGAATGTTGCAAATTTTTCGCTGTACATAATGATGATAACTTCAGCTGGAAGAAATATGTTACTGAGCTGCTCAAAAAATTATGTTCAGGTACATTTCCTCTGCCTTTAATTGCTAGTCTGGAAAACAAGCGAATCAAAAGTTTAACATGTTTTGCATAGTTCCACACAGTAATTTCTTATAGAATAATGATCTGGGGTAATTAATCACTTAGAAAGAAGGTATTTATTGGTGCATCGATTGTTTAATTTTGTCTCGGGATCTTCGATCGACATTTGCTTAACGATTTTTCTAACGTTTCGTTAGCACGATTGGTTGACATGGACAAGGGCCCCTAGCGCTAGCGAAACGCCGGAAAAATCACTAAGCAACCGTCGGCCGAAGATCCAGAGACAGAATCCAACATGAAATACATCGATAAGCAGTCACGAAAGCCTCAACAATTTTTTAAAGTATTGATTACACAAAAGCAAGAAGTATGAATAGTACGTGACGTTCACCGCAGTTATCGCGTGCATTTCAACTGTACCTACATTTTACATGTATATGGCACAATCATCATGGGGCATGTTGATAACCACAATATTATCCCAGGTGGTCAATGCACCGCCAATATTACTGGCGCAACTGATCTTTCGGATTCTGGGGCGGCCAGGTTAAAATACAGTGTGATTCAACAGAGGAACTCGAAGTCCCCTGGCCAACTTAAAACCAAAACGAATACATCTTTTCCAACACTTAACGTATAAACACTTTTGCAACCAAGCCGACTTCAAAAATTGGGTGATCCATTAAGAGAAGATTCAAATTTCAGCACTTCAAGAAACAAGAATGACGGACAATAATACCATGGATTTCGGAAATTACCCTCATTTTAAAAGTAAAACTGATAAAAGAATACTTAAAAATACACCACATCTGGGAGTTGCTTTTGCAGTCTTCAAAAATTTTAACCTTAAAATCATGTCAACACATGTTTAAAAAGAACCCTTCTACACAAAAAATTTGGCGCCTAACTACAAAGAAATTTTTAATGTACAAGTTAGGAAAGGGGATAATATTGATTCTCACCATTATTTAACGCGAATAAAAGTAAAATTTCAATTTCAAAAACTCTTCAAAAAAATTTTATCCAAAAATTTGACACTGCTGAAGTAACCCCAACTCTACCAAGCGATCTTGACAAAAAACAATCCAACAATTGGCAAAGCCTAAAATAAAAGTTCATCAAAACAGCACAAAATTTAATTCCGCTTCGAAAGAAACAAAAACACAATTGGTGGAACGTGGATTATAAAACAGCAGTTAAGTCTAGGCATAAGGCATTTAAAAAATGGTTCAAATGGCTCTGAGTACTATGGGACTTAACATCTGAGATCATCAGTCCCCTAGAACTTAGAACTACTTAAATCTGACTAACCTAAGGACATCACACACATCCATGCCCGAGGCAGGAATCGAACCTGCGACCGTAGCGGTCGCGCGGTTCCAGACTGAAGCGCCCAAAACTGCTCGGCCACCAGCGGCCGGCATGAGGCATTCAAAAATTGGAATAGTGCAAATGTTCAAATGTGTGTGAAAACTTATGGGACTTAACTGCTGAGGTCATCAGTCCCTAATCTTACACACTACTTAACCTAAATTATCCTAAGGACAAACACACACACCCATGCCCGAGGGAGGATTCGAACCTCCGCCGTGACCAGCCGCATAGTCCATGATTGCAGCTCCGTAGACCGCTCAGCTAATCCCGCGCGGCAATTGGAAAAGTAACAAAACTAAAATTATGTAGAACACCTTTCTAACTGTAAGAAAAGAAACAGCTAAATTAATCCGACAGACCAAAAGAAACTACGAAAATGCCCAATTCTTAGAAATCGAAAAAGGCTTCCTAAAGAGCAGTACAAGAAAGTTTTATAAAACATTCAAAACAAAACTAACCGCTTACCTACCTCAAAGCCTTTGCTTCAAAAATGAAAGCCGCTCGGGGTAGCCGATCGGTCTCAGGTGCCTTGCCACGGTTCGCGCGGCTCACACCGTCGGAGGTACGAGTCCTCCCTCGGGCATGGGTGTGTGTGTTGTCCTTAGCGTAAGTTAGTTTGATTGAGTAGTATGTAAGCCTCGGGACCGATGTCCTCTGCAGTTTGGTCCCATAGGACCTTATCACAAATTTCCAAAAAAAATTTCGAAAATGAAAACGGCAGTTTGGATCTTAACAACCACGAAAATTGTAAGTTACTTGCTAAATATTTTGATAAACTATTAAACTGTCCGGAACCAGCGAACAAATTCCAACCAGAGCAAACTAATAACACCAACTCTACCTCTAAAGAACCTGACGAAATCGAAATGTTTACTTGATCAAGTCCAAGAACAGTTAGAACCTAAAGTTGGTGAATGCTAAGCAGGATTTCGTCAAAGAGATCCCGTCCTGAACAAATTCTTAATTTAAAACTAATCCTTAGGCATCAAAGGATTTCTAGTAACTATACTGTATGTACATTTGTGGATTTTAAAAACGCCTGCAACTCAGTTGATCGTAAATCTATTTTCCAAATTTTAAAGTAACCGTGGCTAGGTAATAAAACTTCAACACTGAGTAAGAATACGTTAACCGACACTACTCTAAAGTTAAATTCATGGGAGAAATTTCTGAACCATTTGATATAAAGACCCTCCATAACTGTTTAACTAGGTTTTGGAAATGGTAATTACAGAATGGCGAGAGCAAAAGTTGAGCCAAAATATAGATCAAAAAATCATGTTAGGTAGAAGTAATATTAGAGTATATTGCCTCGCCTTTGAGGGTGATCTGGCAATTTTAACTAGGGACATTATCACAACTGAAAAACAAATTGAAATTCTTAAAGAAGTTGCTGAGAAAGTACAACTAAAATATCATTCGAAAAAACGGAATATATGGCATGTGACAAACAAGCAGCAAAGTTTTCGAACACGAAATATGAAAAAGTAAAAAGGGTTCCTCAATTTAAATAGTTGAGGGAAATCATACAAGAAAACGGTTTGGAAAAAGCTGCAAACAAAGTTCGCTTTCAAAAATGGAAACTGCATTCACATTAACACAAAATATTTATAATACAAAAATCACTTTCTAAATTCAGTAAACTTAGGCATTACACCACTGTAATCAAACCTGTATGTCTTTATGAAGCAGAAACTTTAATTTTAAAGAGAAATAGGGGTAGTGAAGAAATTCAAAAGTAATAAGGAAATAGAAGAATACGCAGACATTCGTGGTGACATCAGAAAACGAAGACTTAAATTTTATGGGGACATTGAAAGAATGGCACCAACTAGGTTGACAAAACAAATAGCAGAATTCTACGAAAACATAAGTAAAAATACCAAAACTGAGACAATTAAATGGATCAATGCGATTAAGGACGATCGTAAAGGAGCCAGTATAACTCAGGTAGACGTTACAGATAGAAAAAAATTCAGACAAAAGATATTTGATTGGGAAGTTGGTCAGAGGGAAATTAAGGTCGTGGTCTGATGAAAGAAAGAGACTTCATTCTGAAAGGATGAAACAAATTTGGACACAAAGGAAGGCAAATCATCAAAAGCGACATTGACTGATTACATCTCGCTTGGTCCTATTGGGCCCATACATGAATAATATATATAGTTTCCAAACTATTTGTTCAAATCAGTACAAGAGGTAGACTACATCAAAACAAATATATATACTTACGGAACATATAGTCTCTGACGGCAGTTTCTGATGATAGGGATGATTTACACACAAGGCAGTTTATCGTGCTAATTACAGCAATGGAACTGCTGGAATGCGCGACCACTGGCTTGCGTGCACGCAATATATCCTCGACCATTGACTGTCGTGTCCGTTCGGATATCCTGCATGTCCGCAGTGAAACCAGCAGCGATGGCAATACTAGGGACGAGGTCTTGTTCTGTTTCCAAACCGTTTCCTACACCAGCTACTTGATATGACCCCAGAGGAAGAAATCCAAACACGTGAGATCAGGTGATGTGGGTGGACAGGTCACAGGGCCACCTCAGCCGATTCATCGATTCCCGTAGGTGGCCCTCAGATGATTCCTCACAGCAATGCATCAATGGGCTTGCGCCCTATCGTGCTGAATGTACATTCTTCGTCTAATATTGAGTGGTGTTTCCAAACAGATTCAGAGGCAACCATCCGTACACAGAGGAGCTTTGAATGTCAGTGCACATTCCCAGTCAGCGACTACGACACTACAGCTTACGTCAGCACCTCTAACATAATGTTCCAGAACATTACAAGCTGACTTCAGATACCATGTGTTCTTTATCGAAATATATTTATTTTGATGTTCTATACCACCTGTATTATTTGAACGAATTGTTTCGGAACACCCTGTAAACATATCCCCTAGTGAAATTCATCACAAATAATCCATCACAATTTAGAAGAGTAGCGCTGTCCATACCTACAACACTAGAAGGAAACATTACCTTTACCATGACACACACTGTGCTGTCTTACAATATATTTGTTCATTACCGGTTTCAATCACGGAACGACCATCTTCACAGTGGAAAAATGTCTATTGTGGCTACTTCACATGTCATAATGCGACTTAACCAGAAAAGTGTAGGCCAAAATTTTCAATGTTTTCTGCTTGCTTAAGTCAGTATTATGTCGCTTAGTATCATTTTCACGTTTACAAGTCAGCAATGGCGTACACTTTTCCGGTTAAATAGAATTTATGACACGTGAAGCTGTCATAATAGATATTTTTCCAGTGTGAAGATGGTCCACCATCGAAACCAGTAGTGAATAAATGTATTGCAAAACAGCATAGTGTGTATCATGCATGTTGTTGACAGTCACCTGAAAAGAAATGTTGTTTTATTATATTTATCACTAATTGGCTCAAAATGTAGTTCAGTAAGTACCAACAAAAATTTTTGATAATTTTCCCAGTAATGTAAACTGTCTGTCAGGTAGTAAAAAGTTTTAAATCTAAAACCATTTCTCCTAGAGGAGCGTAGTTTCATTAATGCCAAATTGATGCCAATGTGTCATTTAGAGACTTGAAAACGGTCAGAATGTAGACATCAAATAATCACGCATACACGCATAAACTGAATCGTTTCACAACGTTTCGATAAAAAAATCGTTCAAACCTGCTATGGAACATGTAAGTAGCTAAGTAATACCATACTATCATCCTAGGCAGGACTCTAGTGGAGATGGTTTTCTGTTGTCTTCCTAATGTCAAGTGTGTGTCTGTATCATGAGTATGAATGCGTTGAGCGCTTACACAGTGTAGTGTTTTCTTTGTATTGTTATGGATTAAGAGAATGGAGAGGTGAATCCCCGTGCCGGTGGATGGCTTATTTATCTCTCAGAGAACCAATATGACCACCAAACTTAACGTTCTTATACGATGGATTGATCACCACGAACAGTGCCACATTTCCTCAGTCCATGAGGCACTACGGGAAAGCTTGGAACTTAATTCAGAACATTTTGGCAAAATACGATGTTCAGAAACTTGACGCCACCACTTCTCCTCATCTTGCTAGCTAACGATGAAAATACGTTCCACCACCAGAATTCGAACCGGCTACCCTGGAATTGAGCACCACCGCACAAATGTGCGACCCCAATTTCGCCTACTGAGGCAGGTAAAACGAACGCCCCAAAAGAAAATGTGAACACGAAATCATCCAGCAAATATTTGCACTTCTTTTTGCCTCTGTCTATCCGTTCAGTCCCTCATTTCGTTCGTCAATTTCACCTTCAACGATATTAGTGTTTTTGGAATCTTTCCATGGGAAATAGAAATATTTTGCTCATCAAACAAAACTTCTTTACTTTTCGAAACAAAGTTGATACCAGAAATGCTCGTCTTTTCAAAACAAAAGTCTTACTCTTCATTCTTGAGGACTAAGACTTTTCACTTCTTTAAAACTAAAATTCTTCCTTTGGAGGAACTAAAATTATTTCTCCTCTAAAACTAAAATTCTACCTTCTTTCAGTTTTTCTTATTTCGTTCTTCTCTACTGAAGACTTGAAGGATGTTAATTTGAATATAAAAGTTTCTCTTGAAGCTAGGCTTTCGATCTCCAACGTATCGAAGTCACTTTGGATTCGAGTATTGGCTACGGCATTGTTTCTGTTTTTCCTGAAAATCATGTTTATCTTCCTCCATGAATTCCTCAGCTCCTTTTCTGTAACGTTCCTCACTTGAATTCAGCACAATTTTCTTTTCACACCGTTTGCCACTATACACCGAGGCAGCTCCGTTTCTTGCGCCCAACACAATTTTGGCTTCGCAGTTCCCATCTCCAAGTAACGAAGTAAAACTAAGCGCTCTGAGTCACAAATGGTGTTACAGTTCACTGGCAAATTGAAAGTGACAGTCGAACGTACGATTTCGCTAAATTGTTGACGTTCGGTTTTACTGTACATATGATGCTTCTGTATTGTAGTGAAGCGGTGAATTCAGTTCGGATTCGCTGAGGTAACGCTGTGGCCAGTCTGAGAGTGAGCCTCTGAGTCACATTCACTGGCTCAGATTCACTCGGCCAGTTCACAGAGACGTCTAAGAGATGTTTAACTCTTAAAATGTTCGATTAGTAAGTAAGGAAACACTACCTTTCTCGCTAGCAAGTCTGTAATAATTTACTCTAAATCGCATAAATGATATCGATTACCAGGAGCGTCAATCTGCAAGTCATATCGTGGCGAAAGAGTCCACGGAACACAAAGATTTTGTAGTTTTCTTTAAAACGTTATTTAATAATAAATAATGTAACAGAATGTAATTAACATATCTGCATAACATATCAAAAGTATATTTCAACTTTACACTGCATCTAAACACTGCTTCCATAATCTGTTTTGATATGCCGAGCTCAAGCTTTGCATTCGAAGAACAGGTAGCGCATGATTCAGTGCAATATTTTCAGCTACTAATGTGATTCAGGGTAACTGCTTTCTCGAAACGTCAAAGAATTTTGTTGGAGTCTTATTTTTCGTTGGCACCTAAGGAGGTACAACGATGATAAGATATTGGACTTGCAATCACGTGGACAGTGGTTCAAACTCCTGTCCCGCTACCTTTTCCAAAGGCCAAAGTCGATTTCATATACCGTCCATCCAAATCCGAGATGGTGCTCCAACTCTGATGGTGCCTTACAAGCATCGCAGAAAATGTGTCCAGTGGAATATATCATCTTTTTTAGATCAATAATAAGCCACCGATATATCTTTTGTAATGTTTTATATCTTTGCGTAGCAGTGCTCTTATTTTTCGAACGTTTTAGAATGGCCAGTAAACATTATTTTAGTGCATTTGTGTGTTTGGTTTCTTAGGGAATTGTTGTACTTTAATTTTTGGTTTGGGAGCTAAAGACCTGGTTGTGACGATCCAAAACCAACATATCATCATCATCATCATCATCATCCTCATCATCATCACTGTGTCTGATCACCTTGTCGGCAACGGGATGTTAACCTTCCAGTTGCACTTTACCAAAATTACGGTTCAGTAGTTTTAATACAGTACATAAATGACGTAGTAAATGGCTGGATTACAGGTGGTATTGGTAGCGCTGTAGGTGTGACAAGAAACCTTATTGAATATGTGATAGAGAAATGGGGAGCCGACGACTTATCTTTGTTTTTTGTTTATGTTGAACATATTTAGAGCCGCACGTCGTTCATGTCCAATGTGTATTTTATATTCTTAGGAAATATAGATTGCTTTTTATAAGTAATAAAAATTAGTTGATCACGTAACTTTTGCGCTTTTATGTAACGTAAGCAACCACTTTTGATACAAGTGGTTTAAATACACAAATATAAAAAGTCTATACAATTATTGTTGTTATTATGCACGCAATAGAACTTTCCTCATCGTGATCAAAGGCAAGAGTTTCCTGTTGTTATTGACAAGTATGAAAATTGTTTACGAATAACAGAAACATGTTTTACATAAGATCGACGAAGTGTTGAAGCGACGTGTGATATGTTTTTGTTTTGCGTTTTTTAATTACACCTCTTTTCTGGAAATTGCATTTTCTAACGCTCTATGATAAATCTATATTTTTTATTTTTGCTATGACATCCCCTGCTTCATCTTACAAATGAAAAATTTTCGAATAAAACTTGAATTAGACAGTGCCAATTTTAATTTTGTTATGAATACTGTTTATTTTTGAGCAACAGACAGGAGAAGAACTACGAAGAACAGCAACGTTCCGTAGGATACGCAGCACTTTTATATACCCTCATTCAGTTTCTAGACAGTTCACCACTTCCGGTTTTTAGGGGAATCTAGTAAGACGTTGATCACATACGCAGACAAAGCAATCGAAATGAGGTACCTCCCGATAAGTAGGCAACACACTTAAATAACTGGTAAAGTGGTTACGGTCTTAACTAAGCAACGCTACCAGGAAAGCTACTGTAGTCTACACTAACTTATGATGCTAGAATACGGCAGATTTACAACTCTAGTTAAGCCTTAACATTTCTTCCACATTTGCCATATTCTTCCGAATTAAAAATTCTCTTTTGGAATATGCACATAATTTTTAATTCGTGAATCGAAAGTCAAAAAAGAAACGTATAGAATCAGGGAAACAGAGGTTTACACTACATTTAAAACACGTATTATTTGCAAATAAAAATGAAATTATTATCTCTTTTTTTTTGTAGAAGACTACATAAAAAGTTTGGAACTTCCAGGAGATGCAAAGGGAAGATGAAACTTTCTCTATCTCACCCAAAAGTCAAAGAAGTATTCTTCGTTGTTGCGTTGACAGATGTTGTGCTATAGTTGTCTTTTGGAGTAAGGAATCTTTCGTTTGTACGGCTTTTTAAATACGTTGTTCTTCGTTCAAAGGGAGAACTTGGAGTATCACGCACTTATAAAATTATTTTTGATGCTTTATCACCAAGGGAATTTATTCGAATTCCGTGAAGTTTTATAAGAACTTCTCTTTCTTACTTTTCAACAGTAAAGAATTTGTAGGTTGACTGCCAACGTTCATTTCTTGTCCACTGTGAAGGTGGGAAGCACATCGCCGAAGTAAAACCACAGACGAAATCACTGATACTGAGGGTGAAGCCATTAGTGCAATTAGAGGTAATCGGTGACCCGGCTACGCAAAAGACCAAATCAATTTTATTCGTTATAAAAGTTATGCTCTGTGTTTTCCTGGCCGAAAAACGGATTCTCCTTATTGATTAATTAGTAGAGAACAAAACAATAAATGGAGGAAGGCGAGAAACTACAATTATACGTAGTTAAGAGTACTGCAGTGCAAAAGGAGAAAAAAAAAGAACGTCGGCCTTGAGCAAAATGCAGCTGACGACAAGGTTCTTTTTGCGGTGCCATAACTGAGTTCTGACGCGTGGTTTGAGGCGCTATGTCACGGACTGCGTGGCCCCTCCCGCCGGAGGTTCGAGTCCTCCCTCGGGCATGGGTGTGTGTCTCGTTCTTAGCATAAGTTAGTTTAAGTTACTTTAAGTAGTGTGTAAGTCTAGGGCTCGATGATCTAAGCAGTTTGGTCCCTTATGAATTCCCACACATTTGAACATTTGAACTGAGGTATTTGAGGTACAAATTACTGGAGCATTTACTCTATTCACCAGATTTAGCACTATGGTGCCTTAGACTACTCCTACTGGAGTGCTTGGCAAACGTAGATAGGTATTTTGCAGGTATTTTAGCATCAGACATCGCTGATGGGATTTACTTATCGAAAAGAAATTCTGTGTGCACAGTTCGGCTCCGATCCGTAGGTTTTTCGAGAAAACGTCGAGATAAAAGCATAATAAGTGTTTCGTATTATGTGTAATTTAACTATCAACCTCTTTAATACAGAGTTAAATAATGATTACATAACAGATAAATCACAAATTTGGCCTGTCGCTAGCCGCTGTATGCACGGTGGACTAGATACGTAATCGCTTTGCGCCGTTTTGACGTAAAAACGTCCATTCGCTAGTCAGTAGGATTTTTTTGTGTGCGAAACTACCATCAGATACGAATCGCTTATGACTAAAGGTCTAATAACTAACAATGGTCGACCGCACGTCTGTACATACTGGTCGCGCAGTATCTGTTTAGCCTGTGACGTCATCATACTAGTGTAAGCCCATGCGTGTAACTGTTACGAATCGTCTTTGTGTAACGTTATAAACTGATGTAGCGTGGAAACGCGTTTAGCTGTGATATTGATTCGGGAGTCACTGTGAACAGCTGTGAGACAATAATAAAATCCGACGAAGTATAAGTGAAAATCGGTGTTAAATTAAAAAAAAAAATGGTTCAAATGGCTCTGAGCACTATGGGACTCAACTGCTGAGGTCATTAGTCCCCTAGAACTTAGAACTAGTTAAACCTAACTAACCTAAGGACATCACAAACATCCATGCCCGAGGCAGGATTCGAACCTGCGACCGTAGCGGTCTTGCGGTTCCAGACTGCAGCGCCTTTAACCGCACGGCCACTTCGGCCGGCGTTAAATTCAAAATTACAAAGTAGTGAAAGGTATAGTCTCATGTGACACGTACATATGCTCGGATTTAACACAACAACGCAAATCAGAGGAAAGCTCAAGTCGAAAGAAATCCAAAGAGCCTAAAACGTCCTGGCCGAGCAAATCCGAGAGCTATAGCAGCGATGAGAAAAAAATGGATAAACGTCACAAAGTGATTACGTAGCTGGCCTATCGTGCACACAGACGCCAGCGACAGTCCAAATACGAGAATTTTCAAATTGGTAACCATTATATTGTTCTGTGTAAGCACTGTATTTAAGAGATCGATAAATAAATTACATACTTGTGGGAAATACTTGTTATGATTTTATCGCGACGTTTCCACGAAAAATCTACAGCACTGACCCAAACCACGCACACAGAAATTTGTTTCGTTTCCTTATCGACGCTGCCGTAGCTCTCGCATTCTCTTACCACTGAACTTTTCGGCTGTTCGAATTCCTTTCGGAGCGAGCATTATTCTGAATTGCGTTTTCTATAGTTCCGAGCGCACTTACGAGTCATATGAGACGACATCTTTCATTATTTCGTAATTCTGAATCTGATATCCCAATTTTCACTTATATTCCTGCGAATATTCTGTGGTGTCACCGCCAGACACCACACTTGCTAGGTGGTAGCCTTTAAATCGGCCGCGGTCCGTTAGTATACGTCGGACCCGCGTGTCGCCACTGTCAGTGATTGCAGACCGAGCGCCGCCACACGGCAGGTCTAGAGAGACTTCCTAGCACTCGCCCCAGTTGCACAGCCGACTTTGCTAGCGATGGTTCACTGACAAATTACGCTCTCATTTGCCGAGACGATAGTTAGCATAGCCTTCAGCTACGTCATTTGCTACGACCTAGCAAGGCGCCATTATCATTTGCTATTTATCTTGTGATGCACATACCGTCAGACAGATGTTCACCAATTATGGATTAAAGTTAAGTATTCCAGAAGCTACGTACTATTTTTGCTACTATAAAGACCTTGCCTGTTCCAGACCTCACGCCATCCTGCGTGAGCTTAAACGCGTGCCTTTCGGCTTCCTCCCAGTGGATTGGCTGTCTTGCCAGTCCACAACACATTCTCACTGTCCCACTTTGGATTCTAGTACTGCTTCGCGAGATCTTCACAATGATATGCGAATCAGTGTCCCAGATAAACGCGTTTCCACGCTACACATATTTCTAAGTTTAGATAAAACTAATTCATAAGTCCCTTGTGCATACGCCTACACTGGTACGGTGACGTCACAGGCATACTGTGTGATAGAAGACGTACAGATGTGATCTATCCGTTGTGGAGTCAACCACTGTTTACGCATCATTAGTCATGGAAGTTCATCTGACGGGTGACTGAACGTGAAACTTTTAAAAAGTTGATGAAGAGTATTGTGTGTGAATTCCTAAGGGACCAAACTGTTGAGGTCATCGGTCCCTAGACTTACAAACTACTTAAAAATGGCTCTGAGCACTATGGGACTTACCATCTTAGTTCATCAGTCCCCTAGAACTTAGAACTACTTAAACCTAACTAACCCAAGGACATCACACACATCCATGCCCGAGGCAGGATTCGAACCTGCGACCGTAGTGGTCGCCCGGTTCCAGACTGAAGCGCCTAGAACCGCTCGGCCACATCGGCCGGCAAAACTACTTAAACTAACGTAAACTCACTTATGCTAAGAGCAACACATACACCCACGCCAGAGGGAGGACTCGAACCTCAGCATATTATCCATCAATATTACCAGTAGCTTCACAATGCATATGGACTTCCCACTACCATGAAGATCACTACACATAAGATCCGATGACGACATCAGAGTTCTCAAAACAGTTGACCCAATGAAAATGCTTTTAGCCATCTTGGCTTGTGAAGTTTTCTTGAGTTACCAGGATTCTTATTTTACTCGAGAAATAGTGTTTGACTGCGAGGCTAAGAACTTTCCATGTTGTCTCAGGTGCCATGCTAAGCGCAGAGGCGGCGCTCTTCCGCGTGGCGCATAGCGGTTGGGCGCACGCACGACGTCCGCAGCCGCTACGACACGCTCTGCCAGCAGAGCAGACCCCGACAAGCTACGAGCCTCCCCCTTTCCCAGAGGTCTGCAGGCGGCCGCTTTCCAAAACACTGCAGCTGCATTCGTAACTGAGCTCACCAGTCCGCTACAGCCCCAGGCCTGCAAAGATCATTTCCTCACTGACCAGGTTTCCACAACTGCAATGTAAACTGATAAACCAAAACATTATGACCAGTACTCATCGCGAGACCTAATGCCGCAAGTGACGTTGTGGGCACGTGACGTGGTAAGGGAATTACAACGAGGTGACAAAAGTCGTGGGCTAGCGATATGCATATATCCCGATGGCGGTGGTATCGCCTACACAAGGTACAAAAGGGCAGTGTATTCGTGAAGTGTATTGCGCTAAGATGATTCATGTGAAAATGGTTTCAATGTGATTACGCGCGCACCACGAGAATGAATAAAATTTGAACGTAGAACGTTAGTCAGCGCAAGGCACATGGGACGTTCCATTACGGAAATCTTTAGGGAAGTCAATATTCAGAGAGCTGTAGCGTCAAGAGTGTGCCGAGAACATAAAATTTCAGGCATTACATCCCACCGCGGACAACGTAGTGACAGACGGCCTTCACTTAACGACCGAGAGCAGCGGCGTTGGCACAGAGTTGTCAGTGCTAACAGAGAAGCAAAACTGGATTAAATAACCGCAGAAATCAACGTGGGACGTACTATGAACGGCCGGCCGGTGTGACCGAGCGGTTCTAGGCGCTTCAGTCTGGAACCGCGCGACCGCTACGGTCGCAGGTTCGAATCCTGCCTCGGGCATGGATGTGTGTGAGGTCTTTAGGTTAGTTAGATTTAAATAGTTCTACGTTCTAGAGGACTGATGACCTCAGCTGTTAAGTCCCATAGCGCTCAGAGCCATTTGAACCATTTTTTCGTACGATGAACGTATCCGTTTGGACAGTGCTACGAAATTTGGCATCAATGGGCTATGGCAGCAGACAAACGACGCGAGCTGCCATTCATCACACCAACTAGAAATTTTGTCAAGGTCATCTCGTATCAACCTAAAGTCACTTATTTTCGACACCTACCTGTACACCATCAACGAACAACTGTAGATTGCTGCCCACCCTGTCGGCCAGATCATTCATGTAAATAGAAAACAGTACCGGTCCTATCACACTTTCCTAAGGCATTCCTGAAGTTACCCCTGTCTCCTATGAAAAGTCGCCGTCGAAGAGGACATACTAGGTTCTATCACTTAAGAATCTATAATGAACAGCAAATAAAGCAAAGTCACCAGGTGGTGTAGGAAAGGAGGAGTTGCTTGAAAGGATCGTAAAGGATAAATAAGATAACATCCACGAACTGGCCGCCGCTTTGTACTTCCTGCGACAGATCTAGGAGCAGTAGGAACTTCACACGTCGACTGACATTCTCTGAAATACCTTTGAACACTGCGGCACAAGAGACGTCCCTCGACGTTCTTCAGGCACGTACCGATTGCAGATAAGAACCGCCTTCCATTAACAGACGATATGCGTCATCAGTGAGCAAGACTTTGTCTCCTACCAAGATAACACGGCGTAGCACTGAAAGACTTCCGTGTCTTCGGTACAGCTCTTGTACCATTTGTTACTAAAATCTCAAAAAATGACAGTTTCTCCAGCGTATCTGTTGTTAGCGGGCGCGTATAATGGCGTCGAATAATGTTACAAATCTAGGAGGTGCAGTGATCCGCATTCGGAATATAAAAAATAAACAATGATCAACTCGTAGGTCGATTTGAATACCACAGTGCTTTAGGGGCTCTGCTACAGGTGGTGGTTCGACCGTGTTATTTCCTCAATCTTCGAACACTGCACCCAGTTTAATGCGAGTTGAGATCACCGCGGAATTCATACCACGATGCAAAGAGGCATTTGTTACATACGTACAGTTTTTCTCTGGGCTGACAACCATGAAAAATGTTGGATGAAATCAAATGTCTACCTATGTATCCTACATAGATAATTTAAAATGCAGAGCTTTATAGTATAACACCCACTAAGAGTAACACCGAGCGAGGTGGCGCAGTGATTAGCACACTAGAATCGCATTCGGGAGGATGACCGTTCAAACCCGTGTCCCATCCTGATTTAGGTTTTGCGTGATTTCCATAATCGCTTCAGGCAAATGCCGGGTTGGTTCCTTTAACAAAGGGCACTGCCAATTTCCTTCCCCATCCTTTCCTAAACCGAGCTTGTGCTCTGTCTCTAATGACGTCGTTTTCGACGAATCGTTAAACACTAATTTCCTCCTCCCTCTCCTCCTCCATGAATACTAACGAATAGATGTATCAGTGCTATAGTTTCTGTGAGACTTCACAAAGGTAGTGGAGTCTGACAAGGCTATTCGATATCAATGAAACTATTTTCCGCAGTCATAGAAGAAGCTGTCACATTTCCATATTGGACAAAAGGAAAACGGAAAGCATGTTAATGGAACATACACATATTCGACACCCACAAAAAATACTATCTGACAATCAATTCATAATGGTCTTTTGTGTTTTTGACAGATGAAGGCAATGAACAGAAGCACTGCGAAAGAAATAAACAATAGAGTAAAAATGACATAGTGTGCTTTTGGCAGACTAAAAATATTCTCCAAAGCTAAGGTTCAAGTGTGTCTGAAATAGAAAGTTTATAGCGAGCCTGTATCTCTAGATTTGTCGTAATGGCAGTGAATCAGGTATGTTTATCTCAGATTCTGTTCTAAGACTGAGACTCGTTCCGCACATAATAGAGACATGAAAACAAACAAATGGAACAGAGGACAACCTGGTGTGTAAGACGTAATTGTGACTGTGATGTGACGTGCTGAGTGGCCGCTCGGTTTGAGGCGACATGTCACGGATTGCGCGGCCCCTCCCGCCGGAGGTTCGAGTTCTCCCTCGGGTATGGGTGTGTGTGTTGTTCTTGGTATAAGTTAGTTTAAGTAGTGTGTAAGTCAAGGACCGATAACCTCGGCAGTTTGGTGCCTAAGGAATTCACACACATTTGAACTTTTTTTTTTTTTTTTTTGACTGTGATGAAAATAAAGCTGAAGTGGATGGATAATGCAGGAAGGCGAATAGATGATAAATCGACTACGGAAGTCTTCTCTGGATTTCAAGAGCAAAGAAAAGTGAGATACGGCGATCTAACGAGACGTGAGTAGATAACAGTAGAAAACATGCATGAACACCATGGTTAGTTGTGGCTGAGGACAAAAATTCGTAATCTTTGTTAGAGGCAAATGATTGCAACTGCTGCTTCTGCTAGTGATGTTGATTCACCTAGACAAAAATCAGTGTTTTATAATGTCGTGAATGCCACTGTACAGTGTACAGTAATTCCTTGCCGCGCAAGCAGCGGAACGAGTGTCAAATCTTCACACAGCCTGCCTTCCTGTTTTATGTTTTCCATAGCTTCACTAAACAGCTTCCGGAGAATTCAAGGATGATTCTGTAACCAGGGTCATTGACGATTACTTCGAGTGTTCTTGAGTTGACCTACACCCAAGGATCTCAGTACTGACAGGATCTTGAAGTCGTATATTGCTTCCTCCGTCAAGTGTTCACTAACAGATCCGTGCTATGCTTGCAGATAAACACGAACTGTTTCGCGAAATGCAGACGTCATGGGCAGCAGACAAACAAATCGTGAATCATTGAGCATCACGCTTAGAGAACGGACTGGACTTCACTGTTTCTACATATGACCCAAGTAGCATACGATGAATCACAAACATAATAGCAGGAAAGTCTATAATCGTATGTACATCCTAGAAAAATTCTTCAAGCTGTTAGAAAGATAACACCTGACCTCATAAAGGAACGAAGAAATATCTGGTTGAGAAGTCATAATCAAAATACTGTCTTCAAGGTTGCAAGGGATCTCGCCCATAGAATATGTACACTAATGAGCCCAAACATTAAGACCACCTGATTAACAAATTGTTTGTCCGTCTTTAGAACGAAGTACATCACTAATTCTGCGTATCAGGGATCAGACTGTTGGTTGGTAGGTTTGTGGAGCTATGATTCATTAGATATCTATGTACAGGTCACGTAATTCGCGTATATAACGGGTCGCTGATTTGCGTACCCGCTGATGGCGCCCGATAGCGATCAAAAAGGGTTCTATTGGCTTTACATCAGGCGAATTTGGTCGCCGAGACATCAAAGTGAGTAGACTATAATGCTCCTCAAACCGTTTCTGACTATGAGATAAGGACAATTATACTGCTGAAAGAGGACATCGCCGTCGGAGAAGACATCATGCATGAAAAGATGTAGGCGGTTAGCAACTGCCAGCATGTCTTCGATTACTACCACAGCTCCCATGCAAGCGGATGGGAATGTCTCCCACGGCTTAATATTGCTCTCACTAGCCTGCGTCCGTGACGCGCTGCACATTTTGAGCCGCAGTTCACATCGATGACGGTGTTTGTAGAGTCGACTATCGACCCAGTGTAGCAAAAATTTGATCCACCCGAAGAGTTGACACGTTTCCATTGAATAACGGTCGAATGCCGATGGTCTCATGTCCACTGCAATCGTAATTGACGATGTCGTTGCGTCAACTTGCTAACAGGTAGTGGTGGCCTGCTGCAGAGCTCCATTTTCAACAACATACGATGAACGGTGTGCTCCGAAACACTTTGCGTGCACCGGCATTGTGCTCTTTCGGCGGAGGTGCCACAGATCACCATCTATCCTACTTTACACAGCAGAAAATCCTCCGAACCCCACGTTCTGTGAAGAGTCGTGGACGTCCAACGATTTAGCGCCTATGGTAGTTTCACTGTCATACCTCTTTACGTAGATGCTCAGGACAGTAGACGTGAACATTCGACCAACTCGCCGTTTTCGAAATACTCATTCACAGGCTCTGCGTAATAATAACCTGTCCTTTGTCAAGGTCGCTTATCTCAATGTTTTTCCCCATTTCCCCGTATCTTCGCTAGGGTGATCCCCCGTCCGTATCTGTTCCGCTTACATACGTTTGTTACCGCGTGACGTGCTCCCAGCGCCACCAGGTGCTATATAACAGAGTAATCATGTTTATAGGCAAAATAAAAAAAAATATTGAACTTTGTCTGCGGACCATTAAAACTGCAACACAATGAAGGCTTATCAGTGCATAGGTACAGTATGACGTTTTTATACCAGAGTAATCATGTGAATGCGTTCAGATCCTGCAACTTGGATTAAAGCAATTGAAAATTACATTCTGCCAGTTGTCATGAACGTCAGCATCACTCTGGACAAGGTTGCTCCATCTAATCGTGTGGTGAAAATAATGCTTTGTCTTTGTAGCGATGTACTTGCCGGTAAGTTATTTTGATATTACTTATCGCGGCGGATCTTGTCTAATTTGTAACGGAGATGGCTCTCGGATGTTTGACGACCACGCCAGGATGTCCTAGCAGGTGGCGAGTAAGTGCAGCAAGGTGTTGTGTTACGCGCAGTTATCAGTTCTGCGATATCAGACGGCGCACGTGGCGTAAGCGCAGGGTTTCCGCCGCAGCATCCCCGCTGGTTGTCAGACCAGAGCATGAACAAACTGCGAATTTAGTAACATCACTTCCAGAATATCCAGGTCCACAAACCAACATCATTTCAAAAATGCGAATGGAAATACAAGTCGGGTGATTATATTAGACGCTACAGTCATTTCCAGGTACTTCTGCGCGTTACAATACATAACGGTGCATCGCAAGATTTAGGGACCAGTAAGCACGATGTTTCGGGTGCTTATGTCCTGATTTACGTTTATAGGCAAAATAAAAAAATATTGAACTTTGTCTGCGGACCATTAAAACTGCAACACAATGAAGGCGATATGCTACAAACAACAGATTGGCATTAACAGTGCTACGTGCTTGGAAATAAAAATGGTTAGCACTTCAGTGCAACCAAACAAAACAGGTTGGATTAACGCCATCTATGTTCTATATGTAAGGAAAATTATGCAGCGGGTTCCACATTCAGAAACTGTATTTGAATGTTCGTCACTTGAGATAAGATCATGTCATTCCACGAGTAAGAAGGAGAAAGTTTACCGTAAGGTGTTGAAATTCGACAGTGGCAAGATCGTGGCATATTGGGACTGTGACCTATCCTACCGTGATGCTGCTGCTCGCGTTGGTCAGCATTCCGTGACTGTCAAAAAATGGTTCAAATGGCTCTGAGCACATTGGGACTCAACCTCTGAGGTCATCAGTCCCCTAGAACTTAGAACTACTTAAACCTAACTAACCTAAGGACATCACACACATCCATGCCCGAGGCAGGATTCGAACCTGCGACCGAAAACCGCACGGCCACACCGGCCGACGTGACTGTCAGGCGTATATGGAGCTGATGGATTCAGGAGGTCCATAGTCGACGCCATGTAGGAACTCATTGGCCCCATGCGACTAGCGCCTGAGAGGACAGACATATGGTTTGCTCAGTCATGTAGGATCGTACAGTTACGTGAAATACGTTGAGTCAGGAAATCGTCTCGTTTGCAGCAAGAGAAATACCAGCGAAAAAATGCTCCTATCTTGGCACAAAAATACGAATAAGCTCCCGTTTATTTACAAGACTGATTGAGAAGTGGGGTAACAGCTGCCTCATTGTACTTTCTTTGGTTCAAATGGTTCAAATGGCTCTGAGCACTATGGGACTCAACTGCTGAGGTCATTAGTCCCCTAGAACTTAGAACTAGTTAAACCTAACTAACCTATGGACATCACAAACATCCATGCCCGAGGCAGGATTCGAACCTGCGACCGTAGCGGTCTTGCGGTTCCAGACTGCAGCGCCTTTAACCGCACGGCCACTTCGGCCGGCTGTACTTTGTTTAGCACCTTCAAAAATTTTCCCAAAATATTTGGCATGCGCATATATTCGCACTTTTTTTTCTTGCAACTCACCTCAAACTTTTACAAGCTCCCCTTACTGTAACTCACGCACATCCACAAATTTTTCGTTGTAAGTCGCTCATACACATCCACTTCCAGTCGTCCTTCGTCATTCACTCATTCAGCCCAACTCATTGTCTTTAAATTTTTCTGTCTCTGTCATTCTCTCCTGCGTCACAGTCAAAGTGCCCTCCGTTCTGTCCTACTACTACAATCTCCTCTCTTCGTCACTCCCGCCCTCTTGCTCTCTTTTACTGCTAATATCTCATTCCTTCGTTCCTACTGCTGCTGTCTCTTCTCTGCGTCACTATCTCTCTCTTCGTTCTTGTCGCTGTCTTATAATCTGTGTCTCATTATCGCTGCCTCTCTCACACTTCCACTTTCTCAGAAACGGATAAAGATGTCAAGAAAATTTTCAAGTTTCGTTCGAGATCGGGATCTTAAGATATATATGGTAAAAATTACAGCCATTTACTGTGCATGCTAGTCTTAGAATCCTCAGCTGGGTTTTTGTCCGCTGGTGACGGTGAAAATATTGTAAAAATCCCTTTGTGTGGGGTTTTCATAGTAACCGAGGAGCCTTCGTGAGACCCATCAAGCCCACCGTAAACCGCATCTAATGCGAAAAGGACCGACCGACTTGTTCCAGTGACTTAATCAGAAGGAAGTGGGTAATATTGATACTTTGACCCTCTACTGTAAGATGGTGACACTAAGACGATCATTCTTTTGGGTATACGAGGTGTGCAAGCGATCTGGCAATGCTGTGTTCTTTCACTTGTGTAGAACAGTGTGCTCATCCATTCCAAACAGTCAATTCGAGTTTCAGATCCTCACAGCAGTCACGTGGTTTTTGAGAGCGCAGTCAGTGAAATTGTGTTTATGTTGTGTGTTACGGAAATGGAACAGCGGAATTTAAAGCAACGTTATGCCCTCAAGTTTTGCGTTCATCTTGGAACGTGATCTTTAAAAAGTTGAAACAGGCCTACGGGGAACATTGCTTATAAAGAGCACATGTTTTTTGCTGGTATAAATCATTTTTGAAAGGCCGAGTACACACTGAAGTTGAACGCCCCTCAGGAAGACCTTCAACTTCCAAAACTGAAACCGTGTGCTCTTGTGAGATCAAACCGTATTTGTTCCTCCAGGACTAACTGTAAACCA
Source organism: Schistocerca serialis cubense (assembly GCF_023864345.2). Taxonomy (NCBI): domain Eukaryota; kingdom Metazoa; phylum Arthropoda; class Insecta; order Orthoptera; family Acrididae; genus Schistocerca; species Schistocerca serialis. The sequence continues at coordinate 1,003,061,014 of NC_064640.1, forward strand.
AGTGTTTTACAAAGAAGACCTACAAGGCTCAGGAAAAGGATGAATCGAGTGAGACCGGACGTTGCAGACAACTGGATGCTTCATCATGACAACGACCCATGTCACACGACCACTTCCATTACAGAATTTTTTACCTCAAAAAGCATTGCTGTTGTTCCACAGATCCCCTATTAACCTGATATTAGTCTCTGTGACTTTTTTTCTTTTCCAGAAGTTGAAAAATGTCTTAAAAGGACGTCATTTTGGGACTCTGGAGATCGTTCAAAAGAATGTGACCGACATGTTAAAGCACCTACCAGTTGAAACCTTTCAGCGCTGCTACCGAACTGGGAACTACTAATCTCCCGGTGTATAGCTGCCGAAGGGAACTACTTTGAAGAGGACAATATTGTTGTTTGAAAAAAAAGAATCAAATCAAAACTTTGGTAAATAAAACACCAGACTCATTACTTTTCTCACACACCCCGTAAATATGGTCCCTATCCGAAGGACTATCTAAGACACTTGACTCTCCATTATATCACCAATAGAAACCGAGGTATGAGCACCGGAAAATCCAGTTTTTATGCTTGGTGGCATTTTGGAACAGGTTAGGTACGTATGCTGTTGTACACATGCTGATACATCCGGAAACTGCGACGACGTATCGAGTTACACGAACTGACTGCGCGGCGACCATTGTTGCAGCTTCCCTTGACGCTGCAGCAGAGCCAGAACTGACGACAGTGGTGCGTTCAGCGTCAACGCCAGGCATAGGGGCTGTACCACTTCGTCTTCTCAGATAAGTCCTGGTTCCTTGTAAAACCTCATGACGGACATATCTGTTTGTGGAGTCTCTTACGAGAACGAACAATGCCAATTTAGTTCGCATACGGTTCGAGTACCGGGCATGATGCTACCTGGTGCCACTAGGCAAACAACACTGTCACCTCTGGCTTACGTAGCCGATAATTTCAAAAGCAGATGTTACATTTATGGCGGGTAGCTGTTCCCTATCCTCGAAGTTCCGTGAAATTATCTTCCAACAAAATAACACAAGAACACATGTTACCCGCACTGTCCTGAACTATCTCGAAACGGAAAGTGTACGGTATAACTGTTGCCCGGCCAACACGCTCTCAATACACTGATCAGCCAGAACATTATGACCACTTACCTAATAGCTGGTACGTCCAAACTTGGCACGGATAACAGACCATGCGTAGTGTCATCGAAACAATGAGGCCATGGTAGGTTGCTGGAGGGAGTTGGCGCCACATCTGCACACACAAGTCACATAATACCCATAAAATCCGAGGAGCGGGCGCTGAGCTCTGACGCCACGTTCAGTCACCATCCCAGATGTGTTCGATCGGATTTTGCTTAAAACATTAAAAGACGATCAGTCACACACAGGGCAGTGTAATTTTTCAAAATGGTTCAAATGGCTCGGAGCCCTATGGGACTAAACATCTGAGGTCATCAGTCCCCTAGAACTTAGAACTACTTAAACCTAACTAACCTAAGGATATCACACACATCCATGCCCGAGGCAGGATTCGAACCTGCGACCGTAGCGGACGCGCGGTTCCAGATTGAATCGCCTAGAACCGCTCGGCCACACCGGCCGGCGAGGTGCGGTGGCCGGCCGTTGTGGCCGAGCGGTCCTAGGCGCTTCAGTCCGGAACCGCTCTGCTGCTACGGTCGCAGGTTCGAATCCTGCCTAGGTAGGTTAGGTTTAGGTAGTTCTAAGTCTAGGGGACTGATAACTGCAGATGTTAAGTCCCATAGCGCTCAGAGCCATTTGAGGTGCGGTGTGCCGGCCAGTCTGTGGATGGTTTTTAAGGTTGTTTTCCATCCGGCTCGGAGAATGCGGGCTGGTTCCCCATATTCCGCCTCAGTTACACTATGTCGGCGATTGCTGCACAAACACTTCCTCCACGCACGCGTACACCATAATTACTCTACCACGCCAACTTTGGGGTTACACTAGTCTGGTGTGAGACGTTCCTGGCCGGGGGGGGGGGGGAGGAGGGAGGGGGGGGGGGTCCACTGGGGGCCGAACCGCACAATAACCTTGGGTTCGGTGTGGGGCGGCGGCGGTGGGGTGAGTGGATTGCTTTAGCCTGTTGTGGGGTTGTCAACCACTGAGGGCTGCGGCGGGGACGAAGCCTCTACGTAGTTTCTAGGCCCCCGGTTCCATACAATACAGTATAAATACGAGATTAAATTCAGTTTTAGTCTCAGATCCGATGATAGGTTCCAGATAATAATGTTTGGATGTTGCTGGCCTAAGCAGCGTCGACATTTACTGTAGTCTTATGTATGTGGTAAATACACGTACGCTTGACAATTGTTAAGTAACCTAGCAATGCCACTACTATTAACACCTTTCAAATTAGTAAATGAATCCAAAGCAGCCAACAAGTTGCAAAAACGGTAGTCTTATTGAATCTAAAATTTCACATTGGACATACACCAAGTTAGTACAAGTTTTTATTATTTTGGTTATATTCTATGATATATGTAAGATTCCTACCCTTTTTGAGGATCTAGTCTCTGCATGACGTGTAATTTTGGTCATGTATGTTTCCACGTTTGTAATTACTGATATATTTGTGAGGTAGACGGGTTTACATCCATCGAAACCAGAGCGAAAGGTTGAATAAAACCACCGTTTTTCAACTTGTTGGCGGCTTTGGAATCATTTACTGAATTCTAACAGTTTCTGGAGCGCAGTGCAGTGGTTAGCATACTGTACTGGCATTCGGGAGGACGACGGTTCAAACCCACGTCCAGCCATCCAGATTTAGATCATCCGTGATTTCCCTAAATCGTTTAAGGCAAATGCCGGGATGGTTCCTTTTAAAGGGCATGGCCGATTTCCTTTTCCGTCCCTCCCTAATTCGAGTTTGGCATTCGTCTCTAATGACCTCGTTGTCGACGGAACACTAAACACTAATCTCCTCCTCTCTCCTCCCTGCTGAAGTGAAGTCATGTTCAAAATATTGACCTTTCAAATTGTTACGAAGCGTTTCCGACCTGTACGTTTTATTTAAGGTTCTTACGGTTGCTTATGATACTGGGAGGTGAATGAAAGGAAGGAATGGAATGTGATTAGGGTTTTACATCCTGGTCGTTAAGTGACGGCGAATGAATAGTGCCAGCATTCGCCTTAAGTGATTCCGTAAACCTGTGGAGAACGTAAGTCTGACGAAGATCTGAAAGCGGCTCTTGCCGAACATGGATCAGTATGTCAACCACAGTGCCCCCACCCTGCACGGCATATCCTAATCACATCTGCGGTGCGGTTTAACGACCACTGAGCTCTGACGCCGGGAAGCTGTCTGTCGCTTCTGGCCGCTTTCCACATCCATTTAAGTGGAACGCAACACACAAACATCATACCCGAAACAGCACACAACCTAATTTACGGGAATTATACACAGCTGGGATTCCTTCTATCAGATTAAGATATCGTTATGGGTAACAGAGGATATCTGGTCACAAGGTACATGTCAACAATGACGTCAGCAAATCATTAGAATAAAGAGAAATAAGAAAATGATTCGCACTTCAGTCGGCAGCTAGGTACTGCAGTAAAAAGTTCCTTTCTTACCTTTATTTTTGTTTCACTCTCTCTCTCTCTCTCTTTCTCTCTTTCTCTCAACCTGTCTCTTTCATCAACGGAAAAGTTTTCGAGACAGAACATCACCTGTTCGCCACATGTGGTCATTACTGTCTCCGCAAGGATATACACACATCAAAATAAGTTTTGCATCAACCCGGTTCTCAGAACTCCTGAAGATAGACGTTGACTGTGGATATTGTATCACAGACACATTCCCTTTGACTGTTCAGAGATGTCACTAAACCCGCCCAAAGACGTAAACAATAATGCATGAGCAGCGCCTATTATATGGAGGGGGTCCGACAGCCGATCAGTTCCAGTTTTTGGAAATTTGTGGTAAGTTCCTATGGGACGAAACTGCTAAGATCATCGGTCCCTAGGCTTACACACTACTTAGTCTAACTTAAACTAACTTAGGCTACGGACAACACATACACCCATGCCCGAGGGAGGACTCGAACTTCCGACAGGAGTAGCCACGCGAACCGTGGCAAGGCGCCTAAGACCGCAAGGCTACCACGCATGGCTCAGTTCCTGTCATTCCATCAGGAGGGAAGTATACGGCTCGTGTTGTCTGTGGTTCAACCATACCTAGACGGGCAATATCGCTGTTCGATCACTTTCAAATTGTTACTTTGTGCCAAGAAGGGCTCTCAACAAGGGAAGTTCGGACATGGAGGAGATACAGAGTGACAGGAATTGTCGATGACATGCCTTTCTCAGGCCACCCAAGGGCTACTACTGCAGTGGATGACCGCTACCTACCGACTATGGCTCGTACGAACCGTGACAGCAACGCCACCATGTTGAATAATGCTTTTTAGTGCAGCACACGGCGTCGTGTTACGACTCAAACTGTGCGCAATAGGCTGCATGATGCACAATTTCACTCCCGACGTCCATGGCGAGATCCAATTTTGCAGCCACGACACCATGCAGCGCGGTACAGATGGGCCCAAAAACATGCCGAATGGACCGCTCAGGATTGGCATTCAATTGTCTTCGCCGATGAGTGTCGCATATACCTTCAGCCAATCATCGGAAACGTGTTTGGAGGCAACCCGGTCAGGCTAAACGCCTTAGACACACTGTCCAGCCAGTGCAGCAAGGTAGAGGTTTTGGGTGGCATTACGTGGTGCCGACGTACGCCGTTGGTGGTCATGGAAGGCGTCTTAACGGCTGTACGATACGTGAGTGTCATCCTTCGACCGATTGTGCAACCATATCGGCAGCATATTGGAGAGGCATTCGTCTTCATGAAAGTCAGTTCACGCCCCGTCGTACACATCTTGTGAATAACTTCCTTCAGGATAACGACATCGCTCGACTAGAGTGGCCAGCATGTTTTCCAGACATGAACCCTATCGAACATGCATTCGACCCCTCTTCACAGCTTTACTACCGGGAAGTTTCATATCAGCGCACACTCCGCTGCAGGTTGAAAATTTCATTCCGGAAACATTCCCCCGGCTATGGCTAAGCCATGTCTCCGCAATATCCTTTTTCCCACGAGTGTTAGTCTCGCAAAGTTCGCAGGATAACTTCTGTGAAGTTAGGAAGGTAGGGGACGAGGTACTAGAGCACTTGCCCGTGAAGGGCAAAGGTCTCTAATTCGAGTCTCGGTGCGGCACACGGTTTTAATCTCTCAGGAAGTTTCGTAAAAGATATTGCTCTCAAAGTCATTTCGATGTTTCCTTTTTTGTATGGACTCATAAAATTAATGGTTTTCGTAACCGTCAGACATAACAGTTACAGAATAATTGTACTTGAAAAATATAGCTTACATCAAACAATTGATGCATTTTGTACTTACTTCACATATGGCTTTACTATTTATTACATTGCTGCAATTCATATGTAGTTGCTTCAGGCTGATTCATAATATAAACAATCTCATTTAATACATCAGAATTTCTATGTAAAATACTTTGAAGTAATACAAACATTTTTCTATCACAAATATTTCAGTTTTGAGTTGAAATCATTCCCCTTATATAGTCTGAGTGTGGTGGGCAGCTTGCTCAGTTAAGTGAAGCCGTCAATAAGCAGACTTCGATCTGCCGATCTTAATTCTGCCCTTTGTCGACAGTAGCTACATTTTCTCTTGGTGTTGTGATTATATACTTCATCTCACTTGTTTACTACATTCTTTAGGTAAGAATTTTTTCATTTCGGTTTAGAGTTCCTCTTAGTGACAAGTGGTGGAACACTTGATCAGATTCCACGAGCGGTCTTGCGTGTCGGTCGATAGCAGCATTCACGTGGCGTGATTTGGGAGACGATATAGCATGTAAACGGTGTTGACCGAACCGAGATGCGAAAGGTCATCTCGAACTCCAGCTCTGCCGTCGATGCGCCATGCCACCTGGATTCTTTCAATCCTGAGCAGTTCTAGAAAACTGACAACTTTTTTGCACTTTATTACTAATATACAACAACGCGTCGAATCCTACATGGACGGCGTGATTTATGATTAAGGTCTACGTTGTGCGAAGAAAATCTTTGTATAGGAGTACTTATGAAATATTGTATACCCGTTTGTATAATGCTATGCCAGAAGAAAGAAATGAATGACCAACGATTCTCTATATGGTAAGAGTCCCAGACTGACGAACATTACTCAGGAGTCTGTGAAACGAGCGTTTTGTGAGATGCTTCTAACGTGCTTCCTTGTTCCTCTCACCACCATATCTCACTTCAGTTACATTTCACAACAGTCATGATCAGGGACATAGTACTGTAAGTAGCCTGTTTATGTGTTTGTATGTTGGGAATGCTTCAGTCTGCATTAATATCACTGACAGCGTTGTGCGGTCTCTGTAAGAGACTCTGTGGCTGGTCGGACTCGCAGTTGGAAGTTAATAGCCAGCAGTGATGGCAGTTGGGAGTGAATACTCGTAGCCTGCAGTGATGGGAGTTAGAGGTTAATAACAAGCAGTGTTGGAGGTTTGCAGTATTTGCGGGAGTGGACAGTCTGCACGTGTGTCCGTCATGGCGATTTAATGTGGGTAATGAAATTACTGACGATTACATAATTTTTCGAACTGGTTGTCACACGATTAAGATAAAACCTGCTAAATACATTGTTTGCTCTGCAACAAAATCTTTCCTTGTCTAACCACATGCCTATTAGTAGTTAGAGCCTACAGTAGTATAATCTTTTGTTTACCTGGCTGTAATGGTGCTTGCTGTATCGCTGTAGTTCGTGTCATGAAAGTTTTCTGTGAGGTAAGTGACTTATGAAATGTATGGGTTATTGGTAGGATTTCTCCTAATTCAATTGTATTCTTTTGAGTTAATTTTAAAGCAGTCAGATCACGTTATCGTTGAATATTGTGAATAATTAATGAATAGGAGAAGTTTGAGTTGTATTTGTCAGGGAAAATTCTGTAGGTCAGTGAGAGTACATACAGTTTCACTCAGCAGTTTAAGAAAGTTCACTTCCATTAAGGAATATAAGTAAAAACGTAGAAGTTTCACCGTCTCAGTTATTGCAATTTAAGTAAAAATATATCACGAAGTTTCAGTACAACGGGCAATCTGAATCGTGCAGTCGACCGATGAGTCGTCCTAAAGTGATGTGAACAGCATGTTTTGCAGTACTGTTTCCTACCATGGCCATGAATTCAAAACCAGTCTGCCGCTAGCTCAGTGCTGGCATTTTGAGGGCACTGACGGCAAAATGACAAATCCTCTACGCTACAGTCTCGTCGATTGATGCTGATTTTTCTCGTATTCCAGTGATACTGACAAGTGTTGAAAACCTATTTTGTCACTTTACTACTTCAGACTGGAGGTATGTTACGGTAAACGAAGAAGTTGTTCATTACGTGTTATCTACCACCATCCATTGCAGTGACGCGCAGTGAAGATGCATCAGTTTAAATTTCTATTTCCATATCTTTAAGCGTCCCCTGAGACTTTACACATAGAAAAAATTGTGAAAGCTAGTTCCGTGAATGCGTGTTTAACCGATAAAACAATAAAATCACTTCGTAACCAGTCACGAAAATTTGCATCTGTTCTTCTCGACTTGTTTCGGAGACTTAGCCTGATTTTTAGGGGTGAAAATCTTAAATTTTTAGTTACTTAGAAAAAGGCTCATGGTTGCAACCGGCCCCAAAGAGCTTTTATGAACAGTCTCGAGTGAACGTATTATTAGAGATAGTTACGAAACAGCATGAAACGCCAGTGCCGTATATCTGCATTGTAAATTTTAGCTCGCTGCCCTGTAACTCTCACGCGTTAAATGTTTCACCAGTAGCAATAAATGATTTGAAAATTCTGGTGTAAAATCGCAAGGCTCATCCTGAATATTGAGTAGACAGCATTTTGAATACAAACCAGCAAATGGTAACGCACTGTTTCTCACCTATAACTAAATCAGAATCGGTTCCGATGTTTAAATTTCCCACTTAACTTTTTGTGAAACAACCGTTGCATATGAATATGAGTCTGTGCTTCGGAACCTACGTTGTCATGGCGCGATGGGCGTGTGACTTAGGATGATCTCGCTAAGTGATGTCTCCTACTTTTCCACCTTACTACTCCCTTCTGTTTTCACTCGATAGGGATTCTCGTTTGTCTTCACTAATTCATCCTGTAACCTACCATGCGTTACTTTCCCTAGTAGAATGATAAAAACACATTTGAAAATTACACGCCTAACAGCGTCTCGTACGTCAAGATTAAGTGTGGAGAAGAAGCTGATAGTTAGACTCAAGTAGAAATTCTTCCACATCATGTAATTTTGTTACAGCCTATCTTTGCTTGAGTTAACCTGGATAAATTCTATTTTACCAGCCAACAACGTTAAGCTGAAGTAAGGGTACTTCATGACTTGGGGAACAACTCATAACCACGAACTCGAACTATAGCGTGTGCGCTCGCTATGGTTTAGACTACCATCCTATTTGCCCGGTTACATTTCCGTCACTAAAGGCGGTTGCACAAATTGGATATATTTACTTTGCAGCACATACCTTTTCCTGCTGCCCACTCCTTCTCTGGAAGAGTATCCATTTTAACTGTATATTATCGGAACCATTTTCGCTCTCATCAGGAGAGTCTTGTTCTACTGCTAAGTACCCACAGTCGAGAACGACAAAAAATTCATGCGACTCTGCGTCATGTATTGCAGCAATTTTTCATACCTAATACTGATTGTTTAAAAGATCTGTCACTGAATTTAATTTTGTTCAGAAAGTAGAAAAAGAATTCTGAGGTGATGAGCCGTTGAATAGCATCATGAAGAAATGGCGATTTGAAATCATGATGCTGCAATCAGAACTCGTGTCGGCCAGACATATTTAGGTATCTGGGTAGACGTAAATAAACCTACTCTTCCTACTTAACGGCTGATAGATGTAACGGAGGTCAGTTTCATAATAGTCGAACAACATGAAGTCTTTCATGTACGACGCCCTGATAGACTCTTAAGCAGAAGTACTGACAAGCATTTTTGAGTAACAGAGAAGAAACGACACATCTCGCAATTCATATTTATCAGTGTGCACACCACATCAGTTTCGATTACAATATTTATAGCGAAGATGACCCACTGACATCTCGAGCTACCGTCGTAAGTAAAGACGAGCTATGCAGTACAGTACTTACAAGGGAACCTCCACATCGCACCCCCCTTAGATTTAGTGGTAAGACGTCCCAGTGTATAGAACGTCAAAAACTGAACACATATTAAGCATGAAAACAGGAAGAAGGTGTACTGAACTATGAAAAAAAGTAAAATATAAACAGTGAACGGCCCAAGTTGAACAAGAGCAACGATGAGTAGAGCGAGTGGTTAAGTGATCACGGTATTGGACTGTGAAGTTGGCGAGCCGCGTTCTAAATCCCATCGTGCCATTTTTGTTTTCTTCACAACTTTATGAGCTGCCCGTCAAATATATTGAAATGTTTGATCTCTTTCTGTAGTCTTGGCAGTTGTCATATTACACATGGGTTATAGAATATAAATCTTGTGATAAGACTACATTACAGTTGCAAATATATGTGATGAATAGTGAGACCAGGCGAGATACCACATAGACGTCTCACAGAAATGCAAACAAGAAATAAGCGGATGTCAACCATGTTACAAGAAAGGAATTCAAGAGTCAAAACAACAGCAAAAATGTTAAAAACATATGTTTTGACAGAGCACAGAGAAACTGTGTGACTGTGAAACTGTTCCGTTCATTTGTTGCCGCTTATGTGACAAACTATTATGTTATCATCGTTTTCTTGCGAGTGATCACATTCACATTTATACGCACACCTAAATCGACCAAGGAGGTATATCTCACTCACTCATCGGGCGTACAAATTAGATCCTGCCATACGACACACGTCCTCTCGCTAATGTCGTGTACGACACACCAGATGTGTTTTCCGCTGGAGGATTCGGTTGACTTGTCGCCCTGTCATCAAAGGTTTGCGGTTCCAATTAGAAAAACACTCCCTTTCGGCTGCTAATAGAGTAATTGTGCAGAATCAACTTTCATTATAGGTCCCTTCCTTACATCTCGCTATTGCAAACGGACGTTACACCACGACACAGACACAAATTTGAATACAGAGAACAGCGAAAAAATTACAAAAAAAGGCGCAAGGGAGCTTTGAACAATGCTCGCCCACTTAACAATCCAATATCGTGACCACTTTACAGCGACGCCGTCGTTTCTCTTTTTCGCTCAATGTTGCACTCGTTAAGCTTGTACCGTTCACTGTTTCTATTTTGCTTTTTTCTTCACAGTTCAGTACACCATCTTCTATTTTCATACTTGATCTGTGTTCAGTTTTTGACGGGCTGTCCACTCGGGCCTCTTACCACTAAATCTGAGGGGAGTGCTTTGGGAAGCTTCCCTTGTTAGTAAATCTGACTTATATTCGGTACGAACAGTTTCTGTGAGCATCATGATTATGTGAGATGAATGGTAGGATTGATCCTTAAACAATTTGACTAGTGATTTCGTTCGCGCCGGCCGCTGTGGCCGATCGGTTCTAGGCGCTTCAGTTCAGAACCGCGCTGCTGCTACGGTGGGCAGGTTCGAATCCTGCCTCGGGCATGGATGTGTGTGATGTCCTTGGGTTCGTTAGGTTTAAGTAGTTCTAAGACTAGGGGACTGATGACCTCAGATGTTAAGTCCCATAGTGCTTAGAGCCATTTGATTTCCTTCGTCACCCGCGACCAATACAAGCTTGTGCGGAGATTTAAGCTACTGATTTATTTCGGTTTTACTTGAATCTGCAAAGAAGCAAGTTTACGAATGGGGAATTAGACTCAGAAAATTATTTCGCAGTGTTCAATTCGAGACGCGTAACATGGACTGTTAATCACACTACGAAAATTACGTATTGGTATGAATATACGGACAGAAGTACTTTTACACGGCGGTCCGCTGAATGCAGTTTACTGTTCTTCAATGGATAATTGCAGAAATCGCTTAGCTCGAATTGTTGTGTTGTAAACATATTACACAATTTACACAGTAACTAAATCTCGCAAGGAGACAGAAAATATGTAAAGTAGAACTATAGCGGGTACCCCTTCGATATCCACAGCATCAATTACTCGTTTGAGATTCACAAGTACGGCAAGGGATTAAACGCGGAAGAGCAGGCATTATTTGAAGAAGGAGGAAACGACAACAGGAGAGAACGAGGTTATTCTACGCCTTAATCATGAAGGGAAACCTCTTTCGGAGATTGGTAAAGTTGTAGCAAGGAAAAGAGCACTAGTGCAGAGAGTCATCAGCTGATTGCGAGGTCAAACTTTCCACTCGAGTGGACAGAGAAGCTCATTTTCAAAGAAAGGAGTAAGTGGTAAACCTTATTACTGTTACTTTGTCTTCTGCAACTACAGCGTAACTAGGTGAGTGCCCAAGTTAGATGAGTGATCCAGAACTGCGAGAAGTGCACTCTAGCATGCTTGATATGATGGGGCTACACAGAAAGAAGCCGTACAATGGTAAGACGACCAGGGCATGAAGACTGCAGGTATTCTTGAAAAAAAGTACTCATTTTTGGGACAAGATGAGTACTGGCTAGAATAAATTTAATCTGCTGCATAATTTTGATGTGCAAATGAGCAGAGCGTACAGTAGACAGGAGGGGGGACATAATATGGAGGCAATTTCGGGCTTCATTGCATGGGTGACAGTCATTATACGTGGCCACATGAACCTTTACTACGACATGAAGATGCGGTAAGAGAACTTCTAAACGTATTACTTTTGGGATAGGCGAATATCAGCCCGTAAGTGAAACGGCTTCTTATTTCACGCCAAAAAGATGACAAGAAACCAAATTCGGAATACGTCATCACAGAAAGTGTTACCTGTGGTTTACTTTTGGGGTGAAAGAAGATTCTTGTTGACTTGCATGAATAATTACGTTCAGGTAAGAAATTACTTCCATGGACAATCAACCTTATGTGTCATAAAGGATGTGATTTAAATAAAACTCCTGTATTTGATACGTGTATACAGGGTGTTCGGAAATTGACGCTGCAGACTTATAGGACCTGTAGAGGGGAGTCAGTACATAATATTCTGAACAGGAACCCATGTCCGGAAACGTACAGTTTCCGTGCTATATCCATTTTAAAACATATTTGGTACGTAGGTATGCAGCAGGATAGTCATGGTGGGGGATGGTTACGCCGGATCGGTTGATGTTATCTGACGTCTATCCTATTTCTCTGACCTGGTTCGGGCCTCAATCATGTGTCCGTGAGTGTTAGAGCAACATGATTGTGTACACGTTGCAGAATACAACGACATGATCCTTCTGAATGGCGAAGCTCAAGGTAATGGAAGACCTGCTCGTCGCCTTTATCAAACTCGTTCTCCACAACGCCCGACTACATAGGATACCCTTTTTACCATAATTGTGGAACGGCTTCTAGAAAGGGTACCTTTAGCAGGTGGCGCTTTAAGGAGACGTCGCACACCCGAATTGGAAGAGGCCGTACTCCATTGCATTGGAGAGACCTCGTCAACAAGTACAGGAGCAATTCCTTTGGCTATTAATGAGTGAAACTGTACAACGAGTGATGTACTGAGTCGCACCTCATTAGTTACTTGTACAAGTGATCACGTTAGCAATATATATTCAGACCGGACATGGGTTCGAATTCAAAATATTATCTGCTTACTCCCTTCTAGAAGTCCTAGAAGTTTGCAGTGAAAATTTCCGAACGCCCTGTATTTGGGAAAAATACAGAACAATTCACAAGAAACAACTTCTTTTGTTTTTTACATTTATAACTTTATTTCGTGGCTCGGAGGTTCTGTGGTAAACGTCAGATTTCAGATCCAAAGTTCTGGATTTCGAACCTGGATCAGTTCCAGGATTTTTGACTCTCACTTACCACTTCTACCATCTCTGGCAGTGATTGTTAACGTGAAAAACAGAACGAGTTTCACTGTAGTTCGAAGTCGACGTTAAACTGTAGGTAGCCGGCCGGTGTGGCCGAGCGGTTCTAGGCGCTACAGTCTGGAGCCGCGTGACCACTACGGTCGCATGTTCGAATTCTGCCTCGGGCATGGATGTGTGTGATGTCCTTAGGTTAGTTAGGTTTAATTAGTTCTAAGTTCTAGGGGACTGATGATCTAAGATGTTAAGTCCCATGGTACTCAGAACCATTTGAACCAAACTGTAGGTCTCCCCTACAACCAGTTGAGTAAGTCAGTTCAAAAGTGGGAGGACTTTAAAAGAATTGTACCTTCCTAGCAAAGCGGACTTCAGCTTAATGACAGCTTGAACTTCATTTATTTAAACGGTGGGCTGTGTTGGGTTTAGCTTCAGGGGGCTTTGGAACCGATAAAGTGACAATAGCCTTCTGCCATTCAGGGCAGTCAGGAGCCAAAATTCTGCATTGCTGCTCGCACCCTACATAAAAATTAATTGAACCATTTACGAGTTCACTGTGGTCGGTTAACCAACTGAGTCTTCAATTTCACGCGTGTTGCGCCTTCTGCAGTGGCCGTCGTGAGTCAGATCGGCGCGTCAATGCTCCTGGGGTCGATCCCGCGCTATCGATTTAAGCGGTCGGGTGCGTTAGTCACCGCCGCTGAAAGCGATAGCGGGGGGCGGCAGGCAGAGAGGACGGCTGACGGCTCCCCCGCAAGGTCAGCCGCTAGCACCCTCGCAGCCACGATGGCCCTCGTAGGGCGAATGGTCGGGGCTGCTTTGTTATGGCGCAGCCGCTGCAAAAACTCACCTCGCGCGCACACACTGCGCACCCACTCATTTCTGCCCCCTGCAGCTTCTCACGACTTTTCACTGCACCATTACGGCATACAATATTCGTGGCAAATTCATCGTTTCGTGATTTATAGGAACTAAACAAAACAGAAGTGAAATGTTGACGACTAGCATTACAGACAAGAGGAGAATACACGGTTGTTCGTGGTGGCTGCCAGAGCCATATATTTACTTCTCCAGTTAGGCTTATTCAGACTTCCTCGAAGACAGATGTCTCTTTTACCTGGACCAAATCAAATAACTTTTGGTCCATAAGAAAAATAAAAAAACCGCATGAGCCTAAACAATGAAAAGCCAGAGCTGATCCACATAAGTGCTAAAAGGAATCCGTTAAACTTCGATTACATGAAAACCAATCAAATTTAAGGGCCTTCAATTCAACTAAATACCTAGGCATCACAATTGCGAACAACTTAAACTGGAAAGAGCTCATAGAAAATGGCGTGGGGAAGTCGCACCAAAGACTGCGTTTTATTGGCAAAACACTTAGAAGATGCAACAGACCTACTAAAGAGACTGCCTACATTAAGCTTGTCAGTCATCTTTTGGAGTGCTGCGCCGTGTGGATACTTACCAGACAGGATTAACGGAGTGTATCGGAAAGTTCAAAGAAGGGCAGCAGGTTTTATATTATCGAGAAATAGGAGTGAGTGTGTCACGGAGATGATACTGGATTTGGGGTGGACATCATTAAAACATAGGCGTTTCTCGTTGCGGCGGGATCTTCTCACGAAATTTCAATCACCAACTTGCTCCTCCTAATGCGAAAACATTTTGTTGACATCGACCTAAATAAGGAGAAACGGTCACCATAATAAAATAAGGGAAATCAGAGCTCACACGGAAAACTGTAGGTGTTCGGAAGATGGTTCGACCAGGCACTTAAGTGTGATTTGCAGAGTAGCTATGTAAATGTAGATGAAGCAAATATTGTTTAGCCACCGAGCGGATATTAAACAGAATGACTGCCTTTCTTATAGCTTTCTTCGCTACGATGAAATCAACAGCAGTACGAGCTTTTTGAAATAGCACCCTATAGTTCTTATTCGACAATTCACGTCCCCTACTCAAAACTTGTTCAAAAACGTGTCACAGTGTACCATTCACCTAAATGCGACGTTATTAAAAATGTAACAGAAAACTGATTTTGCTGTACCAGCACACTGTAGGAAACCGGGCTAATGTAACTCGTGCACTCGCAGGAGCTGACAGGAAACAAAAAGAAAAACAAGGAAAATGCACACCTGCAGTTCGGTCAACCATCTTCAGTCGAAAAACTGGTTATGGTTTCTGTTTACTGTAACGTCACTGCGCGTTTCGGATTCCGGTCAGGGGAAGCCAAGCGCCATAACCGAGCGAGGTGGTGCAGTGGTTAGCACCCTGGACTCGCGTGAGGGAGGACGACGGTTGAAACCTTCGTCCGACCGTCCTGATTTAGGTTTCCACTAATTTACCTACATTGCTTCAGGCACATGCCGAGATGCATCCTTGGAAAGGGCACGGTCGATATCCTTCCCTAATCCGAGCTTGTGCTCCGACAATAATGACCCCGCTGTCGACAGGACGTTAAAACCCTAATATCATCCTCTCAAAATGCAATAATATCGTGGTTTTGTAATACAAAGTACGCCAACGAAGAGGGGGCAGAAATGCTGCTCATTTCAGGCGGTCAAGATAAATCGGACTGAATGACCAGTGTGCCTTTTCCTTATGTTTCCATTTGTTTACTGTCAGCTCGAGCAAGTGGGTGCACGGTCTGCAAGTACAGGAGAGTCAAAATCAGCTTTGCGTTACCTTTTTAATAACTTCAAGTTTACGCGAATGGTACACTACGATGCATTTTTGAGCAGGTAATGAGGAGAGAAAGCGGATTACCGAATAAGAAATATAGAGCGTTATTTAAAGAAAAAAAGTTACAAGAAACGTAATCACTCTGGTTAATGTCCCCCTTGTAGCTTCACAACATTTGCTTGAGCCACTTTTTTATTTTGCTCCTGAACAATAAGTTATTTGGGGTAGTCAAGGAAAAAAATTGGAAATTTGTTATAAGTTCTATGGGACCAAACGGCTGAGGTCATTGGTCCTAGGATTACACACTACTTAATCTAACTTTGACTAACTTACGCTAAGGACAATACACACACACCCATGCCCGAGGGAGGACTCGAACCTCCGACGGAGGCAGCCGCGAGAACCGTGACAAGACGCAACAGACCGCGTGGCTACCCCGGGTGGTGAAGACAAATGGTTACCCCTATGTACAAACTAACGGGAAAAGTGCCGCCTCCATTCATGAATAGAAGATTCTGAAATGTGATGGTAAAGAACAATGCTGAAGATTCCATCGGATAATCAGTGAAGATGTAATATTTCATGCATGCTTTCGTTGACAGCTGTAAGGTATTTGAGAAATTTTACTGTATGTGCAACAGCTACATTTGTTCTATGTTTATTATTCATCTCTGGTCATGAATAATCGTGGAATGTACAAAAAAGGTAATAGGCTGGGAAAAGGCATCGGGAGAACCTGACAAACAGGGACATCCTGGAACAGAGAGCTATTTGTTGTGGATATGGTAAGCCTAAGACAACAGGTGTCCAATAACATAAAACGTCTGACAGGTATAAAGCAAGTTTTGAATCTCACCTAAAATCGTTTCTCCTAGTCAACTCCTTCTATTCCAGGGACGAATTTATATTTAAAAACTGGTAACCTATAAACAAAACTTGTTTACAACTGTAGTTGCCTGAGTAGGCCTAAAAAGTAATGTGTTCACAAACGTTAACACTAATGTATACATATCCTGTAAACTTGCTCGTTCCACATCATTTCCATAAAAGAGTCGTTCAAATAATTTATGGAAAATGTAATTAATTAACTAGTTAACAGTGTACTTGACGGACTGCCAAATAGCTGTACATGTTTCGACTTGGCGCGGATTAATTGTAGTTCCATTTGTGGGACCGAGTTTCCGACCGCGTTAGTGCAAATATTTCTTGAAGGTATAAATAATAATCGTTATTGCAATTATGTATTAGTAACAGTGCTGTTGCTACTCATTCCATTATTTAAACGATGTCGCGTCATTGTACATAATTCATATCTTAATTCTGTATGTATTCAAATATCTTCGTAATTATTTCTTCCGCAGGTTTGACACGTAATTGTATATCACTACTAACTCGTCACATTCAACACTTGTGTCTCATGTATGTAATTTGTCACATTTTAATCTGAATCAATATTGCAAAAGAATAAATTTACTTCTCGCTCCTTATGAGCTGTGGAATTGTAATTACTACTTCTGTTGTTAGTACGAATTAACCTAAAGTGTGTTACTGACAAGCATACTGAAAGTACGCAAAAGTGTGAAAATTGTAATCGTAATATTTATGTCTACGGAGACCCTGGAGGATGTGTTGCTTTTCATTTCCTTCTGCTCACTGGACGATATACATTTACTAACTGCGCTATTGAACTATTAAAAGGCACTTACAGTAACGTGACGTTTGTTAACGTCTAAAATGAAACTTTTTCTGGGAGTTTCACCGTCTCTCCATCACAAAGTGCTTGCGTACGCTGGGAACAAGCGAGAATATCAAAGAAGATGGAAAGAAGAAACTAAATCTGATGCTCCTGATAAGTCAGCAAATAATTTTCAGAACTAATTTTCAATGTGCACTAGAGTGTGCGCTGCTTTAAAACTTCCTGGCAGACTGAAACTGGGTGTCGGACAGATTAAGGTTTTGTCTAGATGTTCCTCTATAGAAATTGTGAGTCACATTGTGTGAAGGCAAGAAAAACTCGTTCTTAAAATTAGCAACAACGTATCCCTTCCGTTATTTCCATTTAACGACATGATATGTTAATGATAGCTGGGTCTTTAACACACAACACTTCCTTAGGTTTAAGTAGATTAGAGAAGAAGTCAATATACGTTATTGATTCCAGATTCCAAATGTATTTCGAGCCTCTTTAAATTATTATAACCGCCTTGCGAATCTGGGAAAGATTTCTACGTAACTTCGTTCTCGTATTTATTTTGTATATCGCTACTGCGTACGTTACGACAAGCGTAACATATAATTAATAGACTTTTAGGTAAATACTGTTCTGCACATTATTTGACTCTAATCGTTCTGTAAAATGATCAGCTCCGCTGTCAAGCACGTCCAGGAGTCAAATGTTATACCAATATTTTTAGGTCTTACCGCAGACGAGCTTTTTGCTTCCACTGGTGAAATTCATATGTGACCAAATATCTAAGGTGGTCTCGTGTTGGAGGACCCTGAAATTTGGTCTGTCAGTAGAGGCTGTTCACCACTAAAGAAAATGTCAGAAATTGTATTTACCATCGTTTTAACATTAACCTGAAGGTTTAGTATTAACAATAGTTATCATAACTTATCTGAACGTCGTAAAAACTATTCTGGTGTAGAGACAACCGCAGCTGGAAGCTAGTCTGCAGTTGAAGTACAGGGACAAATATAGCTGGCCTTTTTAAAATTTTGGTCTTGAGTGACGGTAAGTATAGCTCGTCTACAAATGGTTCAAATGGCTCTGAGCACTACGGGACTTAACTTCTGAGGTCATCAGTCCCCTAGAACTACTTAAACCTAACTAACCTAAGGACATCACACATAACCATGCCCGAGGCAGTATTCGAACCTGCGACCTTAGCAGTCGCACGGTTCCAGACTGTAGCGCCTAGAACCGCTCGGCCACTTCGGCCGGCTCCAATGATCTAGAAAAGTATAAGTTGTGGTATTATTTGAAATTAGAAACTTTTCATTCTTTCTATTTCTCAAGCTAGGTTTTTTAATGGAGAAAAATATCTACATCTACATCTACATCCATACTCCGCAAGCCACGTGACGGTGTGTGGCGGAGGGTACCTTGAGTACCTCTATCGGTTCTCCCTTCTATTCCATTCTCGTATTGTTCGTGGAAAAAAGGATTGTCGGTATGCCTCTGTGTGGGCTCTAATCTCTCTGATTCTGTCCTCATGGTCTCTTCGCGAGATATACGTAGGAGGGAGCAATATATTGCTTGACTCTTCGGTGAAGGTATGTTCTCGAAACTTTGACAAAAGCCCGTACCGAGCTACTGAGCGTCTCTCCTGCAGAGTCTTCCACTGGAGTTTATCTATCATCTCCGTAACGCTAATCTCGCGGGATTACAGAGTGAACTTAACAAAACGATATATTTTTCTACATAATAATACTGGCTATCCATGATCCGTGAGAGGTTTAAAAGTACCCAATGGGATAATGAAACTGAAAAAAAAATTGACTTATTTTGTACGACACAAGTCGGAATAATGGGTTACGCTTAGGTAACACTTCTTTAACAACGTATGAACAATAATGATAACAAAGCAGCTGTTTACCGAGGAAACTATAAATATGCGGTAATAATTCATCCACATATCTTAACAGGTTTCAGACAGTGACAGAGTATTTTTGTCAGACTGCCCCAGTAACACCTATGGTGAGTAAAATTAGTATTTTTAGTTTAGGCCACCTATAGAGCAAGGGGCTGAAGCAGGACGATGAGCAATCATTATCTAACTGCCCATGCTTATCACTTCGTGACATATGACGTGTTCTTTCCAGGAAAATATTTTCGTATCTTTCGAGGTTCCTGTGAAAATGCTAATGGGCCCAATTTTTTGCTGTCAACAGCAAACTACATGTTATGAGATAACGTGACACCTTAATTGTTTCCAAAAACCTACTGTTTTTTCTTCGACGCCAGCACTTGTTCCTCAGACAAGCAGAAAACACTGATCGTGTAATGTACTTTCTACTTCTCTTAGAGAAATGCCTTTGAGTCATATCGATAACACACGAAAACTTTTAAAATTGTGTACGCGCACATTTGTGGTCACTCGAATTGTAATTTACCAGGTCCCGTGAGGCAGCATGAGCCAGATACACTTAGAAATGGATGCAACTTACTATTTAGATCACAGAAAACCAGAATGAAAATTTAAAAGCAAAAAAGAATGTTATAAAAATTTAAAGATCACCAAAAATTACAATACTGTACAAAATAAATAATATATTACAGTGCAACGGTCTTCCTAACAGCGAGGAACTCCTGTGCATAACAAAATGCATGTGGTTCGAGGAAACTTTTCAATTTAGATTTAAAAATATTTGGTTCCTGACTCAAATTTTTGCATTTCGCTGTATACTTATTGAAGTTGGCGACTGCAAAATAGTGCACACTTTTTTGTAGAGTGATTTTCGCATGCAGTTCGAACGATAGTTAAATACTATTATTGGCAAGAATCCGTTTATATGTCTGACGAAGCAATAACGATGAAAAATCAAAACGATAACTAGTCATCGTTCCTCTTTAGCCAGTAGTTCCATAACTGTCCTAAACTAAAAATTCAATTTTTACTCACAACAGGTGTTACTTGGACAGTTTGATTAAAAAACTAACAGTCTAATACTTATGTAAACGTAGAAATATTTAAATCGACGCAGATATGAAGGAAAAACACAGCATGTAATGTCTGTTGCAGGGGAGGCGAATGGTCTACTTTGGTTAACTGTGAGTATTCTAGGAAGACGTAGCTCATCTATAAAGCAGATAGCGCATAGAACACCCGTGCAACCCATTCTTGATTACTGCTCGAGAGTTTGTGATTTAAACCAGATCGGATTAAAGGAAGGGAGCGGAGCAATTCAAAGGTGTACTGCTAGGTTTGTTACCGGTAGGTTCGATTAGCACGTGAGCATTACTGAAACGCTGCCTGAAAGATGGTCTTTTCGCGGAACACTATTGAGAAAGTTTAGAGAAGCGGCATTTGAGACTGGCTGCAGAACGATTCTACTGCCACTAACACAAATCAGGCGTAAGGACCGCGAACACAAATAACGCTAGTTCGGAGGCTTACAGACAGTCGTTTTTTCCTTGCTCCATTTGCTATTGGAACATGAAAGAGAATGATTTGCAGTAGTATAGGGTATCCCTCGCCACGTATGATAGCTTACGGAGTAGTATGTGTATGTAGTGCCCCGGCATTAGTCGGAGATACCGAGCCACATTGGAAAGACAATGGACTTGTATTCTGAAGGACGACGGTCCAGCTCCTCGTCCGGTCATCCTGATTTATGTTTCCCACGATTTCCCTAAATCGTTTAAGAAGAACGCAGGGATGATTCCCCTCTGAAACGGCGCTACCTATTTCCTTCCCCATCCTTGTGTCCTGTCCGTAATGCCGTCTTCGTAGACAGAATGTTAAACTCTGTACTTCCTTGCCTGTAATCGGAGATGTGCAGTGCCTGAGCCCCGTAGCTGGAACACTGAACGAGTCGCCGCGAACATAGGGCCCTGGCAGTATGCGCTGCCCTGGTGCGCAGATCGAGGAGAACTTCTCGCCTGCGCCTGGTTTGGACTTTATCTCGACGTGTACACACACCACACAGGTGCAAACACCGCGCCGACGGCCGCCGACTTGCTGATGCGCGTGGCTGCTACCTCGTACAATGTCCGGACTGGGGAGCGGTTGATCAAAATAACACGAACGCTTCGGTGTAAAACAGCCTCTCCACTTGAAGTACGTCTGTGGAAACGTTCTTAGCTCTCTATGATACTTTTAGTGATATGCTATCGTGTTTCCCAATGGAGCAGTGAAAGAAAAACCACGCGATATGTCAGTGGCAAGTAACTTAGCTCGATGAAATTTGGACCATAAATAGAAATAACTGCTTCAGTGTAGTACAGAAGGTAACGGAAATAAATACGCAGTAACACGAAAAAAATAAAACTTTCATTCAAAGACAATAATTTCAGTGAAGTAACCCCAATTTACGATGGTCTCCTGGACATTAGAAAAGGTGGGGTGTGGTTTTTAATTGGGTGTGTGATAACCATAGACCGCAGTGCCTGCTCTACAACGTGCTCTCGTGCTAGCCACAAGGTTGCGCAGTTGACAACTGCTGGATGGTCTCTGGTGAGCTGTAATACGTCTCCAACGCACCCACATTCTCGAAGGAGAACGGAGAGGCAAGCCCAATCGCCAAATATATTCTCATTTCAAGAGCATCTTTACCTGCTCAGTTCGATGCGGTCGCGTATTGTCATATATAAAAATGAAGTCAGGGCCGAATGCATCCCTCAAAAGACGCACATGGGAAAGGAATACAGTGTCACAATAACCTTTACCACTGAGTGTACCGTGCTCAAAGATTTTGAGGTCGGTACGAATATGGAACGTGATGCCAAGCCACACCATGACACATGGACCAACAACACAATTATGCACTATATTGTATCAATTCTTTCTATGTACGGTCCAAGGTTAATCGAGCTATGTTACTTAGCAGTGATACATTATACGAAAGTTACTCATCCTTAAGTTCTTCTCACCAGTGTAATGGGAAACAGAGTATTGAAGAGAAGTGTTACCTCTGATACGAAACCACCGCCATGAAGGTGACTTCATCTAGGAACGACAGTCACGCGAGGTGACTGGACGAAGAAAGATTTATAGCAGAGCTGTTACTGCCAAAGCTTCTATAGATCAGACTTCAGTGGCGCAAAAAGTACAAAATCAGTCCTGTCGAGCAATGAAAACGTGTAAGGGGCTCTGATGACTCTAATTCTACTCTTTCCTGTGTCACTGAGTACTTGAAGTTTGGAGATAACCAGAGGAATTATAAAATGTATATTTCTTTCTTCCAACTGTCAAATATGTCGAAGGTTCGTAACGGTTCGGGGAGTCATATTGCGGTTTTCAGTGCACTGTATGTTCACACTGAAATGGAAGGAAGCTCGTACAATTTGAGAAATTGTTTTTGTTCAGCAACGCAGCTGCGTCTTGCCGTGTTCTTTATCAATGGAAAATTTGCAGAAATTTGTGACGAACATGACGATGACTTAACTGGCGTCCATAATCACCGTATTTAAATATTAAAGAAGCATTGTGGTTTAAACTGGGGCAGAGATTAGTTCTAGCGTTACATCTCTGAAACCTTTCTCAAGGATATTGAATTTTTTCTTTTCGCAGAATGGTTTAAAATCTTGTTAACATAATCTTGGATTTATCTACATGGGCGCCCAGAAAGATTCAAGCTAAACAAGATGCCAAAAGTGGTCTTTCACCATAAAAGGTGCGGGTTCGTATTAGTTTGCTCAATAGTTAGAAAGAAAAAACACAAGCAGTGGTCATTACTTCACATTCACCTATCCTGAAGCCTGTGAAGCAGAGAAACCAATTTTCAAGGTAATTTTGGAATGAATTCGGAAGCACGAATAGAAAGGTCAGTTTATATTTACTAATATACGCTATGATTTGAGCCTCGGGCAATCTGTCATATGTCAGTTTGTGATTTGGTGTACACTGTCTAACGTTCTACGCACTCAGATGTACTATGCTGTCCACTTTTTTTTAGACACACACACACACACACACACACACACGTGAGAAAACATTGTCTCTTCCTTCATCTAATACACTGAAGGGCCGAAGAAACCGGTACAATTGCCTAATATCGTGCACGACCCCCACGAGAACGCAGAAGTGCTGCAACATGACGTGGCATGGATTCGACTAATGTCTGAAGTAGTGCTGGAGGATACTGACACCATGAATCCTGCAGCGCTGTCAATAAATCCGTAAGAGTATTAAGGGGTGGAGATCTCTTCTGAACAGCACGTTGCAAGGCGTCCCAGATATGCTCGATAATGTTCATGTCTGGGGAGTCTGGTGGGCACCGGAAGTGTTTAAACTCAGAAGAGTGTTCCTGTAGCCACTTTGTAGCAATTCTGGACGTGTAGGGTGTCGCATTGTCCTGCTGAAATTGCTCGTCCGTCGGAACGCACAATGGACATGAATGGATGCAGATGATCAGACAGCATGTTTACGTATGTGTCACCTGTCAGAGTCCTATCCAGATCTGTCAGGGGTCCCATATCACTCCAACTGCACACGCCCCACACCATTACAGAGCCTCCACCAGCTTGAACAGTCCTCTGCTGACATGCAGGGTCCATGGATTCAAGAGGCTGTCTGCATACCCTTACACGTCCATCCGGTCGATAAAATTTGAAGCGGGACTCGTCCATCATCAACAATCCAATGTTGGCGTTAAAAGGGCCAATGCGAGGCGTACGTCTTTGTGTTGTGCAGTTATCAATGGTACACGAGTGGGTTTTCGGCTCCGAAAGCCCATATCGAAGATATTTCGTTGAATGGTTCGCAGGCTGACACTTGTTAATGGCCCAGCAATGAAATCTGCAGCAGTTTGCGTAAGGGTTACACTTCTGTCACGTTGAATGATTCTCTTCAGTCATCGTTGGTCCCGTTCTTGTAGGATCTTTTTCCGGCTGCAGCGATGTCGCAGATTTGATAGTTTGCCGGATTCCTGATATTCATGATACACTCGTGAAATGATCGCACGGTAAAATCCCCACTTCATCGCTACCTCGGAGATGCTGCGTCCCATCGCTCGTGAGCCGACTATAACACCACGCTGAAACTCAATTAAATATCGATAACCTGCTATTGTGGCAGCAGTAACCGATTTAACATCTGCGCCAGACACTTGTTGTCTTACATAGTCGTTGCCGACTGATGTGTCTTTCTTTCGAGTCTTCGCATGTTTCAATTCACGGGCTGTTAATCACTTCTCTTGTACACTCCTCGTAGTCAGGATTTCGGAAGTATGGTTTGAGTGTTGAGTGCCATGTGGGTACAAGACACGTACGCCATGCACCGTATGCAAAGTAACAGCCAACACGTGTCTGTAGATCCGGCACAATCATTTAAAATATTAATTATAGCCACTCACTTGGACGCACTCACAAGTGATTTCGGAAATTTCTTCTTCGACCGATAAAGAGACTGGTGATATACTTCAACTAAATGATACTGCATCAAGAGTGGACAGACAAATCTTCCTGGTATAGTCATTTCACCCGCCCCGTGAATTCAGCCATATCGGTGTATAATGTCGCTACTTTCGTGGACTCGGTTGTAATTAATAAGGTTTCGAACTGTTTCTAACAATTTTTACCAAGGAAAATCACCAAACAGCCGTTTACTTTGAGAAGTTGTTTTATTTTATTTTGACAACCAGTTTCGGTATTTCAATATGCCATCTTCAGGCCTCATATGCACTTCATGTATAGACATTCAGAAGTACAGATATTGGCATACTGGAGCCATCAGTACCCGGATACAGTGCATTAGTTATTCGAGTTCTTATTTCGAAGACCTGACAACAAGAGAACTATTGTCAAGTCTTCGAAGGTTCAAATGGTTCAAATGGCTCTGAGCACTATGGGACTTAACATCTGTGGTCATCAGTCCCCTAGAACTTAGAACTACTTAAACCTAACTAACCTAAGGACATCACACACATCCATGCCCGAGGCAGGATTCGAACCTGCGACCGTAGCGGTCACGCGGTTCCAAACTAAAGCGCCTAGAACCGCAAGGCCACATTGGCCGGCTCTTCGAAGGGAGCACTCGAATAAGTAAGTAGCCGTATCCAGATACTTATGGCTCCAGTAGCCAATATCGATACATCTTAATGTCTACACATGAAGTGCATATGCCACGCGGGATTTGCCGAGCTGTCTAAGGCGCTGCAGTCATGGACTGTGCGGCTGGTCCCGGCGGAGGTTCGAGTCCTCCATCGGGCATGGGTGTGTGTGTTTGTCCTTAGGATAGTTTAGGTTACGTAGTGTGTAAGCTTAGGGACTCATGACCTTAGCAGTTAAGTCCCATAAGATTTCACACACATTTGATCATCTGAAGTACATATGAGGTCTGAAGATGACTTATTGAAATGCCGAGAATGGTTGTCAAAACAACATAAAATAACTCCTCGAAACGTACAGCTGTTTGGAAATTTTCCATCGTAAATATTGCCCAGCCGATGCCCGCGTCCACAATGTGTCAACAGAGTTTCTAACAATAGTGTGTCTCGAACTATTTCAAAATAATCTCGCCGCAGTTAGTATTTTTTTTTCTCACATTCTAAGATTTCCATTGCTGCAATTCGTGAGGCACAATTCATCAAAGAGAGTGGAAAAGGAAAGCGTGGAGTTGCTAGCGGGGAGAGTTGCAGGCGGGATGCGGGCAGACTGCAGGCCAGCCACGCTGCGCTGCCGCTGCGTCGTACCGCCGTGCTCGACTGCTAAACACGGCACACTGTTATGGAATTAGGAAACACATTCAGCTGGTTTCGCTTCTACTGACGTGACAGCAAGCGTATTCGCACTCGTAAAATGAAACTATCTGGCATTTGACTGGAGTTTTGTAACTTGAGGCTGTCCTTCAGGATCGATAATTGGACCATATCTGGTGCCTACTATTGAGTGTACCATGTATCGATAAATATTTATTTTTGCAGATGATACAGGCATAATTCAGCTAGTTTCTTTTTGCTGTGTTCTACAGTCTCTAAAATCATTCGAAGCAGAAAAACGTTTCTTCTTCCATTTTTGCTGAAAGGATAGCTGTTACAGATTCAGGTCAGAAGCGGAGTAACATAGCAAATAATGGAGGAGGACGACGACGAGATGACTAGACATGAAGTAGGACCTACAAGCTCAAAAATGGAGAAGGAAATTGGCCGAGGCCATTTCAGAGGAACCAACCGCCATTCCCCTTAAGAGGTTTAGGGAGTCCGAAGTCAGGATGGGTGGATGGGAATTTGAACCGTCATTCCCCTGTAACAGAGTATACAGTCGCGCCACTGCGTTCGGTAAACCATATAATGTGTCGAAGACAGTCAGTGGCTAGTTCACAATTAAAAGGCCGAGTCTCAGTTGAAATAAAAGCTCAATAAAACCAAAGTGTCACACAGAACGCCAGTAGGGCTAACACTTTACGCCCTGAAATTGGTGGTGCGATACGTGTAGTGGACGATATTGGATTTGTTAACTTCAGAATGAGCCAGAGTACCTTAGGGAATGTACAACTTCTTGAACTGCCGAAGGCGAATACAGATACATTTAGAAACAGAATATTTTCCACTGGCAGCACAAGCGATTCGCGTAAACTGGTTTATTTCACTTAGTTTCATTTCTTGATACCGTACAGACTATGCAGTGTTTACCGAGGACGTCCATGCCAGGGGGCAACGGGAGGCCGTCCCTCCCACTCCCGTAACTCTCAGGGAAAGGATAAAATATACGGTAGTCAGGTGCTTTTCTTTCAAGAAAATGATTTGAAAGTCGGTATTAAGTAGACAATATAGACAAAAATGTCTATGTTGCACCCACTAGATTTCTGGGACGTTAAGTTGCAAGAAAGTAATTATTTACTGATACAGCTACTGCCCATACATCGAAAGCTAAACTATATTCATTATCGTGAAGATTCTGTTTACACTTTATGAGAATATTGTGACAGTAACACAGTAAACACTGCAACATAAACACTTGACACTGAAATTTATCTTTTCTGAGAATAAAACTAAATATATTTCTATGGGAGTCACATTGTTGTAGGACTATAACGTACTAATATTTCCATTTATAAGAATTCCTTATAGCACACATGCAATCTAGTCACCTGTGTCTTGTAAGTGATGACTAGAACTCTAATCGACATTACGGACGCAATACTTCCAACTTTCCTGCCGGTCGTACAGCTTCAAAACCCGGAAAAATCCCTTGTATAAGCCACTAGAGAGCAAGATATTCGTGGTTTCATTGTTCCTTTTCACTTACCACTGTAAAAAATACGGCGAAAATCAAAAGATCAAAATGAACGATAGGAATTAATTCAGTGTCTACGAATTGCTGAACGATTAGCGTTTTTCGCCCAGAAACCTTGTTGTTCTTTCATGGTGAAATGCAATACCTCAATTAACCAAATCTTAAATTAAGAGGGATGGGGGATTGTAACCTTGTTCACTGATTGATCTCGTGCGCCTCCGATTACTGGTTCTTCTGTGTGAACCACGGTAGTTTCATTCGAACATGAAGAAAGAGCCTTGCGATCGTATTTGCGCCCATGAAGTATGTCCTGTCTGAAACTACGTGACGCAGGATTGTATCAGGACCTTAACGAATGTATGTTGGATGTAAATGCTTAAAATGTCGGCTCCTTATCGTTTTTCGTAACGGTATGCTCGACTCCGTCTCTCCTCGTTTTAGTTCTACACTGAGGAGAAAAAAGTGGTGGGATACCTCCTAATATCATGTCGGACCTTCTTTTCCCAGGCGTAGCTCAGCAACTCGACGTGGCATGGGCTCAACAAGTCGTTGGAAGTCCCCTGCAGAAATATTGAGCCTTGCTGTCTCTACAGCCGTCCATAATAGCGAAAGTCATGCCTGTGCAGGATTTTTTGCACGAACTGACCACACGATTATGTCCCGTAAACGTTGGATGGGATTCATGCCGGGCGATCTGAGTTGTCAAATCATTCGCTCGAATTGTCCAGAATGTTCTTCAGACCAATCGTGGACAGTTGTGACCCGGTGATATGGCGGATTGTCATCCATAAGAGTTAAGTCTATGAATGGCTGCAAAATGTCTCCTAGTAGGCGAACATAACCATTTCCAGTCAATGATCGGTTAAGATGGACCAGATGGGTCAGTCCATTCCACGTAAACACAGCCCACACCACTATGGAGCCACCACGAGTTTACATAGTACCTTGCTGGCAGCTTGGGTCCATGGCTTCGTGAGGTCTGCGCTGCACTCGAACCCTACCATCAGTTCTTACCAACTGAAATCGGGACTCATATGACCAGTCCGCGGTTTTCCAGTCGTCTAGCGTCCAACCGATAAGGCCACGAGCCCAGAAGAGGCGCTGCAGGCGATGTCGTGCTGTCAGCAAAAGCACTTGCGTCAGTCGTCTGCTGCCGTAGCCCATTAACACCAAATTTCGGTGCAGTGTCCTAACGGATACCTCGAGGTACGTCCCACATTGATTTCTGTGGTTATTTCACTCCATGTTGCTTGCCTGTTAGCACTGACAACTCTACGCAAACGCCGCTGCTCTTGGTCGTCAACTAAAGGCCGTTGGCCACTGCATTGTCCGTAGTGAGAGGCCATGTCTGAAATGTTATGTTCTCGGCTCACTGCTGACATTGCGGATCTCGAAATATTGAATTCCCTAACGATTTCAGAATTGAAATGTCCCACGCGTCTAACTCCAACTATCATTACGCATACTGAGTCTGTTAATTTCCATCTTGCGGGCATA
The DNA here is from genome assembly GCF_023864345.2 of Schistocerca serialis cubense. Taxonomy (NCBI): domain Eukaryota; kingdom Metazoa; phylum Arthropoda; class Insecta; order Orthoptera; family Acrididae; genus Schistocerca; species Schistocerca serialis. Next base: position 1,003,090,080 of record NC_064640.1, read on the forward strand.
ATGACGTCGGAAACCTTTTCACACTAAGTACCTGAGTACAAATGACAACTACGCCAATACTGCCGTTTTATACCTTGTGTAGGCCTACGCGATACAACCACCATTTGTATGCGTGCATATCGCTACGCCATGACTTTTGTCATCTCAGTGTAATTCACGACAAGACTGCAGTACGACTACACTCATTACGATTCCCTATAGAGAAAAATTACACATCTCATACACTGCTTGCAAAAATCGGCTTTGGGCCTATTACCAAATTACCGAACGTGGTGAGAGTGGTTAACAAATGTGCACAGGACGAGAAGGGTTGAAATTCTCACTCAACCATCATGATTTTGGGTTCTCATGATTCCAAAAACATTTCAGACCAAGACCGAAATAGTTTGAAAAATAAGTAAATAAAAAAAATATAAAAAAACGGGCCACAGACTCTTCGTTCCGCCATTCTTCTCCGACTTACTCCTTCTCCTATAACGGGGTGACACCGACATTACGCTAAGCAGCAACCGTTCTTACTTCTCTAAAGGCATTGCGAGGTGATAGTGTGCTCGCTCATTCACGATTATTTAGAAGAAAATATTTCTGTCAAAACTTCTGTTCGAGAATGTAGGTCTCTGTCGAACTGACACACTACAGAAACCTAATCGTGCGCTTACAAATAACTTTTTGAAAGCTCGCGACTGATAGACAGTTACGTCTCCACTAAAATGACCTTTGAATGTGAAAATTTTCTCTTGTTTCAGTGCATCTCTCTTGGGGAAAAAGAGACACACAAAAAAGCAGCCTTAGATATAGGCCTTACATTTTTCTGATGGTCTTATCTCGTTCGTCGAAAATATGCACATACTTCTTCTATTTTTCAGTGGCCTAATGCACAGTTTTCATGAGACCTGTCTAAACAGCAACATGTACAAATCGGCAGTGGGTAACTCTCGGCACCGAAGACAGTTTCTCGCAAATACAAATCCTGTCCCTGAAGCAAAGCTACTCTTCCTCAACTACTATTGATAGTCAGCACAAATAAGTTATGAAACGAAATTTGGGACCGAACGAGGTGGCGCAGTGGTTAGCACACTGGACTCGCATTCGGGAAGACGACGGGTCAATCCCGTCTCCGGATATCCTGATTTAGGTTTTCCGTGATTTCCCTAAATCGCTTCAGGCAAATGCCGGGATGGTTCCTTTGAAAGGGCACGGCCGATTTCCTTCCCCCTCCTTCCCTCACCCGAGCTTGCGCTCCGTCTCTAATGACCTCGTTGTCGACGGGACGTTAAACACTAATCTCCTCCTCCGAAATTCGGAACTTCAGTTATTGTTCTCGAAAATGCAAAAAGAAATATACAATTTGAAACCCGAAAGTTTCACAGTACGTTAAGTCGTTTAGCGGTCATGATACATTTTCGCACGCTAGTTCATTACGTGTAATTCGTGTTCAAGAACTGTATCAGCTGTTACAGTGTGTGGTGCGTCACGAAAAGTGCTACTCATGAATGTTCCGAAGAAGAAGGAAGAGGGAAGGCAAGATAAAGTTTCAATTCGCGCCAACATCAAGCTCAAAGTCGTAAAACCAGTGGACTCGTATTCGGGAAATGTGGGAATCACATTTCTGTTATACTGATACAACCTTAATGCCTTGCCACGGTTCGCGCGGCTCCCCCCGTCGGAGGTTCGACTCCTTCCTCGGGCATGGTTGTGCGTGTTGTCCTTAGCGTAAGTTAGTTTAAGTTCGGTTAAGTTGTGAGCAAGCCTAGGGACCGATGACCTCAGCAGTTTGATCCCATAGGAACTTACCACCAATTTCCAATGTACAGAATATTGAAACAGAAAGTCAAATCAGCTGCCACCACTCGCTAACAGCTAGTACATTCATATTCAACACCATATAATTCAAACGACCAACCTGCCCCCCCCCCCCCCAAAAAAGCACTCTTCAGCTCTCTCTCTCTCTCATACACACACTCGGTATAAACATCATAATAGAAGTTAGTCTTGAACATATACTTCGTTAGGTTGACAAGTAGATAAACACGCCAAAGAGGATGAAACACGTAGTGCTTAGATGTCAGTAATAAAGTTGTACTGCGACCGCAAGACCAGATGAGAGGAAACGCAGATCAGCAAATCGTAAGTAATTATAGTTATAGATCCCACTGATGATGCCTTAGAACAAGAAAAAGGCGAAACGCGTCAGAGATAAATAAATTAAGTGGCAGCAAGAAAAGGCGGTTTTATTTACAAAACAAGTATTTCTATGCTTGCTGCGGAGGATGGCCACGCAAACAAACTTGTTAACTTTAACTTGGTTTCCGTAAGGCACTTTAGGCAAATACCAACATGGTTTCACAAATAAACTACGTCTGTTTCATTCCTCATTCTTGTCCAACTGAGCCATTTCTCTCATTTCTGTGTATAATAATTAAGACGTCTAGCCTGCACTCAACAACGATAGAGAATGTAACCTGCCTCGTCCTTGTCGAAGGAACGATCCTGGCAGAAAGAACCATCCTGGCATGCGACTGAAATGGTTTATCAAAAGCACGGAATACCACAAAATCAAGAAGGTTGCACGGGAATTACTACCTCTCTCCTAGCAAGTGTGAAGTCGTTGTCTTAACTACTATGTCCCTGCATTTGGTAAATCTTTCAAGATCACAGCTTCACACAAGAATCGGAGATATTATTAACAATTTCATACATCTTGCACAAAGACAACGAAAATAAAACAAAAGGAGAGGGAAAGAAGGTTAGATGTTTTGCTGACATCGAAGTCATTAGAAAGGTGGAAAATTAGCTCGGGATTGAGTGAGACTAAGGAGAAGGAATCTTCTGTGGCCTTGCTGAAAAAGCTATTTTGGAAATCACATGAAGTAGTTTAGTAAAAGTATGGACAACCCAAACCGTAAATGCTGGACAGCGATTCAGAAGTTGACTTTTCGCAACACGGCGGTCTAAAATAAACAGAAACTGAAGAAAAACAGTATGACGGAGTTGTTCATGATATGTTCAAGTTGGCTGAGGATTTTATGTCGCGTGCAGTACGTGTCTCAGAAAACAGTCAGAGAGATGAAACTGAAAGAAGGTACAATCACTTAGATACTCCGCACTCTATCCATGAAAAAGATACAAAGGGAAGCGAATGATACAGTGACCAGGTTCTGTTATCCATGCGCCGTACAGTGGATTGAATAGTAAAACTGCAAAAGGTCGGTATAATTGGAGAGGCACATCATTTGTTGATATTCAGATGCGAAATATTGACGCGCGAAGAGCACAAACTTCGTAACGAATTCGCCTCTGACTAAAAGGGCTAAACGACATCTCAGCCTGAGCAAAGCGAAGCCGGGAGGGCAAGGTGAAAAGTTGTCAGCATGGTACAGAGATGGTACTCATATAAATGAAACATTGTTTCTGTCATATTGTGCAATAAACAAACCTAGTTCCAACTTGCTCTACAGAACGGCTTTGTTAGTACACTTTTTTACGCTAGGTCTATTTCGCGTTTTGATGTAATGGACAATTTGAAATATAATGCAATAATACTTTTTTTTTTCTTTTTGGAAGGTATATGGCAATGGATTCATCCTAAGTTGATGAAGATTCATGACTCTGCTCCATAGAACTCAACACATAAATAATGGATATCTGGGTTCTAAAAGCAAACTAACTTCTCTTGAAGATGATACAAGTAAAGGAACTACCAAATCTACAGGGACAAAATGGAAAATAAAAAAAGTGTAACACATGGCATTCGATGATCGATGATTAAAGATGTAGGATACAACTAATACTACACCATACCAGAAAAAGGGTATAGTACATTTTATATGTGAAATTAAATATGAGAGAGCTACGTTCAAGACGAGGTCACATTTGTTAATGTTGACCAAAACCAAATTTGAACCGTTATGTAAAAAGTATTCAATTACGTTTACCATGCAGATAAGAACAGTTCCGCCTGTTTCAACTGAATGCCTTTTTCTGTAAGCAAATATATTTTGCCTCTTCACAGTAGGCATCACCAGTGGTCTATCAGATACGGAAAGTATTTAATTATAGATATTTTTAAATGATTTCTAGCTATTCTTGGCAATTCATTTAAATTATCTAATTATTTACAAATATACGGGTGCAGTTTATCACTTACATTGATATTTCTACACTTCTCAGGTCTCAGTGTGTTCTTCTGTAGGTACTAGATGAAAATAGTACACGTTTAAAGTCGATAGGTCACATTTATACAATCCATGACACATAACTTATCGTGTTTCACAGTGTATGTGGCCTTTCTCACATGCTGTAGGGCTGACTGACGAATCGTGGGAGCTGCAGAGGGTAGGAATGGAGTGGGATGTTGGGATGGGGGTGGACGGAGAGTGGGTAGTGGGATCCCTCTGTGTATGTGTGTGTGTATGCGTGTGTGTTCGTGCGCTTGCGCGCGCGCGCGCGCGCGTGCGTGTGTGTGTGTCTGTGTGTGTGTGTGTGTGTGTGTGTGTGTGTGTGTTCGTGTGTGTGTGTGTGTGTGTGTGTGTGTGTGTGTATTTATTTTCCTTGATTTTACTCCTTAATTTTTTATTAGATAAGTTTTTTGTGTAAGTTATAAATTAGTGAGAGTACTGTCCTGTTTTGTCATTTACCGTATTATCATCTTTATTTATGGCCTTCTGTACGAAATATTATTAAAATAGGAATCTGTTAATATTGTGTACCAACTGGTCACTTCGCTGAGACGTCGATCTACCGTTTCACACCAATAAAAAGAATCCTTCTTATTGATTATATAGCATAGTGTTAAAAAGTAACTGGCGAATACTACGCTGGATTTATGGGCGAACTGGATGAAAAAAAAGTTCAGAAGAGACCTGGATTTTAGAAAAACAACAAATCATATTATATTTGAGCTTTTGTCGGCATGATGGCTTGTTGTACGTTATCAGATTTCTGTCCGAGTTAGTGAATCAATTTTGAACACAATTTCGACGGATAACCTAATCAAGCGCTCTGATCATTGTTCTGGTGGAAGTCCAGGCAGCCAGGATACATAAGACATACACGGTCACCTAAAGACCGTGTACAAAGCCGGCCGCGGTGGCCGAGCGGTTCTAGGCGCTTCAGTCCGGAACCACGCGGCTGCTACGGTCGCAGGTTCGAATCCTGCCTAGGGCATGGATGTGGGTGTTGTCGTTAGGTTTAAGTAGTTCTAAGTTTAGGGGCTGATGACCTCAGCTGTTAAGTCCCGTAGTGCTTAGAGCCGTGTGAACCATTTGAGCCGTGTACAAATAAACAACGGTATTTTACTTCTTGGCAATATGCTGACTGTATAGCGACAGTACCTGACTAATGAGTAACATGACACAAATCAAGCGCATTATGGCAAAAAAAAAAAAAAAAGAAATTATTCGATGTACGAGCACCGTCCACCAGATTCACCCAACATGTCCAGCACAAGAAAAGATATCTGAACAGGACCTAAAAAATAAATGCGAGAAGAAGGAATTCAGTAGATAGACTAAATCACGATAAACAGTCATGTCATTAAGTATTTTAGTTACGTATACACTAATATTTATAAAATACAAATCAAGCCGTCCTTTTGATCAACACAACAACTCAAAGCAGAATATTTAATGTTGACTACTTAGATACGGTACTTCGCAGTTTATTTCCTATCTCTCTTGTTAAGCAAAACTATTTTCCTACCTTTGTTAACATCCCTTGTAACACCTGTAATTACTAATAACGTAAGAGCCTTATGATCATTGATACCATCCTTTACATTAAATCATTGGGAATGGTCTGGACCGTTAGTTACTCGGAGGTCTAAGGCATTACCCTCACGAGCCTCATCTCTATCTAATTGAAGTAATTTTCAGATAAGACATTCAGAAGAATCTCACACTAATTCCTGTCTCATTGTATAGTTGGAAAATTTGCCTCCTCCTGTTACAATGGCACGATCTGGAAAATTACTCTCGATATTCTCCATGCTTTCCCTGAAGTGCTGTGGCACCACGTCTCCTGAGGCAGCTGGTCTAACGTAAGAGTATAAAAGCATCCGGTTGTCACATTTGACCCACCTTTGATGCGTACCTTTGTCCACATTATTTCGCATTCGGAATGTGTAATACGTCATTAGAGACTACAGGCTTCTTTAGGCAAATAAATACGTCATCAGCTCTAGCATCTAGCCTATCCTCGCAATATACTCGTGTATTTCAATATGAATTTACAATTTCATTGCTATTCACTTCTTGTTTCAACCAGCCTCTTATTCCTAATATTATGTGGGTATTATTACGTTTCATAGGCGATAATAAATCTGAAAACTTACCGTGGATGGTCCTTTAATTTACTAATATCCTATTAGCATCCAACAGCAAGCACTCCGGAGCACTGTTCACTGTGGAGCTCCAGAACTTAACAAGGGGGCCTTCTACCACGTTTAATTTTATATCTAGTTTAATACCCGAGCTCTTAAAATCTATCTCCTCATGTTTAAAATGGTCCATAAGTCGCAATGGATATAACAGAATGTTCCTTATACCTTACGTGGAGACCCCGTCAAAAGAAAGTAGTAAAAAGAAAGGAAATAAAGTCTGATTTCCTTTAAATACTATCAATGAAGTACACGATGGCATAAAAACAAGATAATGGCCTAATATAAACTGTTCAGGCCCCATTACAAATGAACGTCGCGCGATGTAGACGCAAAGTCACAAATTCGAGTCCACTCATCCCTAGATGTAAGTGCATTTCGGCTGTCTGCTAATGCTATCAGTCTGATGGAATCTTAAAGATAATTTTCTTCACTTTCTAAGCAACCACTAACAACCCAACCTTCCGCTACAGAGCTCAAGATCCGGAATATTCATACTACAGAGTTTTCTCGCCTTAGAACGGCCAACAGCCATCGGCCGCCAACAGACCGGGTGAACGCAGCATCACACATCCTGAGTACGTTTCTGCTCTCGCATTGGTAAGCGAAATAACTTGGAGAAACCGACTGCACACCGTGCAGTTACCCAAAAGCATAGGTCGCTATGAGTGTATTTATCAATTGCCGTTTTCCTACTTGAATTTCTAGTATTTTTCTTGTAGTTGAGAATTGGATTTAATATACTTGAATCTTACGAACGTTGTTTAAAAGTTATAAAATAGTCACAAGTAGAAAAAGATGTAACATTTGTGACAAATTGTTCGCTTTGTTGTGTTTAGCGGAGAGGTGAAGGCAGCAAAAGCAGCTTGAAAACTTGTGTTGTGTGTGAGGTGAATGCTGTCAGACAAATGATGCTAGAAAAGGATTTTCCTGGTTCAAGAAAGATCGTTATGGCATGAGTGGTAGTCCACAGCCAGAAATTCTTGATAACGGATATACGTGATTAAGTTCGCGCACCCAATCAACCTTCGGTTCCACCTCGGCGGTCGTAGCGGTGAGTCGCACCGTGTTGAGATTAAATTAGATTAGATAAAAAGTACTTTTCACTCTATTAGAGCCATAGTGTGGAGATCCTCCAGGATGTAGAACATGTCAGAAAACAAGGATACACAATGAATATTTACAGAGCAATTCAGGTTTACAGCACAATATCAATTTGAAACGACATCTCTTGTATTTCGCATCAGTTTCAACATCCTGATTTAAAGAACATACTTCTCAATTCATGGGCTCGTAATGATACAAAAATGACAACGGAGTTCATTGTTGTGGTAATTACATTAATTCTTCCGGTAGACGCATAACAGATACAACCGTCTGCTAAGCAATTGAAATGGTTCAAATGGCTCTGAGCACTATGCGACTTAACTTCTAAGGTCATCAGTCGCCTAGAACTTAGAACTAAATAAACCTAACTAACCTAAGGACATCACACACATCCATGCCCGAGGCAGGATTCGAACCTGCGACCGTTGCGGTCGCTCGGCTCCAGACTGTAGCGCCCAGAACCGCACGGCCACTCCGGCCGGCAAGCAATTGAAATGATAATCGCTACACAGGACCTATATGTCACATTTAGTTAAGTAATCAGCTCCCTGCAATCCCACTTCCGCTGTGATAAAACATAATGACCTTTAGTTATCTGAATTAGCGGGCGTTGTACTCTGATTCTCATATATGATATAACCCGGCCGCTAATGACCACAGTCAAAAAGAGAGCAGTGGTATTTTGGCGTCAAGAATCAGTACCGTATTGATAGTACCTGAAAATTCTAGAACAGTCTGCCTATCTGTGCTGTTGTGTTACACCTTAATAATTCCAATACGAATAATGTGGTAGCCTAGAGGCGTTCTTCGTATTAACCACCAGGGACTAAATTAATAACGATCTGTGCCGACTAGGAGGTGTTGTATATAAAATCAGCAACACGCTTAGTTTGGTGAACCTATTATTATTTAGGATTCTCTCTGTTATCTCTGCAAGCGGAAGAGTTATTTAACACAGGCACTTCTCGCTCTTAGTGACAAAGTATCACTGGTTGGCCGGTTTGGAGATTAAAGGGGCTAACTGCACGGTTATGAGTCGACAAAGTATCAGCAGCAGTTATACTGAAATCATTATTGTACCTGTATGCGGAATGCCAATTTTGCTTAAGGATGATTTATTCTAGACATTACTGTCAGCGTTTTCTGTTTCTTGTCCTATGTTCTGATGACAACGTCTTCTACTTTCAAGTTAGCAGTAGCTGGAATCAAAATTTCACTCCACACATTAGCTGGTGTCACAACTTTTTGAGACAGCTTGTTACACCGTTGCGTGTGGTTTCCTTGCACAGTAAACTTTCTTGTACTGGAACTGTAAGTTGTACGTAACATACGTAACCTCTCTGTGGATGTTCGTGTTTTACAATCAGTGTTGAGTTCTCATCTTTTCATATGTTCCGGGATACTGTCAATGACAAAGTTGTTGATAAAAACATTTTCTACATCAGTAATGATCAAAAAATGTGCTGCCCAATCATAAGGATTACAGATAACCACTGGAGATACTCCAAATATATGAATCGCATTTCGTGAATGGGCTACTCAGTTCTGAGTATGCTGAAGACAGAAAAAACAAAAATAATTATGACAGTTTTGATTTATGATGTTTAGTTTGCAGTAGGTGCATCTGAGTATTGCTAGAAATTACCCGCTAGGTTCTAAACTAATTCAAAAAATGGGAATAAAGATCCTTGGCTTATACTTTCGGTATTCCGGCCCTTGATGCGTTTCGGAATCCAAAGTGCGTAATATCTTACTAATTCCTGCCTATATAGTAAGGTTCACGTTACAGACGATTTACATTTTATTAAAATGGACTTTCATAGTAAGGTTATTCTGATGAGCTGTAATTCATTTGTTTTAGTGCAGCACATATTTTAATAGCTCTTGGCCATTAGTTTATGGAACACGATAGTAGATGTAAGTGTGGTGTCACCGCCAGACACCACACTTGCTAGGTGGTAGCCTTTAAATCGGCCGCGGTCCGTTAGTATACGTTGGACCCGCGTGTCGCCACTATCGGTGATTGCAGACCGAGCGCCGCCACACGGCAGGTCTAGAGAGACTTCCTAGCACTCGCCCCAGTTGTGCAACCGACTTTGCTAGCGATGGTTCACTGACAAAATACGCTCTCATTTGCCGGGACGATAGTTAGCATAGCCTTCAGCTACGTCATTTGCTACGACCTAGCAAGGCGTCATTACCAGTTACTATTGATACTGAATCATGTACAGTCAAGAGCGACACTCATCATTAATGGATTAAAGTTAAGTATTCCACCAGCTACGTCCGTTTTTCTAAAGTCTAATTTCCTTGTCCTGTTCCAGACCTCACGCCAGCCTGCGTGAGCTAAAACGCGTGCCTTTCGGCTTCCTCTAATAATACGGTGTTGGCTCTCCTGCCAACCCACAACAGTAAGAGAGAAATTAACCATCCACAATGTATTTTCTAACATTATCTGAAACAGTATGACAATTCTCATGTAGTTTACCGATTCCATGCCTACAGAAACTTACTTGTTCGGAGTTCAAGACGTTATCAAGCAAAGTTTAAAGCGCATCTTCGTCCAGAAACAAATTTTCTTGACTGTTGTTCTATGGGGAATGGTAAACAGTTGAGGGCACAAGATCAGAACGATAAGTGTGTGAGGGATGACTTCCAAAACAAGAAAACAAACTCCTGGATTATTATGTTTGTGAAATTAGTAGTGTGTGTTGTCGTGTAGTAGCCACACTTGATGTAGTTTTGTTGGTGGTTTTTGTTACAGAGCGACCAATAGGTGTATCAGTTGTTGGCAACAAATGCCAGCTGCAATGGATATACCCCTGTGGAGCAGGTGGTAGTGAACGAGACACATTTTGTGCCACCAGATGCAAAGTATTTGATCATACTCTCTTTTGCTCGAGATGTCTTTTGCTTGTTCTCACTATATTAATTACGTCTTAAGCAGTCAATATCAAGGCATCATAACTCGTCACCAGTTACAATGTTGTATAGAATACTCATTGGGCCAACTGGTGCGTTCAAATGAAACTGCAGTAATCGCTACTCCTTCGATTTTTGTTAGTTTGCATGAGAATATGCTGTACTCCTACATGCGACTTCTGTAACTTTCTCGATGGAATGCAAATATAGCACGAAGTTTAAAGTGTTGCAGTTCATTATACACGCCAGTCATCGAGACTTCCCGAATGTGGAAATTTATGCATGCCAGAAAATCCTTTTCTGGCGTGATTTGTGTCGGACTGGTAAAACAGGACAGGTGGCGAACTGTGACGGAACTAACACCAGACTTCTGGGCAAAGTACAAGTGTGTCTGAACATACAGTGCGTCGAACACTCCGCAGCCGACGACCCAGGCATGTGCCACTGTTAACACCACGTTCTGGCAACTACCAGTGTAATGGGCACGTAAACATCGGCACTGAACGATTGCGTAGTGCCAGAGCGTTTTACGGTCTGACGAACCCCGATACCTTCTCCATCATGCCGATGGGAGGGCGTCTTGCAGGGGAACAGCTCCTTGACACCTGTACTGCGGACGGAGACAAGCTGGAGGTGGCTCCATTAAGCTCTGGGGAATATTCACGTGGACATCCACGGGTCCAGTGGAGCTCTTGCAAGGCCCCACGAACGGCCGAGAAGTATCGTGCACTGGTTGTAGAAAACGTACACCCCTTCATGACGACCATGTTTCCCGACTGCAGTAGGATTTTTCAACAACATAATGCGCCATGTCACAAGGCCGGGAGTGTGATGGAGTGGTTCGAGGAGGACAGTGACGAGTTCTAATTGATGTGCTGCCCCCCAATCCGCCTGATCTCAAGCCGTTCGAGCACGTCTGGGATGTGACAGAACGTGGCGTCAGAGCTCATCGCCACTCTCCTCGGAATTTACGGGAAGTAGGTGATTTGTAAGGGCAGATATGGTGCCAACTCCCTCCTACCAGGGTGTATGTCAAAGAGTATACAGGAACCGCCCAGCATTGCGGATGGTGGTTGTAAAACATCGTATGAAATCAGAGAAGGAAGTCAGTCGCGAGTTCCAAAGTGCTACTAGTAGCCCTGCTGGTACAGTGGTCGCGTAGCATTAGCCAGACGTTTCTGTAGCCAGTGCCGGTGTGGCCGAGCGGTTCTAGGCGCTTCAGTCTGGAACCGCGTGACCGCTATGGTCGCAGGTTCGAATCCTGCCTCGGGCATGGATGTGTGCGATGTCCTTAGGTTAGTTAGGTTTAAGTAGATCTAAGTTATAGGGGACTGATGACCTCAGATGTTAAGTCCCATAGTGCTCAGAGCCATTTGAACCATTTGTAGCCAGTGCTAAGCGGAGCTTGACGTGGTGCAGAGAGCGAGGCCACTGGACAGGAGAAGATCTGGAGTGACGACGCGTGCTGTACCATGTGGCAATCTGATGAAGGAGTTTTGCTTGGCGAATGCATGGAGAACGTTACCTGCATCATGCTAAGTGCCGGCGGTGAAGTACGGAGGAGGTAGTGGTCCCTGTCTTGTGCTTAAGAAAACAAGGAAATGACTACATTTTACAGCACTGTGTACGGCCCACAGCAGAGGAACAATTCGGAGACGATGTTTGTTTGTATTTGCATGATAACGCATCCACTCAGAAAGCAGCGTCTGTGAAACAAGGATTTGTGGACAATAACATCTTAAAATAGACTGGCCTGCCCTGACTTCCTACCTGAGTCCAATGGAAGAAGTTTGGGATGAGTTAGATCGTCGACTTTGCTCCAGACCCGGGCGTCCTACATCTATACCTTCTCTGCTTTAGGCTGTTGAGGATCAGTGGGCTGCCATTCTTCCACAGACATTCAAACACACCAATGAAAGTGTCCCTAGCAGAGTTCAAACCTTCACACAGACGAAGGGTGGACACATTCCATGTTAACATCCACTAAAAGATGTCTGGATAATTTTGATCAGATAGTGTGCTGATATTGATTTGACTTAGAAGATACTAGCCGTACTAACCGGAACCGGAAGAGTTGAAGCCAATATCGTGGTTATTATGAGACCTCAGTGGTGCATGTTTCATACGAACAGTAGTTAAGTTCGTATACCTGACAACTTGCCACGATTAGCACTACAGACTAAGAGAACAGCCTCCGAAGCTGCACAGAAGAAAAAATACAGCTCACTAAACTCTCCCAAAACTTGTTACGAATAATTCTCATTACTTCTTAAAGTGACACGACCTGTCACAGTATGATGATGTAATCAGAGAGTTGTCCGGAAAGAAGAACCGGCTATTCCCTGTAATTTTTGCTAAAGAAGAATAATATTTATTATGTTCATTAAGAACTCTCGCCGCCATATAGTAAAATATAGGTTCTTATTAACCAAATCACACACTGAGCAGGTCTTGTATAATTATGTTTCTCATCAAGTCAAATTATATATATATATAAACTACCGTTTTAATGTCTATTCCTTGAACTGACATATTCCCAAGAAACAATTCATTTTTACGAAGAAAAAATCTTTTACGTAAAACAGTTTCTAGATCCATGTGCTAATACCGACGGAGGCGATTTTGGCAATAGTAAGATGGCACATAGGATGGAATACAAAAAAGAAAAAAAGGCGAGTAGGACAGTCGGCGAAATATTATGGTGAACTCTACTGCAAATACTAAATCATACAATCAAAGGAATAATTTCCATCAGAAATGGGCAAAAATGGCTCTAAGCACTATGGGACTTAAAAGCTGAGGTTGTCAGTCTCCTAGACTTACAACTATTTAAACCTAACTAGCCTAAGGACATCACACACATCCATGCCCGAGGCAGGATTTGAACCTACGACCGTAGCAGCAGCGCGGTTCCGGACTGAAGCGCCTAGAGCCGCTCGGCCACAGCGGGCGGCTCAGCAATGTGCAGGATCTTAGCAATTCAAACTGAAAGATTTGAAATAAGAATTATTTAAGCATCTCTTCCATTGCTCTCTGTATTCCAACATTTTCACCTAAAAATACGTGACATATGATAATGTTATGGCAGTTGCAGATGAGTCTCTAACACACCCTATAAACTTGCACTTCTGTGTAGGAATATACTTAGAGGAAAACTTTCAAAAAGAGGACACTGATCGAAACAGAACTATGTCGTACAATCAGTAAATGTTCTACCTAAAAACACAGTATTTGGCTGCCAGGTTGACAAATTTTCTCTTTGACCTCGTAAAACTGCGACCGCCGGTGCTGGGAAATAACTTTTAGCTTCTACGGTGCCGCTGCCACCCCGTTTCGAAACAAAAATTATGTGAGTAGGTGTCGATGTGCATTATGCAAGGACAAGGCGGTGGCCGGCGCGGCGCAAGGTGAGGGGCCGCCGGTGGCTGCGTGGAAGGCGGTCACTCGCCTGGCTCCACTGCCGGCCCACGAACGATTATCTCAAAACAGGTCAGAACACTGTAGCAAATGCAACGAAACAAGTGTGCGCAATTTAAAAGGACGCAAAACCCCCAAGATTCACTAAATTTTACAGAACTTCGAAACTTAGAACGAACTTCAATGCGCGATGCTTTTAATAGTTTACACAACGAGGCTCTGTCTCGAATCCGGTAGAACATCCAAAGACATTCTGGTCGTATGTAAAGTACACCAGCGGAAAGACGCAATCAATAGCTTCATTGCGCGTAACAATGGTGACGTAACTGATGACACTGCGACTGAAGCAGAGTTACTAAACACGGTTTTCCGAAATTCTTTCACCAATGGAGACGAAGTAAATATTCCAGAACTCGATGGCTCAACATCAGATGGAACTGTTACAAGAAAATTATACTGTGGACCATCTAGCAACACTTGGTCCACAGCATAATGTTCTTCTAACAACTCCATCTGATGACCGGCCTACATTGGCTCGAAACCATGTTTATGGTTGAATTAATCGTATATAAAATTAAAGAAAGCTACTGGTTGCATAATTATTACACCAGCTAAATCGCCAATAAGACGGGAGGGTTTTCATGGCCGTGGCATCTTAGCACTTGGCTTCAAAGCCCAAATTCCTGCGCATTGTTTTAAAAATAGCTTTGCTTCGCTCACAATGTGATCTAAGAAATAAACACAGAATTTGTTTTGCCTCATTTAGCACACTCAGACCAACTAGAAACAGTTAGGACTGGACAGTCGAGAACATGACTTCTTGCTACATGTCTGATAGCAGACATCTAGTGACGCAAAGTAGCTGTTCGCTGAAGAAAAGCAACAGCAAATGGGAAAGTTGTGTACCAACAAAGATTCAACATAAATTTTAAGTGCGCGCTAGACTGACTTTTGAGACAGACAGTCAATCAGATAAAATTATTGCTTGAAATGTGGCTGCAAAGTCATGTATTTCTGTGGCTGAATGAGGTATCTGATAGTATTCCACACAGATATTTGGAAATGTATAACTAGTTGCACAATTATGAGTCAAGAAACACATTTAAAACTTGTAGGTCAATAAAAACGCCGGAACAGTTAGATCTTATGGCCCAATAATAAAGTAAGTTAAGACAGATTCTAGTGCACATTCAGGTATGGTGAAAAAGATAAAGGGTCAGTTCTGACTGTGATTGAAGAGGAAAAAATCCAACTAAAGTGAACTTACGGCAACGTTTGGGATTGTAATTCCTAGCAACGAGAGTCGAGTTGGATGAATAATACGATCCGAAAGTTTTCTTTTGTGCGTATCATTGCCACTGAACATGTTATCCTTCTCTAGTTGAACGTAAGTACTACTTTGAACTGAACTAAGCCGCAGTTACACGAGTAAATCTTCGATCACGGATGAACTACAGTCTGAATAATTTGTGCACTAAACCTGCTGTTCTTAGGCTAGGCACTTTGTGGTAAATAAATTTGGGAAATGAAATACGAGAGAGAAATATTTAACATCGTAACAAGTTCTGTTTTTGCTTTTGGGCATTTAAAACAAGGTTATTACACTGGAGATGTAAATTATCTGTTCAAATAAATTTTAGCGTATTTTCTACAGTTTCTTCAGATATCAGCCGCTGTTAGTTAAAGTTGTTACCATATAAATATTTTTTTTACATTTCTGTTGAATACATAACAGTTCCCAAACACATCAATAGTTGCAGAACACAGTATATGTTACTACCTTACCCAGAGCTGGTAGAGGAGATTTTTTTTTTTTTTTTTTTTTTTTTTTTTTTTTGTGAAGTCCCAAGAAACCTAAGAAATCTGCTGGCAGAACCTCACATGAATTACGGATTCCAACACACGATAACACAGACGTGTTGCTTTCAGCGACCAAACGACCTTTTATGCCTGTGGTGCAGTAAACCAACATAAAGTGTAAATGACGGGTTCTTTTCTATAAGCCAATCACAACATCTCTAGCGTATCTTCGAAAGTTATAATTTTTTGCTGCTCATCACATTGCTTAAGGATCACCCAAGCATTATTTTTCAATAAGACTGTGTGTCGTGCTGGCACAACTTTTTCTAAGGAGTTATGCCAAGGATCGAAGGCATTGCAGGCAATGAAACTCCCACAGTCGTTTTCTCATGTGATGTTAACTAATACGCCAACAGAAGATGTATTCAGACTATATGTACTATTAACTAAAATGGGTGGCCAAGTTAAGAATTTGTATTTAGGTCTTGGTACTGAGGAATCGGGATCACGTAAGACCTACCATTCCTCTTCTCTCTTTCTGATTTTTATTTCTTTAACAACTTTCTTCTCGTCCGACCAATTTTTTCATCTTTCACCATTGTTCCCGGTTTCACATCTCTTTTCTTTGCTGACAGCTGTTTCACTTCCTTGCGAGTAAATCTGTAATTAGGGCAAGATTTTTCGGACTTTCTCTGTAGTGTGTTCGGCTCAAAATTTGAAGTGTATCAATAATGAAATAATGTATAAGAATTACTGAGTTCGGTTTATTGGGAGGATACTAGGTAAGTTTGGCTCAGCTCATCTATAAAGGAGACGGCGTACAAAAACCTTGTGTCTTGAGCACAGCTCTAGTTTCTGGGATCCGCATCAGGTGGAATTAAAGGAAGGGACGTGGTGCTGGATTGGCTACCTAAAGGTTGAAAAATACGAACGAATTCTTTACAGAGGAATGGAAATCTAGTAAAAGCCGACCTCGGGGAAGATCAGTTTGGATTCCGTAGAAGTGTTGGAACACGTGAGGCAATACTGACCCTACGACTTTTCTTAGAAGATAGATTGAGGAAAGGCAAACCTACGTTTCTAGCGTTTGTAGACTTAGAGAAAGCTTTTGACAATGTTGACTGGAATACTCTCTTTCAAGTTCCAAAGGTGGCAGGGGTCAAATATAGGGAGCGAAAGGCTATTTACTATTTGTACAGAAACCAGATGGCAGTTATATGAGTCGATGAGCATGAAAGGAAGCAGTCGTTGGGAAGGGAATGAGACAGGGCTGTAGCCTATCCCCGATGTTATTCAATCTGTATATTGAGCAAGCGGTAAAGGAACCAAAAGAAAAATTCGGAGTAGTTGTTAAAATCCACGGAGAAGAAATAAAAACTTTGAGGTTCGCCGATGACATTGTAATTCTGTCAGAGGCAGCAAAGGACCTGGAAGAGCAGCTGAACGGAATGGACAGTGTCTTGAAAGGAGGATATAAGACGAACATCAACAAAAACAAAACGAGGATAATAGAATATAGTCGAATTAAATCAAGCGATGCTGAGGGAATTAGATTAGAAAATGAGACACTTAGAGTAGTAGACGGGTTTTGCTATTTGGGGAGCAAAATAACTGATGATGGTCGAAGTAGAGAGAATATAAAATGTAGACTGGTTATGGCAAGGAAAGCGTTTCTGAAGAAGAGAAATTTGTTAACATCGAGTATAGATTTAAGTGTCAGGAAGTATTTTCTGAAAGTATTTGTATGCAGTGTAGCCATGTATGGAAGTGAAACATGGACGATAATTAGTTTAGGCAAGAAGAGAATAGAAGCTTTCGAAATGTGGTGCTACAGAAGAATGCTGAAGATTAGATAGGGATCACCAATTGGAGGGCAGCGTGGAGGGTAAAAATCGTAGAGGGAGACCAAGAGATGAATACACTAAGCAGATTCAGGAAGATGTAGTTGCGGTAGTTACTTGGAGATGAAGAAGCCTGCACATGATAGTGCAGCATGGAGAGCTGTATCAAACCAGTCTCTGGACAGAAGACCACAACAACAAACAACAACAGGTTCGACCAACACGGGAGCATTACAGAAATACTCATTGGACTCAAATGGGAATCCACGGAAGGAATAAGGTGTTCTTTTCGCGATACATTATTGCGGAAGTCTCGAGAATCGGCATTTGTGATAGACTGCAGAAGGATTCTAGTGCCAACAACATATATCTCAGGTAATGACCGCAAAGACATGGTAAATCAGGGCTCGTAAGCAAGCATATAGTCTGTCGTTTTACCTCGCTCCTTTTTCAAGTATAAGAAGAAAGTGAATGGCTGGCAGTAGTACAAGATACCCTATCGTAACTTGCGGGGTATGTATGTAGATGTAGACAAGACGGATGAATAATTATCTCCAGATAGCAATAAATCACTCATTCTTACAGGGACTTGCGAAAAGACAAAAACGTTAAATCGAGAATTCAGATCTGACTTTCAAGCAGTTTTCCTGCCGGTCACGAGACGAACATTCCGTAATGGGACGTTTCTTCGTCCCTGGACACGTGCAGCAACAGAGGGAACTTTATGCAGGACTTGAAGCGAGAGCTCAATGTACTTTACTCTACATGTATTTGCCACTTAAAAGTACTTGTCTCTGTTCCTCCACGAAAGAGCACGTATGTGCACAACGTATTCAACACGAACTCAATGCGGCAAAATGCTGAATATTATGTCAGAGAGAAATTTAGTCTTTGTAAGATCCCTGTGGAAGCCACCGAAAAGTTCCGCGAGAGCAAGACTTTTGACAGAAGCGGTTGCGGAGAAGTAGGACCGGAAGCCGGCGCCGCTTGGGATCGATCAGGCAGCATCTCCCGTCCGCACGTGGTCCGCGCTGGACGCAGCCCGCGCGCTAAGCGCCTTTGTCGGCGTAAGCTCTCTTCCTCGTCTCAAAGGCGCCGAGCTGCAGCTTTTGAGGCTCCCGTCATTATCGAGTTAATCATCTCAACGACGGGAATATTTACAGTTGAGTATTCCTAGCCTTGGCAACGTCTGTTACAAATGCGAGAATGTCTTGCCACTGCTATAAATAGGTACATCAGTTAATTTCAGTTGTATCTCGTAGAAAAAGTCGTCCTTTCACTTTCTTTCTTTCGAGGATTATAAAGTGATACTAACGGACATGTTTTCTGGCCATAACTAATAATGAATAATTATCCGTGCCCGCATCTCGTGGTCGTGCGGTAGCGTTCTCGCTTCCCACGCCCGGGTTCCCGGGTTCGATTCCCGGCGGGGTCAGTGATTTTCTCTGCCTCGTGATAGCTGGGTGTTGTGTGTTGTCCTTAGGTTAGTTAGGTTTAAGTAGTTCTAAGTTCTAGGGGACTGATGACCATAGATGTTAAGTCCCATAGTGCTCAGAGCCATTTGAACCATTTTTTGAATTATCCGTCACTGCAAATATTGGTGGGTATTCCGGATTAACAAAAATTACACCGTTCGTGTCAAAAGCTACAAATAATCCGATAAACCTGTTTCAACATGAATGTAGCTTATATTATAAAATGAAATTACCGAAGCAATTATTTTATAAAACGAGAAGCTAACGGTAGTAGATGTGTTTTATCATCAGCTATAATTTGGTACCTATATTATTATTATAACTGACGAAGAAGAAATAAACAGGATATAACATAGAAATTGGCAATAGTAGGAAAGCCTTTTTGAAAAAGACGAATACGTTACTGAGCCAAAAAATCACGATCAAAAGCTGAAAAGGGTGTTGGTCCACCTTTGGAACGCAATACAGTGCGATTCTACGTGCCAGGCATTCGAAAAGTCTTTGTTGCGGGTGTATGGCACTATAGTCAGGTTAAAGTTACTTCTGTCACTAACGTCTGTCACTTGCCGCTACAATGTTGCCATATCGGCTGGGGATTACCTCTAGATTTTAGGTGACACACAAACACGGCGGATCACTTCACAGTGTGTAACGCGGGGCAACATTAGACGTGGCCGCCGTGAGGTATGACGGAAATGCGAGATACTCCGTCGACAGTTGATTTTAAGTGACCAATAACTGAAATGCGATACGACGCGCTTTTTACCACTAAATTTAAACTCGTGTTCTGACCTAACGGTAACCTCGTGACGTGCAACGGCGATCAACAATCAGCGGCAGACTAAAATCATGATCGCTTTGTTCACGGCTCTACGAGCAAACTCGAGACAGAAAAATTTCAGTTTCAGCGTTAAAAATACAAACTAATTTCTCGCTATCATTCATTGGCTACCTAAAACTATCTTCACACTGGCTATATGAACTGCCACTTTACAAACTGATGAACACTCCTGATCAGTGATTCGTTTATAGACGATACTGGCAGATTCCAAACGAAAAAACGAATGACTGGAAGAAAAATAAGAACAAATAAAAAAGTCAATACGATAATGAAAATGACGTGCCAGAGTAGTTAAAAATACAACTAAATCAGTTCATGAATAAAAATAATAATGAAAGTCTTCTGATTAGATTTAGAAATAAAAAAAATTACTGTGTTTCACGAGATTTAAACCTACGTCTTTCTACAAGATAGATTAATGCGCTAACCACTGCACTACGAAACTACGTCCCAGAAGGTTGTTACATTTATGACTCTGGTACCCCAGTAGCAACGACGAATTGCTGCTGTAAAAAATTCGGCTTAACGTAATGTTGTGCGAAATTTATCTTCTGCAAACCGATCTCTGTGATTATAATAACAGTATATGACGTTGCATCACGTTTAGTGCGGAAGGATCGAGTAGTGTTTGGTTGGTGCTGTGTATGAAATGCGCGTGTATCGTTAGCATCGTTTTGTGTGTGTGTGTGTGTGTGTGTGTGTGTGATGAAATATGAAATTAAAGGCTCTGATCCAGGATCCGGGATCCAAACACAACAAGAAAGAAAGCCGGTGAACTAAGCAATTCTTGTGGCAGTTTGCCAACGGCGAACGGTTCGGGCGTGACGTTGAGCGCTGTGGCTGGAGGAAACCAGATCCAGCGCGTGCAGTGTCAACTATGAAGTAATTTTAATCGGACTGTAGATGCCTTCGCAAAGATAGCGCAGTTACCGTAATTTACGAGCCGGTGGAATGTGGTTGCGGAGCTGGCATCCGATAACTTTACAGACGAGTTCCGTGGGTTTAGATCAGTAAAATTTGGTGGCCAAGATATCAGCGTGAGCTCACTATCGTGCCCTTCAAACCACTGTAGCGCAGTTCTGCCCTTAACAGACGGACGGTTACCCTGCTGGAAGATGCCTTCATTCTCGGGGTAAATACCACGCACTTTGGGCGCCTGTAATAATCTTCACGTGCCCTACAGTTGTCCTGTTTTCTTCCGTGGATTATTACCACTGGTCTCATGAAACTATGGATGACAGAATGTCTGGACACGACCATCGACCTAGTGTATAAGAGAAAATATGAATAATAAAAATCATGGATTATATTCACAAAATCACAGTATTTATTCAAAACAGTATCCTCCATGAATCAAAACACAGCTGAAATCTTTTCCAAAGTGTTTTGAAACAGTCACTTACTTTTTTTTTTTTTTTTTTTTTTTTGGGAGTTGCATTTAGTGCTACAGTACAATTTTCTTAGATGTACTTAATTGCGTCATAACGGTTTCCCTTCATTACTAACTTCACTTTGGGGAACATCCAGAAGTTGGCTGGGGCCAAATCCGGTGGATGATCCAGGATTGTGATCTATTTGCTGGCCAAATCCTCTTGCACAGTTATTGCTTTGTGGGTTGGGGTTTCGTCGTGGAGGAGCAACAACGAACCTGCCTCTCGGTATTCGCGTCGAATTCGACGGATTCTCGCCCACAAGCGCTGGAGAACTCAAAAAACCTGATGTTACCTCACTGAGCCACTGTCATTTTCCGACGACTGTCAGAATCGTATTGTCACATTTGCGGTCAGCATGTCTGCTGCAGCAGTGCTAACGCTTTAATTTTCTACACAGCTGTTTTTCAACTTCAAGGATCGTCATGCCGCAATTCGCCACGAGATAGCACTGCAGTTGGGAATTTCACACAAGTAGTCCTAACGGAACTGAGGCACACACAGCACCAACAGGCGGCATTCGACATTCAATATCGCGGTTGGAAGCTGTCATAATGTTTTAACTTGTCAGTGTATGTTGACATTTCAGACAAATTTAAGTTCTAGGTTCGTCTTTTCTGGAGTTATTTTCCTGGAATGTCTCCTTGGACAGTAGTGAAGTGTGACAGGAAACACATCAGAAGAAAAGAATAACAGCTTTTGAAATGTGGTGCTACAGAAGAATGCTGAAAATGAAATGGATAGATTGGACAATCAATAAACGGGTACTCATTCTAAATGAGAAATAGGGCAAATAATGGCACAGCTTGATTAAAAGAAGGGGTTTGTTGATAAGACACTTCCTGAGGCATCAAGGAATAGTCAGTTTGACAATGGTGTCAAGTGTGTATGTGTATGGGGGGAGGGGGGGGGGGGGGGAGGAATAATACAGGGAGACCACAGCTTGTCCACAGTAAGCATGTTCAAAGGCATGCAAGTTGCTGCGGTTACACAGATATAATTTATGATTATGCCTGCACAAGTGAGAGTAGCATGAAGCGTATCAAACCAGTCTTCTAAGGCGACAACAACAAGAACAACAACAACAGCCGGCCGGAGTGGCCGAGCGGTCCTAGGCGCTACAGTCTGGAACCGCGCGACCGCTACGGTCGTAGGTTCGAATCCTGCGTCGGGCATGGATGTGTGTGATGTCCTTAGGTTAGTTAGGTTTAAGTAGTTCTAAGTTCTAGGGGACTGATGACCTCAGAAGTTAAGTCTCATAGTACTCAGGGCCATTTTGAACAACAACAATAACGTCCAAAATAATACGAAATCTTACCAAACATTAGTATTCCTTCCGCAATTCAAAAGGTACTGGATTTCCTTGGTTGTCTTACGTCATCCTAATAATTTCACTGAAGACACGTTCGTCTTTTTTACATCTGGGTTTACGTTCCGTCAGTAGTGAAGGCTGTATAGACGATACATTAATTCGGTAAGGCATGGATGGGAGAAGATATTCCGTCTGAAGTGAGGCTGGGAACCGTGGAAAACAGCTCGCTGTAGCCAGACAAAAAAGTCCAAAATTTTTGTCCGTGCGTCAAATTACTCCACTTCAACAACGGCCACTGGGAAGATTCCTTCAGAAAAGTTGCAATATTATTCGATCCCAAGAAACTTCAAATTTTTATTTCTCCTGAGGCAAGGAAATTAACAAATTTAGTAATTTACGTTTTCAACATACGTACGTAGAGCCGTAACACGAAGCTGACGTGATACCTGGAAGTAAAAGGAAACAATTTGTCGACATGGCAACTTATTTCCGTGCGTCAAATTACTCCACTTCAACAACGGCCACTGGGAAGATTCCTTCAGAAAAGTTGCAATATTATTCGATCCCAAGAAACTTCAAATTTTTATTTCTCCTGAGGCAAGGAAATTAACAATTTTAGTAATTTACGTTTTCAACATACGTACGTAGAGCCGTAAAACGAAGCTGACGTGATACCTGGAAGTAAAAGGAAACGATTTGTCGACATGGCAACTTATTTCACAGGTGCACGACATTCGTCGGTTCCAAATACGACAGACAGCGATGTAACGCGAAACCTGTCTCTGCAATTTGGGCTGTTCTCCATATTCATCCAAGCGAATACAGAGTTATTTTCTGGTTGCACATCGACCCTGCATACATGGACAGGTGTAAAAAGATTTACAAGTTTCAGCGCACGATGACAGAGCTGGCGATGTCAGCATACTCATGTCCTTTTATCGGGATGTGGTCTGAGCTTTCGATTTCAAGAGCATGTCGAACGAAATTATTTACAAATTCATGATGATACTGTCGTATCATCATGAATTACGCGTTAAGACCACCTCAGATTTGTCTATATAACTCAACTGCGAGTGTCTGTGTTTTATATTTTTCCATTATGATGTCATTTTGTCCCAAAGAACATTATTGTTCTACTTTGAATGTGATAAATTTGTTTTACTGTCGTTTGCAGTTATTGTTTCTTAGAAGATAGCAAGTTTTCGGTTTCTACTAATAAAGTACAGCGTGTTTATAATAAAACTTTCGCTACTTGAGAGGATCCCCGTGAAAAAGGAATGATCGTAGGGCAATGAATCTTTGTGGAAACATTTGTAAGGACATGCGAAAAAGAAGTAACGGATAAATCATTGAAAGAAACACATTTTAATTTCCGCATGCCTACATCTACATCTACATGGATACTCTGCAAATCACATTTAAGTCCCTGGCAGAGGGTTCATCGAACCACCTTCACAATTCTCTGTTATTCCAATCTCGTATAGCGCGCGGGAAGAATGAACACCTATATCTTTCCGTACGAGCTCTGATTTCCCTTATTCTATCTTGGTGTTCGTTCCTCCCTATGTAAGTCGGTGTCAAAAAAATATTTTCGCATTCGGAGGAGAAAGTTGGTGATTGGAATTTCGTGAGAAGATTCCGTCGCAACGAAAAACGCCTTTCTTTTAATGATGTCCATCCCAAATCCTGCATCATTTCTGTGACACTCTCTCCCATATTTCGCGATAATACAAAACGTGCTGCCTTTCTTTGAACTTTTTCGATGTACTCAGTCAGTCCTATCTGGTAAGGATCCCACACCGCGCAACAGCATTCATAGCATGCAGGGTAACATTTGTTAATTGCTCAATGCGACGGCCATCTGCATCCACGACGGCCTAGAACCACACTAGATATACCATTTCACAGTCGTCCGCAGCATGTGGACCACAGAATGTTCAGCTGTCTTAACATAGCTCGTCCACCTCTTGAAGATCGCACATTGCGTACAGCATTCTAAGCCATGGCAAAATTATCTTCTTCAACAATTGGTGGGGCAATTTCCCGTCGGCCTCTCCCAGGAGGAACTACCGGATTGCCAGTTAATTCGAACCTCTGAATCACGTTCTTCAACGCCGGTGAGAAAAGAGGACCTCTCCGTATTCCTGTAATACTTTGATACTCGCGAAAAGCTGCAGAAATATTGCTGTTGTTTTGATTAAACAGCTTTACGAGTAAAGCCCTGCTCACGTTGCGCGGTCCTAGGTTGACTGTCTGTAATGCACTCTGGTGTTTTGTGTTTGAACCCTGCGTCGACGTACCACTATCGTCGCCTTGCGACAAGTCATGACACTAACACTACTAACAACGCAAATCGTGCAGCGCACAGTCGCAACATCATTCTTACAAAGTTGTGTACTCATATGGAAAATAGTTTTTCTGCTACACTGGCTCAAGTAACGGAAGTTTAATTCTAAACCACTCGGTATACCAATGTGAAGTGCTCTTGTTGTACGGGCACCGAAAGTTTGTTTATTAATTGTTTCACCCGCACTGAGATTCTTAGGAAAGGTGCATTAAATTTTATTATTAACAAAGTCTTCAAACATTTAATGGTCAATGAAATTTCACCACTTTATTACAATTCCGATGCAAGACATAATGTTGTAGCTTTACTAGTCGTCTTTGCTAAACAAGGAGTAGTGCATTTAATCGTTTAATGAAAGTTGTCACAGCATGTACTAAAATGATGTAAGTTGTATGTTGGAGGATTCACTAATTCACTGGTTTCTACACGTATTGTGGAAAATGAATGGCATATCGTACGTCTACGGAATAATCTAAACGCTGACAAAGCCTTTCCATAAATACCACTGACTGTGACAGTTTAAAGAGATTAAGTGAATTCCGGTATGATTTATTTCAAATGGCTACCGCCAACTCCCTTCACCATCTATGGTCTATCTCAAAGTCTACTCCTTTTCTGATGCCTCATCATCGACGGTACATTAAATCATAACTTTCTTTCCTACCATGTCTAGCTCAGAGGAATTTTTAGAATTTAGTACCGCATAGGGATATAATTATTTCGTAAGGCATTCCAAAATAGAGATTCATCATGGAAGACCCTGACTGCCCTTTTAGTAGTGCTACGCAAATTTGAGACTGATGTTTGTTGTCGATGTGAATTTAACACAAGTATCGTCAACTAACGTCAGTAGTAGATGAATAATTACAACCAGTGGTGCGATACAGTAAGCGTTCATGTAATGTTGCAGAAAAACGCTCACATTTAACTACAGTTGCTTATAGTTCGGCCGAAATGATGTTCTTTGATACTTAGGACCCGCAGATTAGCCGCTAAGCCAAACCCGTGATTTGTGAGCATAACTGCGGCTTCGTTTGTATCTTCTGTGCCGGTTTCTTCATCGCCTACCACCACGCTTAGAGTGCTGTATTATTGTCTGTAGGATTAAGCTGACAGCCCACAACGAAATAGCGCGTGAACAGTTCAGAAATAAACACTCAGCTGTCTTGCAGCACGACATAGAAAGTAAACAAATATTTACTTGAGAAATAATTGACGAATACTCTTTCCGCTTAATAATGAAAAACGTCGGAATTCTCCTCGTCGATGTCACTGATACGTATTTCATTGGCAGGAATAAACAGAAAAAATAAATAAGAAGACATTAATTTTATTATTTGTGTTGGTACTACCGTCACGGAAATTACTTTTGAGTCACGTTTTATAGTTCACATTTCTACTCTCCAGTTACAAGAAAAATAAAAATGAAAGATTTTAGGGATCCTCACTGTCGATCTTTCATACGAATCGCAGAGGCACCTTCGATGTAACAATCTTGTGCAGAACACGACATCAAAAAGAATGCGAGTGAAACAAATATTAACATTGACCGCACACATTTTTAAAAGGCAAGAAAGGTGAAAAACAAAAAAAGCCATCACTACGGACACCGACCCAGCATTTTGAAGTTCACAGTTTTTTTAACTACTCTATGAGCTTCTAGAGGGATAGAAAATAAATTATAGCTGAACGCATATTCAAGCAGCACGAATTGAGAGAATGTTCACTGGTACTGTCTGTAACATTCCGGCTGTTAGGCTCGGATTACGGCACTTTTTAATCACAGATCGAAAATGAGAAGAATTTTATTTACTTGCAGTTCACCTAACGATGATCTATGTATACATTAAGAAGAAAACGAAGAAACAATTTTCTTTGGATCTATATACAGCATTAAAAGAAATCTGTAGGCATGCTAAAACTACTTCTATGGTCAAAGTTATCAACAGGCCTCACTTTTCGGTTGAAATATGAGTTTCACGTGAAGCAGGAAGTAGGTAATTTCAGAACCCTGTTACGGAAGAAAACATGCCCGAACAGAGGAAGGTAGGTAGCAATGTGTACGTGCTGGCACTATCGTCGGAATATGAATCAAAGCTAGTCTCTTCTGGAGAACGGTAATCGAATCAATGTGAGCGAACCATTGACATATTGCAGCAGAAGACTACAGAAGAGGACGAATGAATGCGAAAGATAATGGCCATGTAACAGTGTTATTGGAAGCTACGTCTTCTAACTTCTGTTCTTTTAATAGCTTTCGTAGCTATTTCGTATTTCCTACAACACCACATAAAAAAAGATAATCGCAATGATACCAGTAAACAATGAATCTGCTCATACAAATATATAAACTCGTATTTGTATATATTGTAAAATAAGTAACCGGGGAGTAATGTGGCGCGTACCATTAAAATAAACATTTTAACAGAGTAAAAGGAAATCTTTAGTCTGCCAGATAACACTCACGCTTGAACCATCTGGTCCAAATCAGAGTAATCATGCTCTGGGAAACTTGCACATAATCTTTTACAGTGAAAATATCAATTATTTAGCAACTTGTGTACTCATCGGAGGCAATATGCTGTATGAAAAACTGAGAAATTTTTTAATATAATACAGAAAACAATTTCTGGCTGACGCACGATAGCGCAGGTGGGAGCGAAACCCACACGACTACGATGCCGGTAAACAGAGCTATAAGAACTACTTAAGAAAGCGCATTCTTTCAATATATTCTAGGAAGAATGAACAGTTAAAATGATAAATTACGGTAGTGTATCGAAGAAGTGAAACCGTCTGTACACAACCACATAATTTATATAATTATTTTCTAAGAGGGCTGTAGTGAAATGCAGACTATGCCTCGGGCAGATAAAACTGCTACGTATACGAACATTTTGGACTTCTACGTGAAGAAATCGCGCCGAGAGTGTAATTTTGAAATCGGTACTCGGAAACAAAATTCATTAAAAAAAAATAATAATTAGTACGGTGTATGGAGCACACTGAGAGGGGTCAGTTAGTTGGGACAAGAGGATATCGATCTGAATGAGGAGCGGCGCGGAAGATGAGAGATTGTGGTGGTGACTGACCTGGCAACACGCTCGGCCCCACATTGTTGGCAGCCGCGGCAGCTCGCGTCGGCTGCAACACTGCCATGTGCCGCGCCGTCGAGCCGGCCCCAGCCACCGTCCGCGGGCCGCCGCTCTGCGCATGCGCGCGCGCACGCGCCCGCCGAACAATACGCGCACCAGCGCCACTCGCCCTTCCCGACGCCAGCCACGCACTTAACCGTCGATATCGCACGACGTTCGCTACCAGAACTCGGCGGCAGCTGGCGGAAGCCCGCCGCCTCGGGTCGGGTCGGGGCCACACTACGGACCGTTACTCGCTGCACTCGTTCTAGTTCAGACATTAAAAACTGATGGAAGTCATATCTCAGTAGCAGGAAGCAGAAGGCTACTTTACACTCCCACAAAACTATGATCGTACTAGCAAAAACGTAAGGTGCCGTCCATTAATTAGATGAGACGTTTTCTTTGAACTGTGGACCCCCGTACCCCTTGGTGAGATGTGGAACCCCCTCTCTCTCCCCCCTCACGGGACCCCCGCCCCCCTCCCCTCACTTGAGGTCTTCACCGTAGTCAGGTAAAAGTAAATAAAAACGATTTTTTAAACTTGTTTTAATCATGATTCAAACACTTTAATAAAATCGTGTTTTATTTATGAAGCGTATTAAACAATGTTTTTAACACTTTATTAAAAACACTTTATTTTAAACATGCCAATCATGAGTCAGAGGAACAGACAGACGGATAAAAAGTCTCCATGAAAATAGTATTTACCGTTTTGACGGCACCCTAAAAAATGACCCTTTATTGGTGTATTAATACATTAAATGTCATTGAACGCCGGCCGGAGTGGGCGAGCGGTTCTAGGCGCTACAGTCTGGAACAGCGCGACCGCTACAGTCGTAGGTTCGAATCCTGCCTCGGGCATGGATGTGTGTGATGTCCTTAGGTTAGTTAGGTTTAAGTAGTTCTAAGTTCTAGGTGACTGATGACCTCAGAAGTTAAGTCCCATAGTGCTCAGAGCCATTTGAACCACTTTTTTGTCATTGAACGTCCACTTACATCGCAGACGTAAGATAACATTATTTGTACCTTCTTTTTAACCGAAGGATTACGCAGCTTTTACATCTCTTCGTTCATATGATCGCTAAGAGACTTCTTGTCGGTGAACTTCCGCTTAGCTTCCTCTCACAGACGATTAATTTCTTGCTCACACGTGTGTTTCGACTTGTCCACATGCCGCTTAACATACGCACTGTAACATCTTTGATACACATTCATGTCGAACACAATAGCATCTGCTTTATACGCATTGCAGTGATTTCGACCGGCGCGTTAGAGAACACTTGTGCGGCACTTGTTTCAAATCGGGGAAACTCGACTATGCTCGCGTGTAAAGCATTCAGTTCAGTTCAGCGAGGTCATGGAGATCGCTGGATACTTTAATATTGTCTATACTCGGATATCATTATGTAAAACAAAATGTTATCCGTTATAATAATGTACATCCTCTGCACTGAAAAGCTGATGTGAGATTTTCATTGCTCTCCCACCCCCTCTCCTCATCCCCGCCACCTTAAAATGGGATTTGGTGATATTTTTCCAAACCCCTGCCCCCTTTTTCTTTGCGCGCACTTAATTAATAGACGTCCGCTAAGGGGTTTGTCCAGAGTTTCACACTATGGCTGCTTCTTTCCTTGAAATACACGGTCTTTCAAAAAGAGTCATCTAGTTTCACAAAAATATATGAATAAAGATAGAAACTTGGGGTAACCTTTAGCTTACACATAGGACTACAAAAATTTTATTTTCAAATGAACCATTCAGTTTTATAAAGGTATCTGTCGTACACATACAACGTTGGTGTACTTTTTGCAGTTGCGTTTAACACCAAAGATTTCAATTATCTTCCACACATGTTCAATGTGCCCTCCACCGGACGCACGACAACATTCAGACAACGGTCAATCACGTACCGTACTTTTGGAAGCAAGTCTCGAGCAATTGCAGTCACTCATGTTACTTCGCTGTGTCCTAGTTCACCCAAAGTTGTTGGACAGAGAGGCTCAGAGACGAAGTCTTTAACAAATCCACCCACCCAAACCATATAAAGAAATCACATATGGTGAGATCAACGGTGCAATGCGAGATTCGTCCTTTGCGGCTGATCGTAGCGCGACGAAAATCACGCCGCGCACTTCTAACCTGTGTCTCCCTCTAAAATTTTGTTAGCCTCTATACTTCCCTGCATTACCAAACTGACAATTCCTTCATCAATCAAGACTTGTCCCATCAACTGATCACTTCCACTAGCACCAAGTGAGGTTGTTCCGTAAATTTATTTTTTCCCCATTTCGGTTCAGCACCTGCTCATCACTAATTCGATATATTCATCTAATCCTCAGCAAACTTCTGTAGTACCACATTTAAAATGCTTCTTTTCTCCTCTCGTATGAGCTGTTTAATGCCTACGTTTCGCTTCTGCACAAAGCTACGCGATAAACACCTTCAGAAAAGACTTTCTAACACTCAATTTTAACAAATTCCTGTTTTTCGGAATGTTTTTCTTGCTGTTTTCACATGGCAGAATCAGCTCGACTCACATTTGAGACCCCTACTCGGCAGCAAATGGACTGCCTACTTATAACTTGCACCAGGGTAAAATTGCAGGCTCGTACGTAAGTAAAAATTTACCTCGAGATGATATCTTCCGACGTGTAGATCAGGCACGGGCAAAGTTCGGTAGCTTGCGGACCTCACTCACATACTAACTGAAGCTCCCAGGCCCCCTCGTGACGTGACACAACTGCAGCGCTCCTAGCGCATCAACTCAAAACTACAGTGTCGGTGCCAATGTCTAGGGAGTAATGCCCATCCATGAATGACACGCCTTTCCCGACTCGCCGCGCCAACGAATTATACCTCAAAACACGCGTTTTTTTTGTTTTTTTTTTTTTTTTTTTGTTTGAGAAGATCAGTTTGGATTCCGTAGAAATGTTGGAACACGTGACGCAATACTGACCCTACGACTTATCGTAGAAAATAGATTAAGGAAAGGCAAACCTACGTTTCTTGCATTTGTAGACTTAGAGAAAGCTTTTGACAATGTTGACTGGAATACTCTCTTTAAAATTCTGAAGGTGGCAGGGGTAAAATACAGGGAGCGAAATGCTATTTAGAAATAGTACAGAAACCAGATGACAGTTATAAGAGTCGAGGGACATGAAAGGGAAGCAGTGGTTGGGAAGGGAGTGAGACAGGGTTGTAGCCTAGCCCCGATGTTATTCAATCTGTTTATTGAGCAAGCAGTAAAGGAACCAAAAGAAAAATTCGGAGTAGATGATAAAATCCATGGAGAAGAAATAAAGACTATGAGGTTCGCCGATGACATTGTAATTCTATCAGAGATAGCAAAGGACCTGGAAGAGCAGCTGAACGGAATGTACAGTGTCTCGAAAGGAAGATATAAGATGAACATCAACAAAAGCAAAACGAGGATAATGGAATGTAGTCGAATTAAATCGTGTGATGCTGCGGGAGTTAGATTAGGAAATGAGACGCTTAAAGTAGTAAACGAGTTTTGCTATTTGGGGAGAAAAATAACTGATGATGGTCGAAGTAGAGAGGATATAAAATGTAGACTGGCAATGGCAAGAAAAGCCTTTCTGAAGAAGAGAAATTTCTTAACATCGAGTATAGATTTAAGTGTAAAGGAAGTCGTTTCTGAAAGTATTTGTATGGAGTGTAGCCATGTATGGAAGTGAAACGTGGACGATCAATAGTTTAGAGAAGAAGAGAATAGAAGCTTTCGAAATATGGTGCTACAGAACAATGCTGAAGATTAGATGGGTAGATCACATAACTAATGAGGAGGTATTGAATCTAACTGGAGAGAAGAGAAATTTGTGGCACAACTTGACTAGAAGAAGGGATCGGTTGGTAGGGCATATTCTAAGGCATCAAGGGATCACCAATTTAGTATTGGTGGGCAACGTGGTCGGCTGGAGTGGCCGAGCGGTTCTAGGCGCTATAGTCTGGAACTGCTCGCCCGTTACGGTCGCAGGTTCGAATCCTGCTTCGGGCATGAATGTGTGTGATGTCCTTAGGTTAGTTAGGTTTAAGTAGTTCTAAGTTCTATGGGACTGATGACCTCAGAAGTTAGGTCCCATAGTGCTCAGAGCCATTTGAACCATCTGAGGGCAGCGTGGAGGGTAAAAATCGCAGAGGGAGACCAAGAGATGAATACACTAAACAGATTGAGAAGGATGTAGGTTGCGGTAGGTACTGGGAGATGAAGAACCTAGCATAGGATAGAGTAGCAATGAGAGCTGCATCAAATCAGTCTCTGGACTGAAGACCACAACAACAACAACGTGAATACATTCATTTTATGTCGTCCTAGGAACTCTTTCGCGAAGCGGATCGAAATCAACTGCGGGCCGGATTAGGCCCACAGGCCGCAGGTTGCCCACCCGTGATGTAGATGGCACAGCGTTATGAAATAGAATGGATCATTAAAAAAAAATACACTGTATCAGTTAAGTCTTCAGCTGTATGTTTGCGGATTATACTAATGTAATTATAGCAGATCGAGTCAGCAACAAAATAAGGTAGCAAATATTAACTCAAAACTAACACACTGACTCTTAAATGTAATAAAATACAGTGAACCCGCCGTTCTGTTCGCACTGATATTAAACTCTCTCTCTCTCTCTCTCTCAATGGCGGCATGATCAGAGAACCAGGAGGTGCGGAGATGCTAGATTTCTGAGACTGAAGCTGGCTGCTAATCTCTCGTTGGAGACACGTACTAGTGAGCTCCTGCAGAATATGGATGCATCTATCTGTACTGCTGAACAATTGTAATTTCTTAGCACCTCTGATGCACCAGTACTTGCTAATTTCGCGAGTTGCTTTCCTTGATGACACGTTGATTAACATTTTGGAGCAGCACAGTTTTGGTAATAATACATTTTTTCCTCCCAAAGAGAATCAATAGGAACGTGTTAAAAAGCAAAAGATTCAGCCATTGGAAAGACCCCAGCCAGTGATGATTTTTATGTGCTTATCTACTGCTCAAAAAAGTGTGCATCACTCTAAAATGTAAATTTTCAGGAGGATTATCGGGCAGTTGAAGTCTACAAGTAACAAGCAGCACATTTTCATACTATAGTTGAACACACTCTCTGAGCAACTATTTGTATTCTCTGTAATAAACACTTGAAGTTTGTTACGGCGTAAAGTGAGCGCCGGTACGCCAGAGAAGAGACGGCTGTGAGAAGAGGCCAGCCAGACGCCGGCTGATCGACCTCCCAGAACGACAAAGCGATGGCAGCGGCCCATAGGTGAAGAGGATATGAGCGCCGCACCTGACTGGTGGGAGTCTAAAGGGCTACTATACAAGTTATACACACAAGGGTTCCTCGGGAGCATAGTCAGGTTAATCCGAAGCTATCTCACGAATAGAAACTTCTCTGTCAAGGTAGAAACAGCCACCTCCACCAAAAGGCGTATTCGTGCTGGGGTGCCACAGGGATCG
Source organism: Schistocerca serialis cubense (assembly GCF_023864345.2). Lineage (NCBI taxonomy): Eukaryota > Metazoa > Arthropoda > Insecta > Orthoptera > Acrididae > Schistocerca > Schistocerca serialis. The sequence goes on from NC_064640.1 coordinate 1,003,123,558, forward strand.
GTTCTGGGGCCCGTTTTGTACAGTCTGTACACTGCGGACACTGCAACGACCCCCTGGTGCACACCGAACAGTGCGCTGACGACACAGCCTTCTACACGAGAAATGCGAACAAGGACCTGGTTATTCGTAGGCTACAAAGGATTTAACACGACACAGAAACTTGGGCCCGTCGCTGGCGCATCACCATCAACTCTGAAAAGACGCAGGCTATGCTGATTACCCGGAGACTCGGGAGACGCGGACCCCCTCAACGCCTCCTCCTCCCCCTCCCCCCCCCCCCCCCCCGTTCACCAGCACCTACATGGATCCCGACTCCCCTGGCGCAGATCCGCCAAGTATCTCGGCGTAACCTTGGACTCGAAACTAACGTGGAAACCCTATATAGACGAGATCCACAGGAAGGTCTGCGCCAGAATGTCCATCCTATACCCAATCCTCAACACAAGCAGCTCCCTCCCCTGCTCTATAGAACTAAACGTCTATCAGGCCCTCATGCGGCCAGTAATTGAGTATGCGTGCCCTGTCTGGGGATACGCGGCAAAGCAGCACCTGGACAAACTCCAGAGGCCGCAGAACCGCGCCCTCAGGAGGGCACTGCATCTACCCATGGGATTCCCTACTGACGATCTGCACGCCACTGCTGAAATGCCACTCCTCAAAGAAAGATTCCAGGATGTGGCAAGGGCTTTCTATGAGAACTCTTCCAGATCTGGAAATAACCTTATCCAATCCCTAGGTCGGTATGACATGTCCCGCGACAACACAAACGCCCCATGACGATCTTCGAAAACTAAGTCGAAGAGAAAACTCCACAAATCCCCAGATCCTAACCCCAATACTTAATCCTTAAAACACCAAACATCTCACCAACCTCAGGTAAGTACTAGACCCCAGCAGAACACCAGCACAATACACAGATAGATAAAACAGTCAAAGACAATTACACACTCAAAACGCACACAGTGGAGTAAAAGCCAGCAGGCTACACACTCCTCAAAACACTTCCCCAAGGAGGGAAAAGTTAAAAGGTGAGAGAGAGAGTGGTGGGAATCCACTTGGACAGCAGCGTCAACGTTGGCCACTTCGTTCGCCGACGCAACGCAGTCACTTCATTAGAATCTTTACGTATCTCAGTCAGTCTGTGCAGGTCAGTTGCTTTTGTATGTCGCCCTTCGGTTGCGACACATCTGTGTAATCAAACTTAAGTATTTGTATTTCTCTGTTTCATTAATTCGAATTGTTTGACTGCTTGTCTAGCGAACCGAGTATGCAGGATTCCTAGACACAGCACGGATACTTTAATTGTGTAAAGCGAGATTCATTCACTGAAATGAATGTAGAAATGGTCAGTATCACTCATGTATGAATTCTTTATTTTTACCTGATGGTGTTAACACAGTTGCAAGTTTGTAAAATGCGATGGGAAATCCGAAAGCTGTTCATATAAAGAGGTTACAGTACTGTTCACCTCATCCAAACATCCCGATTTGAATCATTCCGGAGGAATACAAGGATATTTCAGGAAATAGGTAACCGATGACGTCTTCTTCTTTCCTTTTTAAGTTTAGTTAAATGAGGGAAATTCTTCTACTCTGTGTTTATTATTATCGTTATTATTATTATTATTATTATTATTATTATTATATTAATTGTAGTATTGTCTTCATTCCAGCATTTATAGTAAGATGTTCTAAAATTATGTTTTATTTCCTTTCAGAAGGTTGCATATGTATTAAAAGGCATTCTATGACAGTTTGTCAATGAAACAGACATCCTATTGAATGAAAGGTAAATACAATTACATCCAGAGTTCAATAATGTGATTCCCGCCAGTTAGGCACATTTTCAAACTACACACAATCCTGGATATTTTGTAATATTTTAGTCAAGTGCCGTGTAATTTCATATAGTAAATGTGAATGCTCACTCTTAGAGGATGTTTAACAGTTTTGGGAAGGTGAATTAACTTCGTAACTCAATACGAGCTAAATCAACACTGATTTTGAATAGTTGGAATATCTGCTTCTCGTCGCCTGCATTATTATCTCCAAAGCCCAATTGATATCTTTAGCCCACTCATACCTATCCCATAATCCACAGAAGCTCTTCAGTACAACTTACTGGGCTGACCTTCCTGGGAAAATGGCGTAGCTGCAGATGAGGAAATTGTTTCCAGAACGAATCACCGAGCGAGATGTTTGCACTTGTTAGCACACTGGACTCTTATTCTGGAGGAACAGGTTCAGACGCGGATCCAGCCATCCAGACTAAGGTTCTCCATGATCTCCGTAAACGGCTCTCTGCAAATACCGGGATGGTGCCATCGAAGGGGCACGGCCTATATCCTTCCTCACTCTTGAGACATTACGCGCATAGTCTCTAATGACTTCGTTGTCGACGGGACGTTGAACCTTAATCTTCCTTCCTGCCTCTTTTCAGAACGAATCTTTCACTCATTGTACAAAGTAATGTACGCTCTTCACAGATTCGAACCCGAGTTGTAAGAGCATTTCCCGCAGGGCAAAGAGGTCCTAATTCGAATCTCAATGTAACATAGTTTTATCTGTCAGGTAGCTTCGTAACACCGTAAATCAAATGTGAAATATTAAGTCTCAACCATCATTTGGTTCACGATAGAAACTTACGAATGGATAATTCGTGCATACACACAGAACGGTCTAATACGCTACACTACTGGCCATTAAAATTGCTGCACCAAGAAGAAATTCAGATGATAAACGGGTATTCATTGGACAAATATATTATACTAGGAGTGACATGTGATTATATTTTCACGCAGTTTGGGTGCATAGATCCTGAGAAATCAGTACCCAGAACAACCACCTTGATACGCCTGGGCATTGAGTCAAACAGAGCTTGGATGGCATGTACAGGTACAGCTGCCCATGCAGCTTCAACACGATACTACAGTTCATCAAGAGTAGTGACTGGCGTATTGTGGCGAGCCAGTTGCTCGGCCACCATTGACCAGACATTTTCAGTTGGTGAGAGATCTGTAGAACGTGCTGGTCAGGGCAGCAATCGAACATTTTCTGCATCCAGAAAGGCCCGTACAGGACCTGCAACATCCGGTCGTGCATTATCCTGCTGAAATGTAGGGTTTCGCAGGGATCGAATGAAGGGTAGAGCCACGGGTCGTAACACATGTGAAATGTAACGTCCACTGTTCAAAGTGCCATCAATGCGAACAAGAGGTGACCGAGACGTGTAACCAATGGCACCCCATACCATCAAGCCGGATGATACGCCAGTATGGCGATGACGAATACACGCTTCCAAGGTGCGTTCACCGCGATGTCGCCAAACACGGATGCGACTATCATGATGCTGTAAACAGAACCTGGATTCATCCGAAAAAATGACGTTTAGCCATTCGTGCTCCCAGGTTCGTCGTTGAGTACACCATCGCAGGCGCTCCTGTCTGTGTTGCAGCGTCAAGAGTAAGCGCAGCCATGGTTTCCATGCTGCTGCAAACGTCGTCGAACTGTTCGTGCAGATGGTTGTTGTCTTGCAAACGTCCCCATCTGTTGACTCAGGGATGGAGACGTGGCTGCACGATCCGTTACAGCCATGCGGATAAGATGAATGTCATCTAGACTGTTAGTGATACAAGGCCGTTGGGGTCCAACACGGCGTTCCGTATTACCCTCCTGAATCCACCGATTCCATATTCTGCTAACAGTCATTGGATCTCGACCAATGCGAGCAGCAATGTCGCGATACGATAAACCGCAATCGCGATAGGCTACAATACGACCCTTATCAAAATCGGAAACGTGACGGTACGCATTTCTCCTCCTTACACGAGGCATCACAACAACGTTTCACCAGGCAACGCCAGTCAACTGCTGTTTGTGTATGAGAAATCGGTTGGAAACTGTTGTGTCGGTAGCTGGGCCGACACCGTGAAGTTGAGATGGCTGAAAAGGCAAGCTAGACTAACGCTGTAGCCGATAGGGCACGCAAGGCTAACGCAGACGGGCGTGAAGTCTGGAACATGAGAACTTATAAATGAATAAGAAGAAAAGTATGTAGATGCTTATTACTTATCTTTTTATTAGTCCTTGGAATACATCTCTCTTAAATACTCGTAAGCTATAGGCACTGATACAAATGGCGCCTTGCTAGTTCGTAGCCATTAACTTAGCTGATGGCTATTCTGTCTCTCGGCTAATGAGAGAGAAAGGCTTCGTACATCTGGTCGGTAGCTAGGTTCTCGTACAACTGGGGCGAGTGCTCTCTCGTATCACGAGACCTGCCTTGGTGGTGGCGCTAGGTCTGCGATTACACAGTGGCGACACGCGGGTCCGACATGTACTAATTGGACCGCGGCCGATTTAAGCTACCACCTAGCAAGTGTGGTGTCTGGCGGTGACACCACAGAAACTTTCCTCATGTCAGCACGTTGTAGGTGTCGCCACCGGCGCCAACCTTTTGTGAATGCTCTGAAAAGCTAATCATTGCATATTACAGCATTTTCTTCCTGTCGGTTAAATTTCTTGTCTGTAGCACGTGATCTTCGTGGTGTAGCAATTTTAATGGCCAGTAGTGTACTAACACTGCGCCAAACTTCCCGACTTTTTTCCCGTCGTGAGTCACAGGCAATGACAAAAGTTATACATCACAGTTCTTTATGGTATTTTCCGACTTGCCTGCAGTTTAACTGTCAGAGCTAGTAAAGAAACGTATAAAAAACTTTGTTGCTTGTTGTAAGATGCTAGGCGCTCAGACCGGAACCGCGCGACTGCTATGATGTCCTTAGGTTAGTTAGGTTTAAGTAGTTCTAAGTTCTAGGGGACTGATGACCACAGATGTTAAGTCCCATAGTGCTCAGAGCCATTTTGTTGTAAGAAACACAGTAGTGTATTGTTTATAGGAAAGGAATGCAGGTGGTGCAATCGTCACGCCTTTGTAGGTTCTCTTCTTAATCAGTGTTTTCGTGTTTTTGGCAGACAGAGGGTTCAGAGGCAAGGCAGAGGACAACACGGCGGCCGGTGGACAGACAGCCCTTACGCATTCACGGCAGGAGCACGAGGTTCAGAGGAGACGCTGCAGTTACTGTGTAGCAAAAGCATATGACTGGTTTACTGGAAGACTGTATAAATAAAAAGCTGTCCAGATCGCAACAATATTTTTTTATCTTTTAATTCTGGTAACCGGTTTCGGTCACGTATTTCGTATTTTGTTACAAAATACGCAGAATAATGATCCTTATCGAGGAGAATGAAGGAATCGGCACAACAAATACCTAACAGACCACCTCTTGCATGCGATATTTTAAAATCTTAATATGCAATTATATATTTCTCGAACCACACTTTCTATATACCGGTTGATTTCAATCACACCAAAGCTGCTTCCTTTTTTTATCACACTTATCAAAAATAAATCTTCACTTACGAAAAGTAACTGAGAAGAAGCGATGTATCTATCACCACAAATATTCGCTTGTTTTTCAAGCGTATCAGACGCCATAAATGCTTATACTCCCTTATGTGAATTGCCTCAGTTAACGACATTTATCACTTTTAATGTTTCACGAGATGATAATCTGTTAATGCATTATCAAACGAAAACTTATTACTTTTGATGTCTGCTCCAGCACAGTATGTTTTCATCTCTCCTCGTTCTCTAATTGCTAGAATGATTAACCTAGTTTTGTCGTTATTCTGAGTTTTAAACAAATAATGTACTCATAACCGGAATATTCTGTATCCTAAAATATACTTACTCCGCATCACAAAGAATATAATCATAGAATGTCGAAATATTATTAAACAGCAAGTGATTTACATTACCGACAACGATACGTCATGAAATGTTGAGAAGACGCTAATGGTAAATTCACATTAGATTTTAATCTTCTTCCGTTTTTTCAGTACCTGCGATTTGTGCAGTTTCTGTTGTTTTTTTTTTTTTGGGGGGGGGGGGGGGATATTGTTTGTCGTACGTATTTGGCGTCTCGATCCAGTTTCATTTTTGCCATACCCAGGCACGAGCCTGCTTAAAACCCAGACTGCTGGTATAGGATTCACTTGGCGGGTAGCGGGGGAGCGGATAAGTCGCTTTCGAGAAACAATTTGTTATCGAGTTGTATACAATAAGCACTTTGATTGTCTTACAGCGTACATCTAGAGAATTCGGTGAATAATATCATAAAAGAAATTTAAAAATCAGTTTAAATGATGTGTTTTATTAGTAGTCGGCACTGGCAACGGTAAACTATTGACAACGTGCCCTGAGGTAACAGAAATCATGCGATAGAGATATGCACATACGAAGGTGGCGATAGTACGGCGTACACAAGGTGTAGGCGGAGTTGTCATTTGTACTCATGTGATCATGTGGAAAGGTGTCCGTCGTGCTTGTGGCCGCACGACCTGAGTTAACAGGCTTTGAACGCGGAGTGACATTTGGAGCTAGGCGCATGCAACATTCTGTTCCGGAAATCGTGAGGAATTCAGTACTCCGCGATCCACAGGTCAGGAGTTTGCCGGGAAGACCAAATTCCAGGCATTACATCACACCACGGACAACGCAGTGGCCGACGGCCTTCAATTAAGGACCGAGAACAGCTACGTTCGCGTATAGTTGCCAGCACTGCCTGAAAGAACCGCAGAAATCAATACGGGACTAGGACGAACGTATCCGTTACCACAGTTCGGCGAAATCTGGCGGCAGTAGGATATGGCAGCAGACGATCGACGCGAGTGCTTTTGCTAACAGCGTCTCTACTGAGCTCGTGGCCATTCTGGTTGGACCCTAGACGACTGGAAAATCGTGACATTGTCAGATGAGTCCCGATTTATGTTGGTAAGAGATGATGATAGGTTTCGAGTGTGGCGCAACCCCCAAGAAGCAATGGAGTCAAGTTATCAACAAGGCACTTTGCAAGCTGGTGGTGACTCCATAATGGTGTGGGCTGTGATTACATGGAATGGACAGGATCCTCTGGGTTTTCGGGTACTTGGTGACCATTTGCAGCCTTTCATGGACTTCATTTACGATACAACGATGAAATTTTTATGGACGACAATGCGCCATGTCACTGGGCCACAACTATTCGCGACTGATTTGAACGCCCTTGACAGTCCGAGCGAATGGTTTTACCATCCAGATGGCTCGACGTCCATCGCATCGAACACTTGTTGTTGTCGTTGTTGTGGTCTTCAGTCCTGAGACTGGTTTGATGCAGCTCTCCATGCTACTCTATCCTGTGCAAGCTGCTTCATCTCCCAGTATGTACTGCAGCCTACATCCTCTGAATCTGCTTAGTGTATTCATCTCTTGGTCGCCCCCCACGATTTTTACCCTCCACGCTGCCCTACAATAGTAAATTGGTGATCCCTTGATGCCTCACAACATGTCCTACCAACCGATCCCTTCTTCTAGTCAAGTTGTGCCACAAACTCCTCTTCTCCCCAATTCTATTCAATACCTCCTCATTAGTTATGTGATCTACCCATCAAATGTTCAGCATTCTTCTGTAGCACCACATTTCTAAAACTTCTATTCTCTTCTTGTCCGAATATTTATCGTCCATGTTTCACTTCCATACATGGCTACACTGCATACAAATACTCTCAGAAACGACTTCCTGACACTTAAATCTATACTCGATGTTAGCAAATTTCTCTTCAGAAACGCTTTCCTTGCCATTGCCAGTCTACATTTTATATCCTCTCTACTTCGACCATCATCAGTTATTTTGCTCCCCAAGTAGCAAAACTCCTTTACTACTTTAAGCGTCTCATTCCCTAATCTAATTCCCTCAGCATCAATTGAGTTAAATCGACTACATTCCATCGTCATCGGAGAACCTCATAGTTCTTATTTCTTCTCCATGGATTTTATTACCTACTCCGAATTTTTCTTTTGGTTCCTTTACTACTTGCTCAATATACAGATTGAATGACATCGGGGATATGCTACAACCCAGTCTCATTCCCTTCCCAACCACTGCTTCCTTTCATGCCCATCGACTTATATAACTGTCATCTGGTTTCTGTACAAATAGTAAATAGCCTTTCGCTCCCTGTATTTGACCCCTGCCACATTTAGAACTTGAAAGAGAGTATTCCAGTCAACATTGTCAAAAGCTTTCTCTAAGTCTACAAACGCTAGAAACGTAGGTTTGCCTTTCCTTAATCTATCTTCTAAGAAAAGTCGTAGGGTCAGTATTGCCTCACGTGTTCCAACATTTCTACGGAATCCAAACTGATCTTCCCCAAGGTCGGCTTCTACCAGTTTTTCCATTCGCCTGTAAAGAATTCATGTTAGTATTTTGCAGCAGTGGCTTATTAAACTTATAGTTCGGTAATTTTCACATTTTTCTGGGATTGGAATTATTGTATTCTTCTTGAAGTCTGAAACTATTTCTCCTGTCTCATACATCGTGCTCACTAGATGGTAGAGTTTTGTTAGGCCTGGCTCTCCCAAGGCTCTCAGTAGTGCTAATGGAATGTTGTCTACTCCCAGGGCCTTGTTTCGACTTAGGTCTTTCAGTGCTCTGTCAAACTTTTCACGCAGTATCATACCTCCCATTTCATCTTCATCTACATCCTCTTCCATTTCCATAATATTGCCCTCAATTACATCGCTCTTGTATTGACCCTCTATACACTCCTTCCACATTTCTGCTCTCCCTTCTTTGCTTAGAACTGGGTTTCCATCTAAGCTCTTGATAGTCATACAAGTGGTTCTCTTTTGTCGAAAGGTCTTTTTGATTTTCCTGTAGGCAGTATCTATCTTATCACTAGTGAGATAAGCCTCTACATCCTTAGATTTGTCCTGTTATAAATTGCCTACCACCGCCTCGCAAAAATCTTTGATTCTGAGTCTTAATGCGTACAAAATCCTATCAGTTAGTACATGCGGAAATGAGAAATGATTTGACACTTTGGCCAGTAATATATTGACTGAAACTCGAGATTCGGCTGTGGAGCCGGCCGGTGTGGCCGTGCGGTTCTAGGCGCTTCAGTCTGGAACCGCGTGACCGCTACGGTCGCAGGTTCGAATCATGCCTCGGGCATGGATGTGTGTGATGTCCTTAGGTTAGCTAGGTTTAATTAGTTCTAAGTTCTAGGGGATTGATGACCACAGATGTTAAGTCCCATAGTGATCAGAGCCATTTTTTTACGGCTGTGGAACCGTTATCTTCCGAGAAGCAGGATACTTATTGTCTACAGTAAAGTGAGTGCACCGAATACGGAAGGGAAAATATTCCAGATTTGGATGAAAATGTTGAGGTGTTAGAGATGATTGCTTATAGATCACCCAGAATTAGAACATTTGTATTGTTAACTAATTGATCAAGTAATTGATTGATGAAAGAACTGGCTTCACGAAATTCAAAGAGGACCTTTAATGAAGCCAGCTGAAAGTTTTATGAAATTCGCTTTGAAAATGAAATAAGAATTTCAAGAATACCACAGCAGTTTCATAACTTACTTTATCAGTGTGAAGTATCCAAGGAGGACATTGCTGTAATTTGTTTTGCAAGGAGACACACTTTTGTCAGAATGAACGCTATCAACAAGAAAAGAAATGCAAAGATAGTAAGCGAACTGAACAAAGACGAAAAATGGACAAAATGAGAAAAGTTGTAAGACAACTTTCCAGAATCGAAAAAGAAAACCAGTTACTGCAGTTAAAGAGTTTAAAATGACAGTATAGGAGGTTTCTTCGCAATACAGGTCTATGTGGTCTAAGCCTGTGTGAGCAGTGCCCTCCGAGATGGTGGGAAAGATTTACGTCCTTCGGAGGCTTTACGCTAACATTTCACAGACCATAGACAAATAGTCTTAATTAATATAAAGCTTAATAATAATAATACATTATAGCATGGAAAATCTCGATTACATTCATATCTGCGTATTAGTTAAACATGTGCCCACTGTGAGCCTACAAGTTTGAGTGCAGCGTAGCGAGAGGGTTAACGATGATTTCACAGCTACCGTGTATTCCGGTATCCGTGGGGCCACCTATACATCCAGTGGACGGTTTAAGCCAGTACGTGCCTGTTATAAACTTATATTCGTACATATCTGTCAGGAGGATCAAGTTAATGCTCGCGAAAAGCGGTCAGTATACTTGTATACTAAGCAAATGCAATCCGAAAACAAAGGAAGTAGGTTACAGTACGCTTGTTCGCCCGCTGCTTAAATACTGCTCAGCACTGTGGGATCCGTACCAGATAGGGTTGATAGAAGAGATATTGAAGATCCAACGGAGAGCAGCGCGCTTCGTTACAGGATCATTTAGTAATCGCGAAAGTGTTACTGAGATGATAGATAAACTCCAGTGTGTGTGAAATCTTATGGGACTTAACTGCTAAGGTCATCGCTCCTTAAGCTTACACACTACTCAACTTAAATTATCCTAAGGACAAACACACACACCCATGCCCGAGGGAGGACTCGAACCTCCGCTGGGACCAGCCGCACAGTCCATGACTGCAGCGCCTTAGTCCTCTCGCCTTATCATTTCATCTTTATCGAAGCGGAAGTCGCCGAAGTGAAATGATAAGGCGAGAGGTCTAAGGCGCTGCTGTCATGGACTGTGCGGCTGGTCCCAGTGGAGGTTCGAGTCCTCCCTCGGGCATGGGTGTGTGTGTTTGTCCTTAGGTTCAAATGGCTCTGAGCACTATGGGACTTAACTACTGTGGTCATCAGTCCACTAGAACTTAGAACTACTTAAACCTAACTAACCTAAGGACATCACACACATCCATGCCCGAGGCAGGATTCTAACCTGCGACCGTAGCAGTTTGTCCTTAGGATAATTTAAGTTAAGTAGTGTGTAAGCTTAAGGAGCGATGACGTTAGCAGTTAAGTCCCATAAGATTTCACACACATTTGAACAAATGATAAGGACGATTCACACACACAGTGTCGAAAGGAGAAAATCCCCGACCCCGCTGGGAATCGAATCCGGAGGCCCGTGATCGGAAGACTGCAACGCTAGCCACAAGACCAGAAGCTAGTAATTTACTTATGACAATTAAGCGTGAACAAATTTCAGAATAGAGTTGACACTACCAGTTTCAGCATCTCTACAAACGACGATGGCATGGAGGAAGGAGCAGCCTGGGCTGAAACTTCCGGTATTTGGTATAGCCCACAGCCGTGGGACAGACTTTCCTATCACCTCTCGAAGTACAATGTAAAAAACATATTATTATTATTGTTATACCACGTGGCGGGGCACTTACAGCTGCATGCACCTCCTTCAATGTTTTATACAGTCAGGAAAAAAAGAAAAAAGAGAAGACCTCGATATTTATGCGCGACTCCATTGTACTGTGAAACTATTTTATCACACTCAATACCTTCGACTGACGACAGGAGCTTAGTATGATCGATGCGTTTTTGGAGATCTCTGTTGATACACACGCACATGCATGTATCTTACCACAGATTTTCCTTTTACATATCTATCCACTCACTGAACATTCTATATTCAGCTAGTGAATTAGGACGAATTCTGCAGGTGGATTCTAGTGATCTGTTGCAATTGCTAGTGGGAGGATGTCCTTCCTCGCCGCGCGTGATTAGCCGAGCGGTCTAGGGCGCTGCAGTCATGGACTGTGCTGCTGGTCCCGGCGGAGGTTCGAGTCCTCCCTCGGTCATGGGTGTGTGTGTGTGTGTGTGTGTCCTTAGGACACTTTAGGTTAAGTAGTGTGTAAGCTTAGGGACTGATGACCTTAGCAGTTAAGTCCCATAAGATTTCACATACATTTGAACTCATTTGTCATTCCTCCATTAGGATGCACGAGAAGGTCGTGCGTGAGTAGCAAAAATTGTTACGTGCATCATTCTGATGAGGATTATTTTTCTTTTGTGACAAGGCGCTCTCTCCATCTGTTTTTCTCATAGTTTTATTTTTTGCAGACGATGAAAGAAAGAACGATTAGGGTCTTTATTCCATCGACAAAGGGATAATTAGAGATGGAGGACATCGTTCGAATGAGGAATACCAGGGAAGCCAGCCGACTGTGTTTCTCCAAAGGAACAATTTCGGGATTTGCCTTAAGCAATTTAGAGAAACCACTTAAAATCTAAATCTACTCGAAGCGGTGACAATTTGTACCCGTCTTTCCGAAAGTGAGTCCAATGTTTTACCACTCTGCCACCTTGCCGGTATCACTTTTGCAACCGAAATACACCGGCCAAACCTTTTGCTGAAGATGAAATTGATATCACCTTTTTATTGTAGGACCACGGACTACCACTCGCTGCTTTCACTGCTGTCCGCCTTCAGGCGTAAAGTAGTGGACTCGGGGAGTACAAAGTCAGCAGGTTATTTTTGAAACGGTTAATCAACGCAGAGAAACTCTTTTTCATAATTACATTTAGTCAGAGTTCAGAAAATGCAGCAACTATTGCTATTAGTTTATTATTCACATGAAATATGCAGTTCTCTTTGTTCGGATGTATTTCTGGTTAGGTAATTTAATCACTGTTTACCGCCGACCGTGCGGTGCCGCAGATATTGCGCACCCTGCTGACAGTTTGAATTCGGCAATCGATTCTTAACTATTTAAAATGAGCAATTAGAGTCTGTGCAGACATTCGTCTGGCTTAAATAAATTTACGTTTGCGTGGAATTGTCCAAAATAAAAGAACATTATGATGCGATGATATTTTAGGCTATCCGTTTGAATGAAATACACACAACATAGTAACTTTACAATAATGCACATAGATAAAAAGTTCCATGTCTGATTCAAAATTATTTTACTGCAGGACACGTAACAGCTTGAAGGAACCAACTGTTATTGATATCAGTATAATCTCTGTGCTACACGGAGAAAATAACATGTTGTCTTGGCATTCTGTGGCTTTGATCAAGCCGTGTACGAGCCATGCCTACGTAGCGCGGAAACTGTAATGGAATTAGTGTTTGCTGTAATTACTCTCCTAGGAAGAGGTACACTTGTGCAGCTTCAAGTGACCATGCACGCTAATGTAACTGCCAAGTCGCCAATTACGTCGTTAACTACAGCCAAGCAATAATCCAGTTACTAAGCGTTGCTGCTATGAAGGACTGGCAGTGTGAGCATACCCGCAGAGGGAAGTGGCATCACTCCTTGTCATTGTGTCAACATATTTTTAATTGCACCTCTTTGCGTACATAATCCATACAGTTCATAGGTAGCGCTTTGCACAAATCTAATAGACACTGTGGGTAGATGTTTTAGACGATTTCTCACTTTCATGTAGGACAAAGGAAATTTAAACTCTACATAATTCGCGAATGTAGCTGATGTTGTGCCGTTTGGTATGGCATCCGGCCACACAGACAGGTTATGAGCAAATATGTGCTTACAATGAGTAAAAATGTATAAGGTGTGGTCGCTCCGAAAGAGGCATTAACAACTGGAGACAAACCCTAGATGTAAGTTGATTTTTGAAAAGCTGGAGTAGCACAACATTGTATTGTGAGTGTCACGTCGTATGTTTCGAAATTACTAGTCAACTAACCAGCAGTCTGTTGTTATATTGTGCTGTAACGTCACGTATAGTATGCAATAATCTACGGAGGTGTGTCACCGAACCAGATGACTAAAATCCAGTTCTTTAAACTCATCCCTTCATCACCTATTACAGATTATCGTGAATACAGTTTGAGGCACTATTCGGCAAGTTTATGGAGAATAAATGAAGTAGGTAGGATTAGCACAAAATTCTCTAGAAATCAGTTGATGTAATGGAGAATTAATGTTTTAGTTTAGTTACTCCCTTGTGGTAATGTAACCGCGGCTGAAATCATGTTAAAATATAATTACACTACTGGCCATTAAAATTGCTACACCACGAAGATCACGTGCTACAGACGAGAAATTTAACCGAGAGGAAGAAAATGCTGTAATATGCAATGATTAGCTTTTCAGAGCATTCACAAAAGGTTGGCGCCGGTGGCGACACCTACAACGTGCTGACATGAGGAAAGTTTCCAACCGATTTCTCATACACACACAGCAGTTGACCGGCGTTGCCTGGTGGAACGTTGTTGTGATGCCTCGTGTAAGGAGGAGAAATGCGTAGCATCACGTTTCCGGCTTTGATAAATGTCGGATTGTAGCCTATCGCGATTGCGGTTTATCGTATCGCGACATTGCTGCTCGCGTTGGTCGAGATCCAATGACTGTTAGCAGAATATGGAATCGGTGGGTTCAGGAGGGTAATACGGAACGCCGTGCTGGATCCCAACGGCCTCGTATCACTAGCAGTCGAGATGACGGGCATCTTATCCGCATGGCTGTAACGGATCGTGCAGCCACGTCTCGATCCCTGAGTCAACAGATGGGGACTTTTGCAAGACAACAACCATCTGCACGAACAGTTCGACGACGTTTGCAGCAGCATGGACTATGAGCTCGGAGACCATGGCTGCGGCTACCCTTGACGCTGCATCACAGACAGGAGCGCCTGCGATGGTGTACTCAACGACGAACCTGGGTGCACTAATGGCAAAACGTAATTTTTCGGATGAATCCAGGTTCTGTTTACAGCATCATGATGATTGCATCCGTGTTTGGCGACATCGCGGTGAACGCACATTGGAAGCGTGTATTCGTCTTCGCCATACTGGCGTATTATCCGGCTTGATGGTATGGGGTACCATTGGTTACACGTCTCGGTCACCTCTTGTTCGTATTGACGGCACTTTGAAAAGTGGACGTTACATTTCAGATGTGTTACGACCCGTGGCTCTACCCTTCATTCGTTCCATGCGAAACCCTACATTTAAGCAGGATAATGCACGACTGCATGTTGCAGGTCAGTACGGCCCTTTCTGGATACAGAAAATGTTCGATTGCTGCCCTAGCCAACACATTCTCCAGATCTCTCACCAATTGAAAACGTCTGGTAAATGGTGGCCGGGCAACTAGCTCGTCACAATACGCCAGTCACTACTCTTGATAAACTGTGGTATCGTGTTAAAGCTGCATGGGCAGTTGTACCTGTACACGCCATCCAAGCTCTGTTTGACTCAATGCCCAGGAGTATCAAGGCCGTTATTACGGCCAGAGGTGATTGTTCTGGGCACTGATTTCTCAGGATATATGCACCCAAATTGCGTGAAAATGCAATCACATGTCAGTTCTAATATAATATATTCGTCTAGTGAATACCCGTTTATCATCTGCATTTGTTCTTGGTGTAGCAATTTTAATGGCCAGCATTGTATTATATACACCATCAGCAAAAATGTGAAGGTAATTTCCTGTTAATATTGCACTAAAGAGCCAAAGAAACTGGTACACCTGCCTAATATCGCGCAGGGCCACCGTGAGCATGCGGTAGTGCCGCAACACGCCGTGGCATGGACTCGACTAATGTCTCAAGTAGTGCTAGACGGAACTGTCACCATGAATCCAGCAGGGCTGTCCATAAATCCGTATGAGTACGAGGGCGTGGAGATCTCTTCTGAACAGCACGATGCAAGGCATCCCAGATATGCTCAATGAAGTTCATGTCTGGGGAGTTGGTGGTCAGCGGAAGTGATTAAACTTAGAAGTGTGTTCCTGGAGCCACACTGTAGCAATTCCGAACGCGTGGGGCGTCGTATTGTCCTGCTGGAATTGTCCACGTCCGTCGGAATGCACAATAGACATGAATGAATGCAGGTGTTCAGACAGGATGCTTACGTACGTTTCACCTGCCAGAGTCGTATCTAGACGTATCAGGGGTCTCATATCACTCCAACTGCACACGCCCCACAGCATTACAGAGCCTCCATCAGTTTGAACAGTCCCCTGATGTCATGCAGGGTCCATGGATTCATGAGGTAGTCCCCATACCCGTACACGTCCACCCACTCGATAAAATTTGAAACGAGACTCGTCCGACCAGCAACATGTTTCCAGTCATCAACACTCCAACGTCGGTGCTGACGGCCCCAGACGAGGTGTAAAGCTTTGTGTCGTGCTGTCATCAAGGGTACACGAGTGAGCCATCGGCTGCGAAAGCCCATATCGATGATGTTTCGTTGAATGGTTCGCAGGCTGACACTTGTTGATGCCCCGGCATTGAAATCTGCAGCAGTCTGCGGAATGGTTGCACATCTGTCACGTTGAACGAGTCACTTCAGTCTTATTTTGGTCCCGTTGATGCGGGATCTTTTTCCGGCAGCAGCGATGTCGGAGATTTGATATTTTATCGGATTACTGATATTCACGGTACATTTGTGAAATGGTCGTACGGGAAAATCCCCACTTCATCGCTACCACGGAGATGTTGTGTCCCTTCGCTTGTGAGCCGACTATAACCCCAGGTTCAAACTCAGTTAAATCTTGATAATCTCCCATTGTAGCAGCAGTAACCCATCTAACAACTACGAGAGACGCTTGTTGTCTTATATAGGAGTTACCGACCGCAGCGCCGTGTCCTACCTGTTTATACATCTCTGTATTTGAATATGCATGCCTATACCAGTTTCATTTGCGTTTCAGTGTATTTTGAAAATCATGAGTCAAGCGTGATACGCATACAAATATCGGGATACGTTACTGACTACCTACATTGTGAAAAGCTGGTTTTCATTAGTTCCTTACGAGTGTGGCCTAGCGGATGTCATACAAAAAGATGTAAACTCCTGAACATTACGGGTCAGAACGCGAATGATGCATAACTGCCGATCTAAAAAAAATGGTTCAAATGGCTCTGAGCAGTATGGGACTTAACATCTGTGGTCATCAGTCCCCTAGATCTTAGAACTACTTAAACCTAACTAATCTAAGGTCATCACACACATCCATGCCCGAGGCAGGATTCGAACCTGCGACCGTAGCGGTCACGCGGTTCCAGACTGAAGCGCCTAGAACCGCCCGGCCACACCGGCCGACTAACTGCCGATCTCTGCACCTCTCTGCATCAGGGAAAGAATTACATTTACGGCAAATGGTAGTATAGATTATAAGCGTCAATAAAGTGGTCGATCGATATCTATTTCCAGTTGTTATTAATAGCACTCACAGCGTATTACAATTATATAAAGCGAGGGGGAAACTTAGCCTCAGTATGAAGAGCGAAATTGTGATCATAACCCTCGTGTGTTTTGTTTGAGTAGAAAGGTACCCTGCGACGGCTATATCAGAACTATTAAAGACAAGATTCCTCTGTATCATTTAATTAAGAGTTATGTTAGCTGGATTGTGATAAAGATCTTTCGACATCTGACGATATCGTACATACTTTCCAGGGTAATATTATACTGTTTAAAAACTGGCACTGGATTAACATCCCAGGTGATTACACCACATGTTGCCTAGAATAAAACTTCCGTTGGTGAAGATGCAGCATTTCGACTACTGTGTATGCACCATTACGCTAAGCTGATTGTTCTGGGTTGGAATATAGACTATACATTTTTCATTTAACTGTTAACTGCACATAATTTGCCGCCATCCCCACTTTTAGTGACCACAGATATCTCAGATTTTAATAACAACAATATATATATATATACAATGCTTCAATATATTAATTGTTTAATTATGATAAAATAGATAAAATACTTGAATGTACTATCAGTGATTAGTACTGTGCTTTAACCTGACTTCCAAAAAACTCAGTTTAAAAAAAATATAATCTTTGGAAAATTTACCCCGAAAAATGTGAATAATACTTGTGTCACGCAGTACATGTAAGAAGTGTAACAGCAGCAGACTCTCATAGCTTTATAATGTCATGATTTACGTACTATAAAATTGAAGAGACCATCCATAAATATCAGTATCTCGCTAAGCACTAACATTGTAAGTACAGCTCTTCAAACATAGCTATAGAATGTATAAATAAGGGAAACGCTTTCTTTCAGTCCTTTTCGCCAACACTGAGGATGTTAGTTTTTCAGGGATTATTTCTCCGTAGTGGGAGATCATTCCTTTTCTGTTTGACATTACTTAGCCTCCTGGGGATTTCTGGCGTTACCAACCACTCGCGAACCGTGTGAGAATTGTTGTCAACAGTGGGTAGGCCAGATTGTGCTTACACACCTTTACCTGGCTGGAATGTTAGAAGCCTGGCCGCAAGCTCATTCACGTGAGCGGGAACTCACACAACCAACTGAAAAGTACCCTGTGATAATCGTAGCTTGTAAATTACAGAATTCCTTGCCATTATCGACACACTTTGTCTTCAAGCTACTTTACTGTCCGAAAGTTAACTATGAAATTTGGAAATTCGTGTATGTAACCATAGAAACACTCCCAATAATTTTATTTCGGGGGGGGGGCTGGGGGTATCACGGACCCCATGAGGGCTGTCACTTCCCCTTTGCCCCCCCCCCCCTCCCTTGGAGTTGATGACATGTATTAATAAACATAAAAAGATTCAGAAAGGTCGTCGTACGACGGAGTCACATAATAGTTCCTCTTTTGGTAAATTTCATTTTTTTCCTGTTTTGGTAGCGTAAAATACATATATCAGAACAGACTTCCAAGCCCAGTCTTTGGGCTTTCCTCTGACGAAGTGATGAGTGAATCAGTGGGCACGGAGTTTCATTTCAGAACATGAGATTCTACACGGTAAAAAGCAGCATGTGAGGATATATAAGAACTGGTCCCATCTTGTGACGGGTGTTTCATCAATGGAACATATAATAATGCGGAAATGAAATGATATCTACTTACTTGCTTATACAGTCAGTACCATTGTAACTTATGTTTCTGCGTTCTGTGTTCTTATATTTTACGACACATTGGAGAATACTTTTTGAATTATCATTGCAAACAGCTGATATTTTGAGAAAATTTCAAAGCCTGTGATACGTATAGTTGTCAGGTTGGTAAATGAAGAAGTATTCTGTCGTTCAAAGGCGGTTGAAGGAAGAAGCCTTGATACTGGCGGTGAAAGTAATGTATGGGAAGTATATGAGTCGTTTACGAGTATAGAAGCACAATCGTTCGTGTCGGCAGCATATGGGTCATCTTTACATCAAAAGGAAAATTCATTATTTTATCATATTTCTTGCCGAATCTCGGTCTCTGTCGCATGGGACACCTACAGTATTCGCCGCAAATCGGTTTATACCAATAACAATCGGTAAATTATACATTGCTGTATATATATCAGAATCTTCAAAAGTAACATGTATCTAAGAGGTCATATCCATTTATTGAACTGAAATTTTGCGAAGGCACCAAAACATGTTTTCAAGTTGTGTGGAGCATTGATATCCATAATATTTTGTCATGTTTGTGGGGGACATATTATTAGCATTGCCTGGAACCCA
Organism: Schistocerca serialis cubense; assembly: GCF_023864345.2. Taxonomy (NCBI): domain Eukaryota; kingdom Metazoa; phylum Arthropoda; class Insecta; order Orthoptera; family Acrididae; genus Schistocerca; species Schistocerca serialis. The sequence goes on from NC_064640.1 coordinate 1,003,142,821, forward strand.
ACGAGGCACCTACTCAACCCAGATTTTTAGCTGGTCAGTTTTCTCAGACCTACAGGGATTCACAGTTTGTAACTTGCTCTTTCAAAAATGTCAACGATTCTGCAAAACGCTTGTCCTTTAGAGTCCAATATTTATGCTTCTTAATCTAACATCGTGAACCCCCGAATCCTTAAAGAATGTAACTCCTATGTATGAAACAGCTAGCGACTTCTGATTACAGATGAGTTACTTTTTTAAATATTTGACGTTCAGCATGTAAGCAAGTCGCTAAGTGCTCCCACTATCAAACACTGGATGAGTGTATTCTGGGTAATTTCCTCTCCGTTTTAAGCAAAAGTTAGTTTTTCACGCATCTCATTCTTTAACTCGTCAGATCTCCTGAACTTTGTGTCGTTAAATAATATAATTTTGCAGGTACATTCAATGCTACATGTGGACACTGTCTTAAAAGTGGGTTGGGAATACAGTTAGCAGTAACGAGGAAATAGATTAAAACAATGTGGCCGTTTTGCTGCAAGAACAGTGAAAATGTGGTAAGCGACAGACTTTTTTACTGTCATCATTTTATGGGTGGTGTCAGTGAGCATATGTTTCATAAAGGTTTGAAATTACGTCTAAAGTTTGTCGCAAGTAACTAAGTGATCTCATTCTCAAGTAATGGATGAATGTGATAGGGGTATTTGCATTGCACTGTCTCAAGACATGTAGAAAGCTTCAACTGTAATACTTATCTTACTGTGTCGAACCTTTCACATTAAGCCAGCATTTCAAATTTTTAAACTTGGACAGTATTCACACGAAATGCTGAAAATAAAATTTTTGTTCCTCTAAGAAGCCATTTATAGACCACTTGCAACTAGCTCTGGGTTTTGTGCCACGGGATAGTCGCTTAGTAATATACCGGGTGATCAAAAAGTCAGTATAAATTTGAAAACTTAATAAACCACGGAATAATGTAGATAGAGAGGTAAAAATTGACACACATGCTTGGAACGACATGGGGTTTTATTAGAACAAAAAAAAACAGCAAAGTATTGCTAGACGCGTGAAAGATCTCTTGCGCGCGTCGTTTGGTGATGATCGTGTGCTCGGCCGCCACTTTCGCCATGCTTGGCCTCCCAGGTCCCCAGACCTCAGTCCGTGCGATTATTGTCTTTGGGGTTGCCTGAAGTCGCAAGTGTATCGTGATCGACCGACATATCTAGGGATGCTGGAAGACAACATCCGACGCCAATGCCTCACCATAGCTCCGGACATGCTTTATAGTGCTGTTCACATTACTCCTCGACTACAGGTATTGTTGAGGAATGATGGTGGACATATTGAGCACTTCCTGTAAAGAACATCATCTTTGCTGTATCTTCCTTTGTTATGCTAATTATTGCTATTCTGATCAGATGAAGCGCCATCTGTCGGACATTTTTTGAACTTTTGTATTTTTTTGGTTCTAATAAAACCCCATGTCATTCCAAGTATGTGTGTCAATTTGTCCCTCTCTATCTACATTATTCCGTGATTTATTCAGTTTTCAAATTTATACTGACTTTTTGACCACCCGGTACCCGTATATTCGAAATATCCCAATACACTGGGCCTTGCTCTAATACTATGAAACCACCTGTTTTATTTTAACGTTTTGAAAAGTTTGCTGTTGAATTTTTCAGTTCTATTCAACATACTGTATATCCTTTGCTCTGCCATTTTTTCTTCAAGTCTACTGAACCAACGCCTGTGCTTGACATGTAAATCACCTTTAGAGTGTTTCACAGCTCTATCGAAATGATATCCTTCTCGAATCTGATTATCTAATCAGATTATTTATCTGGAGAGAAATATCTGTGAGTGTGCTGGCGTAAGCTGTGACCAGCACTCCAGGCGGCAAAGGGGTTACGACAAGATCGATAGAAGCCAAAGACAGACTCCCAAGAAACATACCACCAACGTCCTCTCGGCCGCCAGTATTTAGATCGTCGCCGCGGATCTGAGGCACAGTCCACCATCCAGTGAGTCAGCGAGTCAAGTCATCAGTCGCAGCCTAGTGGAAGTCCCAGTCGCAGTTAGCTCAGCCTCTAGCTCAGAGTCAGTCAGTACCTAGCGACCAGAGTAGCGTACATAGAGGCACTTGTAGTTCACCAATAGTGAGGCTAACATGGACTATTAAGGCAGAGCTTGTACCACAACACCTGAACTATCTTAAGTTAAGTAGCTTCCTGTTTAAGTTAATAAAGAACCCTATTAATAAATGCGTGCAGTTGTGTTATAGAAAGAGGATACCGACCGCCAAACAACATCCTCTCCTTGCTTCCCATGATACAAGCCTACAGTGACGACGAGACGACACAAAAGTGAGCATCCACTCTTTAAAGGTTTCAAAGTAGACTTGAGGTTTTTCAGCCTTCGGTGTTTCTCCTGTGACTTTTCCACAATAAATTCAATCTCATACATCTGTTATGTTCCGTTAATTTTGTTGAGGTTTAAGTACCGTTCAAGTGTTACATGGCAACTAATGTTTTACCTCAACTACAATTCACATCTAATGCTGTGACCGAGCGGTTTTATGCGCTTCAGTCGGGAACCGCATTGCTGCTACGGTCGCAGGTTCGAATCCTGCCTCAGACATGGATGTGTGTGATGACCTTAGGTTAGTTAGATTTAAGTTCAAAATGGCTCTGAGCACTATGGGACTTAACTTCTGAGGTCATTAGTCCCCTAGAACTTAGAACTACTTAAACCTAACTAACCTAAGGACATCACACACATCCATGCCCGAGGCAGGATTCGAGCCTGCGACCGTAGCGGTCACGTGGTTCCAGACTATAGCGCCTAGAACCGCTCGGCCACACCGACCGGAAGGTCTAAGTAGTTCGAAGTCTAGGGGACTGATGACGTCAGATGTTAAGTCCCATAGTGCCTAGAGCCATTTTTTGAACTCTCTATGTTCCTGGAAATTCAGGCACGAAAGCAAAATTGTAGTCCACCACAGTACAAAATATCCTGTGGTTATGGACAGCGGTCCAAGCTGAGCTATACTACAGCTTACGGTAGATTAGGGCCAATGGCGCTGACCAGTCCGGGTTGAGAATTCTATGCCAATATTACAGCAACAGTTTTCGTTTAAAACACAAGAAAATATCTGGAAGTTCCGAAGACGACACCTCTACCCATACACAGCAACTGAACCCTGTTGCCTGCTCAAAATTTCACCGAACAATTCTACAGCTCCTCGGATCATATAAAATACGAACCTGTGTACGAAGTTTGATGTGCTGATATAAATGTTAATGTGGCAACTAACACCTCAGTCTCGCAGATTTGTATTGTGAGATGCATATTCCGTGAACACAATTGATATTAAATATTGACCGCAACACCTTCTCGGAATACGTCAAAATGAACAGCGAACTTAAAGGATATGTGCAGTGTGACCTAGTTGAGCTAATGAGCAGTGGTACTTACGCCCTACATTATCCACAAGAATTATATTTCAGTGACGTTCGATTTGTTTTTAACGTAGTTTTATTTAATTGTTAGTTTATCCGCCGGTGGAGTTCGTGATAAGAAGTAACAGAATACAGTGTTTTGTTAGTGTCATTAAGCCATTTATTGCTGATTCCCGACAATAACGGTGTATTTGCGGTAGACGTTAGAAATGTGGTTTGCGCAAAATTCTGATGTACAATCTATTCCATGTCCGCATTTAAAGATAATATATCTCTTCTGTTCGGCATGACCACGAAATGCTCTCTCATCTCATAGTTTTTGCTGATATTCATTCATCAGCATACCTTGCTTTGTGAATCCTGATCAAATTCTATCGTCGATTCTTATTATTGATGTTATATGCTTCCTGTTATCTATCGCCACTCGCTTTATCAGACAACGGAGTCCTTGATGTAGGTTTTCAGAGACTGTGGCTTTCACTACCTCTGACGCATGGATACGTTGTGAGAGCATTGTGTGCAGTACAGTCCAGATTCGGTATGCCAATCAGACAAAATTGCAGTGAGCATTCAGGCAACCATACCACCGACGCACGAGGTTGAAGATAACCGTTTTGTAAAACATCGTGTCCTGCTGCATTAATATGTCTGTAGCGGCCTGCTGCACATCGTCGATCCTAGAAAGCCATTTTTAAGAGACCGAAGGCGTGGCAGTCGCATGGGGAGAGATCAAGACGGTTGCTCGAGTGCCGCCCATTTGTTGGCCTGTTGGCGTCTTGCGCTGAATCGCGACCGGCATGGAACTTGGCGCACCGTACCACAACGGTAGTTTCCGACGGACGTGGTGCCCCGTGCACATTGTCATTCTCCGACAGATATCTAACGGTGTTTGTTCCTTGCCAGCCAAGAAAAGAATAATAGCAAGCCAATCTCGTTTGGATGCATTTGATAATAATGTCGCCATAGTTGGCGTGTCTGCGTTTATCGCACGCACGTCGTAAACACAAATGCCACACTAATCCCTTGCCTACGTGTCGGTACTTTAATCTTTATTAGCAGGATGAAATCGTTGTGTTTGTATAACGCGAAGAAAAAGAACACGAAGAAAGAAAATCAGTCTGAAGCTTTCGTTTGCTATATGTAAGACAAAGTTCACGTTTACGAGAACGTGGTGAAAGGTAATGGCTCCGAATTCTCTATCTGTTCTCAGTATCGGTTGAGGTATTACCTGTCCTGCGTAATACTTCAGCATGACATTGCCATAACACAAACGAGCGCTGCAACAGATCGACGCCCTGGGTTCTCTGTCATCCATCACCCTCCCTACAGTACCGACTTCATCCCATCCGAGATGTTTCCACAACTCAAAACAACACTTTCGGGAACTACGCTTCGATAACGATCAAGCAGCGCAGGCTGAGGTTGGTCTCTTGTTGGGAGAAATGTGTTACTTCGCCAGGGTAACGATGTTGAGAAGTAAATATGCAGACATGAAGAATGTAGATGTAGAACGTCAATAAAGTTTGTTTTACTTAAAGAGCTTCAAGAGTATTCGCACAAAAAATTGTTTCAGTACGATCTCGTACAAACAACTAAGTGAAATTGCAGGGAAACAAAGTACTCTACTGCTACGCGATGCCTCATACCTTTGTTTTCAGATAACACTGCATTTGAATTAAAAGTGAAATAATTAAAAATGTGGTAAACTGAGTAGCAGATGTTTTCACAATATAAAACTTGAATTTCTGAGAAAAATTTTCATCTCATGAATGTCATAATCTGATTCTCCAGCTGAATTCATTCTTTACAAGCCCAAAAAGTATCTACATCCACAGGCGATCATTTCTATCGTAGGTGGAACCTACAGAATTTGTGGAATTGTGGTATAATTGAAGATGAAGGTACATTAAGATTTCTGGGGTAAGATAAAAATGAACGCTTTTAAGAAGTGTCCGCTATTCAGAAAAGGATAAAATGCAGTATTCAATACACCACAGTCCATGTACTGTAGACAGAAAAGTGCTGTACTGCTATATAAGTAAATTAGTGAAAATTTATCTTTATTTAAGTGCAGTTCTACATTAAAAAATCCCCATACACAATGGTTTTCAACCCTGGGGTAATTACCTACTGAGGGTTAAAATGAATTATGCTGAGGGGTAAAAACTAAACGATTCAATTCTGTTTCAGTCACGAAACTGAACTATTTTTCTGTTTCATCCACGAAACTAAATTATTTTCATAATATCATTACTATTATCGCAATTTTGTAGAAATCCAATACTGATTATAGAAGTTGTCAATAATTAGAAGCATTGTCCGCCCCTGGTAGCTGAGTGGTCAGCGCGTCGGAATGTCATACCTAACGCCCTGGGTTCGATTCACGGCTGTGTCGGAGATTTTCTCCGCTCAGGGACTGGATGTTGTGTTGCCCTTATCATCGTAATTTCATCCCCATCGACACACAAGTCGCCGAAATGGCGTCACCTCGAAAGGCTTGCACCAGACGAACGGTCTACCCCACGGGAGGCCCTAGCCACAAGGCTTAACGAACTACGAGAGATGTTAAATATTGCTACTTCACAAGTAACTTACTTGAAATGCCGTGATTCGAACCCAGAACCTAATCGGATGAAATGGCGAGACGAAACATTAATTTTTTCCTTCCCAGGACTCCAACCCGGCACTTATCGCTGTTATATTCTAGAGAAATCGAACGTTAAATATGGATTTGTTACACCAGCAGCGACATGTGAGCATGTTTGAACTAGAAATAGTATGACGAAGGGTTCAGTGCTGACTGGGAATCGAATCCCACACATATCGTTGTTGACTACACACGAAGAGACGTCAGCTACCGAATTTTTCTCCACTAGCAGCTCGGAATAACATTCTTGAACGTACAGTGATCTCGCAGTTCTGTGTCTCACTGGGAGTCAAAAACGTCACATATCGTTAGTGTTGACAACGAATGAAAATACTATAAAAATCAAAATTATTATCCACAAGCAGATAGGTGTTCTCGTGCTAGAGCTTGATAATACAAAATGAAAACTTTAATTCCGGGCCAGGATTCGAACCCATTCACGCGCAATGTGTGGAGATGTTGAGGAATCTGCAGTTTTGAACAAACAACAAATTGTAGTCGAGCTGAATTGTCACGAAGGGATCAAATTCCGTGTTAAGGGCGGTCTGAGTTGCACGACATACAGAAGCTCAGATAAAAGTTGGAATAAGTGTCCTGTGACCCTACATAGCGTTTGTTTCGTCACTAGAAATAAATAACTAGTATAAGATAGGTTATTGGTGATAGAGTTTCTACATGTCGCCTCTCCTGACTTTATTGTGGTTCAACATAACGTCTACTTCTTAGAGAAGGAATATCATGTTTAATGTGAATTTCAGACCACAATACCTCCTTCACTTGACGTAGCCAGAAGAGAATAGAATCTGTCTCTCCCTATCAAAGATCATCGGCAGAAGTTGGAATCGAACCCAGGCCATAATTATATGAACCTATCAGCAATCTGACAAACAAATCCTCTTCTCTGTAAGTCATTTTTCTATCATAACGCAGTTGCGCCACACTGGATGAGAATTCTGACACACAGGCTCCCTGTAGTTGTTTGCAGCATGTTCTGTACATTCATTTACTTGGTTGACCGAATCACCTTCAACTAGCTGCCTCGGCTACCCAGTGCATACATCCGACTCTATTTTGTAATCACCAAAATAAAATCACGTAACTGCCACCTACACAGAACTTCCATCAGTGTAGGATGCAGAAATTTAAATAGGAAGTGTTCCTTTCCACTTGAGCTACACTATTGCGCTATCTGTTTGTTGAAAACGTCATGCAGTGCAAAAGAAAAGCTGTAACTGTATGTATTTCAGAAGTCTAGATCCGGCCACATGCATTAACTCACAGCACTCTGGAATGCGGAAGTTCTGGAGGACTTGTTGTTGACTTCTGGAGCTGCTGTAGCTCTGTGTCACCTAGTAGCATAACGGTAAGCGTCCTGCGCCATAGATAACATGTCGCGATTTCGAGTACATTCACTGCTGCATTTTTTAAAATACGAGTCTGCTGTTTGCTGTAGTTACCAATCTAATGGGACTTTGAACATAATTCCCTTCACTTCTCAACCAAAAATAGTCGCATGTGGAAAAAGGGCTAACTTCTTTTGTTCTTTTCAGGTTTAATAGACGGTCAGTCAGCAGATGCATCCCAAAACTTTTGTATTATGTATGGGGAGAGCGCATCGTATCAAAATACGTCAGAAAAGTATTTTCTACATCAGCTGTTGTATGGTAGTGGCATTTTATTCTTCTTCAAACCTTGTTTGACAGCTTTAACTCATAACAAGTTTTCTACATGCATGTAATCAATAAATTGCATGTGCATTGTCAGACTGTTATAGATAACATCAGAGAATTGGCATGTATCGTTGATGACATATTTCTCTCTCATGTTTAGTATTGTTTGAACAACACTAAAAGAAACCTTACGAAAATTGTACACTGTATTATAAGAAATGAAATGAAACTACCGACAATAACCTTACGACGAAAGTCTGTTGTAATAAAACTAAGTATTTGTACACAAGCGTGCCTCTATCGGACGAATTAGTAAAATACTATTCACTTTGATTTCGAGTATGTGTTTAATTGGTATACTGTGTCATACTCAAGAGGTATGCAAATGTGGCATTTCATAAATAAAGTTATGTATTCCTAGAAACCCAAAATTTGTTTGTCAGCAGCGGAAAGAGGCATTACCTGTTGTGCAGCATTGGAAGTTTTTCACCATTGCACTATGAGCCGAAAGTATATTCATGCGATTTCCTTATCGATGTTTGATCTGACTGCTTGTAGCTCTTTCACAGAAGGAATAAAAACGTTACAGTCAGCGACACTGGAAACGCGAACCATAACTGACGCTATATCACAGGTCAGCACGTTGCCACATAGCTAGCGAAGAGGTATGAAAGTTAACTTTATCTTACGTGGCCAATAACGGCTAGAACTCGCAAACCGCTATTTAAAGGACAATATTAGTTGCGTTTTACACGTGCAACGACTTTCCTGTTGTTATAACTCAAGCGATAACAACTCAGATTATTCAATGGAAATGACATGAAAAATCAAGTGAACCTTGAGGCTTACTTCCGTGCACACCAGGAAGTAACTTGTTGCTCACAGAGTTGACAAACTTATCTTGCCTTGTTGCCAAATCTCAGTTACAGTACCAGCAGGAAGAAGACGAAGCGATGTGATCCTACAGCAGGCCGAAGTGATAAGGAATACCACTCAATCCATGATAAGAAGATGGCAGCACTGCATTGATACCAATGGTCATCACTTCGAACACCTTCTGTAAATGGACGTTCATGCTAACTTTTTGACGTTCGTTGACCTTCAAAAACCCTACTGTTACACATCACTGGATTTGTCTCGATTGCCGCTGTCAGAAAATAAGTACCAAATTATAGCATCTCATTTAAAAAAGCAAAGTTAGCCTTCATATCTCTGTCGCGACCGCCGGCCGGGGTGGCCGAGCGGTTCTAGGCGCTACAGTCTGGAACCGCGCGACCGCTACGGTCGCAGGTTCAAATCCTGCCTCGGGCGTGGATGTGTGTGACGTCCTTAGGTTAGTTGGGTTTAAGTAGTACTAAGTTCTGATGACCTTAGAAGTGAAGTCCCATAGTGCTCAGAGCCATTTGAACCAACCATTCTGTCGCGACCCCACCTAGCAACAAAACAACTAACGTCATATTTTTGGCCCCCGTTGTCCCATGCAACATTTGCCCCACAAACTTTTCAGCTACTATCATACTTTCGGAGTTATTCTAGGTGGCAATAGTTAGTGACTCACCCTGTATAACTACGCAAATTCTCAGTGAATCCTCTCTACTCAGTTGTCAGTCAACTGTGATAATTTTTGAGTACACTCTCGTAACACTTATGTATCAGCCAAACGAGAATTTTGAGTAAGATCTGTTCATTTACCAAACGGTGAAGTGGTGGTAGATCGGACCCAGCTCAAATTCAAAGATCACTAGAACGTTAGATGTTCGTTTACCTATTGTTCATACTGTGTTACAACGATTTATAGCCATTTTGTTGGCATCCAGAAGGTTAATCAAGAATCAAAGAGCTACGAAGGTAGGCAATCACGACCCCATCCCAGTTACTGTTGGGCTACACTGTACCCACCAGACTGGTGACACTGTCTGCTTTAGTTGAGTCCTGTGGTCAGAAAGATTTATGAACGTGCTATCTACAATGAAGCGCCAAGGAAATTGGTATAGGTATGCGTAATCAAATATAGAGATGTGTAAACAGGTGGAATACTGCGCTACGGTCGGCAACGCCTATATAAGACGACAAGTTTCTGGCGCAGTTGTTAGAACGGTTACTGCTGCTACAGTGGTAGGTCATCAAGATTTAAGTGAGTTTGAACGTGGTGTTATAGCCAGCGCAAGGGCGATAGGCCACAGCATCTCCGAGGTAACGATGAAGTGGGGAATTTCCGGTACGACCATTTCACGAGTGTACCGTGAATATCAGGAATCCGGTAAAACATCAAATCTCCGACATCGCTGTGGCCGAAAAAAGATCCTGCAAGAACGGGACCATCGACGACTAAAGCGAGTCGTTCAACGTGACAGATGTGCAACCCTACCGCAAATTGCTGCAGATTTCAGTGCTGGGCCATCAACAAGTGTCAGTGCGCGAACCATTCAACGAAACACCATCGATATGGGCTTTCGGAGTCTAAGGCCCACTCGTGTAACCCTGATGATGCACGACACAAAGTTTTACGCCTCGCCTGGGTCCATCAACAGCGACATTGGACTGTTGATGACTGGAGACATGTTGCCTGTTCGTACCAGTCTCGTTTCGAATTGTATCGAGCGCATGGACGTGTACGGGTATGGAGACAATCTCATGAATCAATGCACCCTGCATGCCAGCGAAGGAGTGTTAAAGCTGTTGGAGGCTCTGTAATGGCGTGGGGCGTGTACAGTTGGAGTGATATGGGACCGCTGATACGTCTAGATACGACTCTGACAGGTGACACGTACGTAAGCATCCTGTCTGATCACCTGCATCCATTCACGTTCGTTGCGCATTCCTACGGGCTTGAGCAATTCCAGCAGGACAATGCGACACCCCACACGTCCACAGTCCCTACGGAATGGCTCCAGGAACACTCTTCTAAGTTTAAACACTCCCGCTGGCCACCAAACCCCCCAGATATGAACATTATTGAGGATATCTGGGATGCCTTGCAACATGCTGTTCAGAAGATATCTCCACTCTCTCGTACTCTTACGGATTTATGGACAGCCCTGCAGGATTCATGGTGTCAGTTCCCTCCAGCACTGCTTCAGGCATCATTCGAGTCCATGCCACGTCGTGTTGCGGCACTTCTGCGTGGTAGCGGGGGCCGTACACGATATTAGGCAGGTGTACCAGTTTCTTTGGCTCTTCAGTGTATATACGTAATGCGACCAGACATGTGTCAATCACGCCCTACTATTCATGTGAGAGAGCACTTGCTGTGTACATGTCAACGTGTGGAGTGAACTACAGATCAGCTAAGAACCGTTCTCCTCTTGGGTGAGTGCTGGTAGAAATGCAGATGCTACAGAAAATGTCTTTGGACCGACGTGAAGGTGGATCCCTTTGTCATCCATCGAAATTCCGCAAACGGATTTCTTTCAGACAGACAGTGTTTGCGTGTTGGTATACTCACTGACTTGCAAGTCTTTTCACGTGTAACTATGAACCCATGGGTGTACAGAAATGACATTCAATTGAGGGTTCAGTTAATACTGCTGATATTCGATGAGATTCAGGTGGGAGTTTAGAGTGAGATTGTCCACCTATTCTCCTTGATGTTCTTCTAAATGCGATGTGGTCTTTGCATTGTAGAAAAAAGACTATCTTATTGATATGCAAAGATTCTTTTCCTTTCTTGCTTCATTGTAGGAAGAATTCAGTTTTTTAAATGTTTCCATAGGCAGTTATTTTAATTTTACTATCGCACACGAAGTACGAAAATAGACTGACCATCACATGAACGTTCACAATCTGCCTTGTATCGGGTCCACATCCGCCCATTTGGGTTTCACATCATGTAGGGGAGAATGTTGTACCTAGAGGATAGTGTACCTACGATTACACGATGTTGTTTGGTCGGTACTTACGTTGAGTGACTGATATTAGAATCACAAGAAGGAATATGCCCTAGAGACCGCCATAAGCAGTTTCCACCATTTCCTGTATTTCTATTGCTGTTAGACATGAGATTGTGTTTTTTGCAGCATTTGTAAATATTTCGCGTTCTACAGTGTTAAGTGCTGCGTCTTATATTAAAACTCGTTGAAATATATTGTCAGATGCTCAGGTACAGAATTTTATGATGAGTAAAATGCAATACATTTTTAAAACTATTGATGTACACTGATCAGCCAGAACATTATGACCACGCACCTCCTTTTCGTATGTCCACGTTTGGCACGGATAACAGCGGTGACGCGTAGTATTATGGAAGCAATGATTCCCTGATAGGTAGCTGCAGGGAGTTGGCACCGCTTCTGCACTTAATTCCCATATATTCCTGGCAGGGAGGCAATGTGGTCTAACGCCGCATTCAATCACATCCCAGATGTGTTCTATCGGGTTCTAATATGGCGAGTTAGGGAAGCAGCACATCAGCTGGAATTCGCTACTGTGTTCCTCGAACCAGTCCATCACACTCCTGGCATTGTGACACGGCGAATTATCTCGGTGAAAAATGTCACTGTCTTCGCGAAACATGATCGTCATGAAGGTGTGTACGTGGTCTGCTACTAGTGTACGATACTTCTTGACCGTCATGGTGCCCTGCACGAGCTCCACTGGACCCATGGATGCCCACGCGAATGTTTCCCAGAGCATAATGGAGCCACCGCCAGCTTGTCCCCATACCATGGTATAGGTGTCAAGAAGCTGTTCTCCTGGAGGTAGACGGATTCGCACCCTCCCATCGGCATGATGAAGAAGGTATCGGGATTCATCAGACCATGCAAAGCTCTGCCAATGATCTAACGTCCATTGCCGATGGTCACTTGCCCATTTCATTCGTAGATATCGATGTCAACATTGGCACATGCATAGGTCGTCAGCTGCGGAGGCCCATCGTCAGGAGTGTTCGGTGCACTGTGTGTTCAGACACACCTGTACTCTGTCCAACGTTATTGTCTGATGTTAGTTCTGCCACAGTTTACTGCCTGTGCTGTTATACCAGTCTGTCCAGCCTACGACGTCCGACGTCTATAATGAGGGGACGCCGCCCAACATCACGATGTATGGACGTATCCACTAAACCTACTAGACCAATTATTATGTTTGGTGTCTCCCTGAGGTTCATACTTGGCAATAAAATCGTTAGCAGTGGATATGATTAGGCGAACACACACACACACACACACACACACACACACACACAGAGAGAGAGAGAGAGAGAGAGAGAACATTTTTCTATTTTCGTCCATTGTGTAAAAAGTGAGAAATTCTCTCACATTTTGTCTAATATACTCCTTCTTTAGAAACAAAGTATAAAAATCTACAGAACAAAAAGCATGCAAAAGATACTAACGCACAAAATATAAAAATACACAAATTTGATAGAAAAAATAAAAATATGTTAAGAAACTTCAGTATCATCAATAGAGATTCCATTATTTATCCTGATCTATCTTCAAATATTATGAAAAGGTTTCCTCATTTAGCATTTTTAAAGCACTTTTATCAGTCTCTTAAATGTATGTCAGACAAGCTAATTTTAATATCACCATGCAAAAGACAGTGATTTTTTTGCAATTACTTGTTTATAGTATTTCTGAATCAGTGGCTTTATATTTTTTAATTCCCTCAAGCTAAAATACTTAAGAAAACTGAAAGTTTTGCTCTTAAGTGATGCATTTCTACAGTAAAAAATTAAAAATGCTCTTAAACGTTTTCAGTAAGAATTCTTTAAAGTCATAAACTAAGTTTCGTTTTCCATACACAACTGTCTAACCTAAACTATTTTCAAGTATCTTATCAAAAATACAGCACATAGGCTCGTAGCAGTTTTCTGTGTTTTCAAGACCTTCATCCTTCAAATTGTATTTATAAAATAAAGTAGGATAACTCATGATCAAATTGTATGGATTCAGAGCAACATCTCCTTTGAAATATGTAACACATTTAAAATCTCTGACCGAATCATATATTTTTGGAGTTATTTAGTGTAACCCAATTCAACCTTTCCCATGGAAATACTTCACATTTTCCACTCTTTAGATACATATTCTTAAGTTTAACATAATCAAATAGCAATGGATCTTTTAAGTTGGGAATCGTTTCTATCGGTTGGAAGATTACAAATATGTACTAAGGCATTTCTAAACCCATCAAATTGTAATAATTTGAGATATCTGATTCCACTTTTACAACTTAATCCAGCTACTTATTGAGTCTGAAGTTCCTAATATGAGATTGGTATTTTATAATTCTGAAGACGATTTTACCTTAATCAGTGTTATAATAAGCTTCATATCTAACAACTGGAACTCCAGTTTTCATACTTTCTACAACAAATTCTCTTTCTGCTGGAAGAACATCCTTACTTTCAATCCCAGCTGCATCAGCATCTGCTCATCTCTAAAGAAAGTCCTTAGCACTTCTTCTCAATGTAAAACTTATAGTTAGATCTGCTTCTGACATTGTTTCTCTAATTTCTTCCAAAAATCCTGCTAGTATTTTTTGTAGATATAGCACCTCATTCTTAACACTATTATCTATAATATGACCTTTAAAGTAATGTTTATCTGAATCTGCTGAAGTTAGATGTAACAAAACTGTTGAACAAATAAAAGAACATTCAATCCTACAGACACTGCTGCTTTTTTTTCCCTCATAGTTATGAAATCGAAAAGCTTTGCATAATAATTATCAATGAACTTTTATTATATTTTTCATAAAAAGGAGGATGATCTATTTCATCAGCTTTAATAATTCTGAGACTCACATACCTTGAGCTCCATTACAAAGTGACCATCTGATCTGCTACATTTATAATTCCTCTACATTTATGTCTGAAACATTAGAAGTATTTTTTCATTTACTCAGACTGAACACAATTAATAGCTTTCAATTTTGTTCATTTACTTAAGAGAAAATCATTGCATCACGTTTCTAAACTTACACTTACATCCACTCTATTCCAATCAGCTTCTGGCCAGTTGTAGTTAATATTAAATCTGGAATTATATTATGACACAGTAAAAACAAAGAATGATATGGTGCATATAAATGTGAGCCCAAACTGTTCATTTGGTTTAAAAGATGCAATGATATTCGGTTTTCTGTGATAAAGGAACACCATTTATAAAAAACATATAACCAAATAAAGAACAACTTTTTCAAAAGAATTATTTTGGGAATTTCGAATCTGGTTACTAAAATCTAACCAACTTCCAATTCTATCCTTTATATCCATACATAATTTAACATCACACTCAGTAACAGCACTATTTGAAACTTCATCTGCTGTGATACTTACATTAACATATTTGTGTGAATAGCTTTTTAATATGATTTCCAGAGTATACTGGCCTTCACACATAACTACAGTCTCTCTATCACAGTGAAAATTACTATATTTGAAGTAAGATTTGGAATAGGGAATGGTGAATAAAATCCAACTGTAGCAATTTGTTTAAACTCAATATGAAGTATTTTTTCCCAGAATTGAGCTCTTATCACTCAAAAGAAATAATCTACTCATTTACAAGTTAAAAAAGGTTATGAAGTGAGTGATAACTGTCTGGGTTCCAAAGGCACAACTGAAAGAAAAGAAAGCAAAGTATAAGCATACTAGTTTATTACCCAAATGAGTGAGATGTATAGTTATATGTCCAAATGGATGTGGGAAACCAGATCTCAGTGGTAAATGTAATTTAGTTCCTCAGTGGTTAAACTAGAGTAAAATCAGTTGTTTGTTTTCAGAAGAGTTATATTTAATAGAGAGAGGATTCAAACTTTCAATAAATAAATATTTTGAGATCTGAGTCTGTTTGTGTAAAAATTATTTTCTTGTTTTTAGTTTGATGAAATCTTAAAAATATTAAACAGTATTGGGAAATTAATTTAGACTAATGGCTTTGTGTCACTTGAGTCAGTTAATTTAAAAAAAAACACAGAATAGATGTTTGTAAAGTTTTAATAATATTTCACTCATCTTCTCACTAAATCAACCAATTATATTGGTTTTGTTGGTAGAATGTTGATTAATACTAATCATCCAACTGAGGATACAGATGTCATCAACATGTTTTTTCTTGTGAAACTAGAAGAGCCTAATGTTGAACATACAAAGGTGTTAACCACATCTATTAGTTATTATTCTAAAACTGATATTGAGAAAATTTATTAGATTATTTTACTAAAGCAGATTTAACACAATGGATTACAGAACTAGATATTTTTCAGAAAAGAGTATGTGGTAAGCAAACTGCAGAATTCAATTCCCTTACAAGATATGAACAAAAGATGTAATAGTAAAATATCAGTTCAAGGTTCTGGTATTTTTGAAGTATTTTGACTCACTATATTTGATCAATCTAAAAAGGTAACCACTAATAATAAACAAAGGAAACTTTTTTACTTTCAAGTTCAGAGAATCAGTCTTAACAGAACTCATAAATGTTATAACTAACAAATTTGGTAAATTAGAGGCTGAAGAAAAACTAGATTCTTTATAGTTTTTAATTTATATAAATGAATGGTTTTGTTTGGTACTTGAAATGTAATAAATATCAGCAGGGTCATCATTCTGAAAGAGTAATAACTAATAATGGGAAACAGAGGATTGAAATGATTTGTAGAGTATGTAAAAGTAAAAAGTGTAAATTTGTTAATTTTTTCCCATAAGGGATGGTTCAGTACTTATAAATCTGCATGAAGTAAGTATAAGTAAATTACATAAACCAATGAGACTGAACTTTAGAAAGTGGAAAGTTGACTCTTTGGTATAAGTAATTTATTGACAGGAGAGTTAGCAGAAGTAATTTCTGAAATCTTAGTAGGAATTTCAAAAATAAATAAAGAATACTACATATTAATAGTTGTAAATAGTGTGTTTTTAATATATCTATAGGCTACTGCAGTTGAAATTAAATGGGTAAAAATGTTCCTGATGCTTTTGAAATAATATTGAAAGTAACTCATCCTAAATATCTACAAACAGATGACAGGAAAGAATTTTATAGTAATGAATTTTAAAACTTATGAAGCAATGTGAGACTAATCATCATTCTACTTTTACAGAGATGATGCATTTATTGTAGAAAAGTTTAATAGAATACTAAAACAGAACAATTTTGTAAGAAGTTTGACCAACAAGGTAACTGCAAGTGTGTAGAATTAGCTTTACAACTTGTTGTGAATTTAATAATAAGTATATAATGATAAAGATGAAACAAAAAGATACAAGTACACTGCTGGAAAAATAATAGTACACCTGGAAAGACGATGCGATCTTGAGTTGATGGTGGTAAACCATGTATTAAACTGTTTAGCTTCTAGTTACTAAAGATGACAGAATTATGAAGAATTACATATCACTTTCATTGACAAATATGATTGACTTCTCATGACTTCTGAAGGGGCTATTAAATAGCCCCTTTAAATTTTCATAAATTTCATATCTTTGTCAGTATTCACACTCATTGCCTGTTTAGCATGATTTACATTTAGTTACATGAACTATAAGATGTCTAGCGAAGGAGTACCTGATATCAGAAGTAAATATCTAGAATACTAGAATCGATAGACAAGTGCAAAGCAATGTATGTTTGTTGTGAAAGCTGTAAGAGTCGTATACAGAAGTTTCCAAATAGTTCGAAAAACTGCTAACATATGCCACTGTACGCTGCCCATCTCGTACGGTATCAGCATGCAAAATTAAACTCAACCTCTGTAAGCAGTCTTTACAATCCTAATCTTTTAGAAATGTCTACCTTTTGTAGCACACTGGTGGCGGTAATGAACAGCGAGATTTGCCATCACATCCCGTAGTGTCTCAACAAAAATGGATTCATGTGCCACACAGATCGCCTATTCAAGTTCTCCCAGCGTGGTGGGATGGTAATAGCAGATAGTGTCTTTCAATGTGCTCCATAAAATGTAGTCACAAGGAGTCAGATGGAGCGAATATAGAGAATACGATACTCCAACACAGTATCTCTGTACTCGAAGTACTCATTAAGAAAGCGGTGTGCTCTGCCCCGATCTTGCATGAACCGCTCGGTACCTGGTTAGTCCTCCATCGCTAGCTGTGTGGTGAAAAACTGTCCCAAATTGCAACATAACATTCACTAGTGATTGATTCTCGCATGAAAAAGACCAACAATGCCTCTGTTGCAAACTTTGGGAGAATACAGTGGTATCGCTTAACACAAATGAGGATTTTCGAAACCCCAAAATTGCCAGTTTTGTTTATTCTTAACTCCATTCACGTGGAAGTGTGCTTCATCTGTTTACCAGATGCAGGCAACATCAAATCCTTCGTAATCAATCACTTTGAGAATCTGGTTCGCTAAGTCAGCCCTCTGTCTCACAGCTCGTACAAGCATGGCCTAGTGGCTTTGGATATCGGATGGTAACATGTGTAGGCTCTGTCCCAGTATTTTCTGCGTGCCGGAACGCTTCAAACCAGTCTCTGCTGCAAGTCTTCTTACGGATTTCTTTGGATTTTGCTGAAATATTCCAGAAATCGTTGCTACATTTTCTATGTAATTTCTGTACAAAATTCTGACAGTTTTCGCAATAAACATGCCGTCTTTGCACTCGTCCATCGATATCCGTTTTCGAGATATTTAATTTTGATATCAGGGACTCCTTCGCTGGATACACTGTATGTTGAATGATGTGGACTGAGCCAATTCACAGGATATGTAAATATGGATAGTTGCAGTGAATGCAAACAAACTCGTCATTTACAAGTACCTGAATGGCACAATTGCCTAAATTTAATGTGTAAACATGTAATTTTTTAGTCCTACACATGAAACCTGCCTTAAAGCTAGATTTTTTTTACACATTACCAGTTTCAATAAAAATTCATCTACGGAACAGAAGAAGTTGCCCAGAAGATATGCTAATATTTTGTATAGAACTTGCTTTACTGCCTGTCAACCATTTTATGTTATAGGACAAATGGCCAAAAGCTTTTGTTAACGCATTTCAAGGACTTTTGTGAGACACTGACAGGTATAATAATGACTAATATAGCTCATTTTTTCTTCCAGTGCTGTTGGTAAGGATATCTTTACCCATCAGTGCTTGTAAGACGCCAACTTTGTTTACTTCAGTGTATACAAGAAGACTGTAATGTTGTTGCAATTAGCAACCTCAACGAAAGTTTGAGTATTATACTAAAATAGTGTTTTGGTTTTTCATCTACTACCAGACAGTTCCATAGGTCGCCCAAAAGACGTACACAAAACAGATACTGTCTTATTAACTGACATAAATTCACCTGGCGATGGAGGTTTACACTTCCAAAACGCATACTAGAAATCAAATGAATGTGTCACATAACACTAGGTCGGTAATGCAGCAATGCGCAGCTACAGTTGTAAAATACAAGCCAATCTGCTATGAGCGGTTGTATGTATATTAACCTGTCCCAGCCAGTACCGGTCCTGCTAAAGAGGACAGATACTGGTTGTATTAGCTCAATAACTTAAGCTAAACAGGCAAAGCTACGCAACCTTTAGATTCATATCGAAAACTGGTTACATTAGACTAGGCGTTTTTGGGACATTCATTGTTTACAGATTGACTGTTTAATCAACTCTGTTGCTAATAATGTTTTATTATTAACGTAACAAGATAGTAAGCTGAATTGCAGAAACAGCGGTGTAGGGAGGTAGGTGACATGAGATATTAAGAAGTGCAATGTTAGTGAAAATGAAATCTAAAGGATGCATGGGTCAGTCTTTCCTAATACACAAATAACAACAACCAGATTTCAATCCAACAAGTGGTTCAATAATTATATACTAAAATAATGATAATAAGGAAATCAGGAACCAATTTTAATACAACCTTATTTCTTCGCATCTCAGTTTTTAAAGTGATCTAAATTTCTGTCTGGCACGTCGCTGTAGGGTTGACATGCTCAGTGAATGGGTAGCTATTCAGTTTCCTCATAGAAGAGACGGAAATTTATTACAATTTAAAATTGTATAAATCAGTACGAGATCTAGACGAAAACTGTGATTAAACTATGCAAACATGATAGCAGATTCATATTCAGAAGTTGTTACTTTTAGTGGCAAGAAGAATCGATTATTGGAAATAATTCAGTTACATTAGGAACTCATAAAACTATACACAAAATAATCCATAGGAGCTAAATCCTTTAATTTGATAACCCATCCATGGAATCCCTAGGGCCCAGGCCATCTGCACCCTGTGGCTCTAATCAAATGTTACCTGACTACCAGAGTGCAAAGAGCCGCAACAGCGTCCTGCTGGCGCAATATCCTTCGATGTTTGTGGAAATAAATGTGTAGGCAGTTCGACTTGCAAAAAGTGTAAACTGTTCTGTTCATTTAATCGTGGAGGTGAAGTGCAAGGTGCAGTATAGTTGATTACGATGATTAATGCCCTTGGAATCTACTGAAAACCTTCCTGGTGTCAACGCACCTGAATACGACGGGGAGTTTCAAACCCCAGTGGTAGCAAGTGCGAGTAACAAATGCTTCCGCGCAGCAGGAAACAGCATCATCCGTAACAGTAGGTTTTCTGCGGTTTCACTAAGTCGTGTAAAATAAATGTCATGATGGCTTTTTTGAAAAGTACATCCGCTATTTCTTTATTTATTCTATCACTCGCACAGGGACAGTTTGCTGTCTCTTTACCCATAAAGTGGAAACTCCCATTGTTAGGAAGCTGATGCTGCCATTACATCCAAGGAAAAAAATTCTCGCATTGGACAGTCTTCCAGCTTCAAAGCATTGATCAGAGATATATGCATAGAAGCCGTTTTCATTTTCTACACACCACACAATCCGATGAGTGACGTGGACTTTATGAACTATTGCTATGATACTGACTGAAGGATCTGAAAACGGTGAGCACGTGTTCGACAAATAATATTTACACCGGTGATAGTGCCTTCGACTACTGCCACTGGTCCCATTCAAGGAGAGTGAATGTCCCCCGTAAGATAATACTGCCCTTGCCTGCCTGCTTCCTCAGTGCATGCTTCGGGCAGCCGTTCACCTGGATAATGCTGTATTAGAACAGGACCATCGAGCTGGCGTAAAAAGAAACGTGATTCATCCGATCCGGTGACACGTTTCCGTTTGTCTACGGTCCAGTTTCGATGATTCCGTACCCACTGATGTCTAATTGACGATGCCATTGGATCAAAATGAGAAGACGTAGGAGTCGTCTACTGGAGAGCCCCTTGTTCAACAACGAGTTCTCGGACGGTGTGTTCCAAAACATTTGTGCCTGCACCAGCTTTATAGTCCGTCGTCAGATCTGCTACAGAACGCCGACTATTGTGCTTTATGGGCCGGGCAAGCCTCTGACTTCCACGTTATCTGATGACATCCAATGTTAGGGATGGCAAAAAGCGACCGGCTAAAACCGATACCGGTGTTTTAGTTCTGAATAAACGGTATTTTACGGTATTTATTTGGTCTCAACTATAACAGGTGTTCTTAATGTTCGTACCAATAACCGGGTAAAAAAACCGAAATATCAATTAGCCATAGCAGCGGTGTTAAAATTGGTTTTTAAATAAACACTTTAAAACAATAAGCAAATTTTATTCGTAAAATATCCATTGCTTATAATATTTCGTTCTAATAGAAAACAGGAAAAGCGATCAGTGTTACTTTCATAACAATGCCGACATAAACGAGCAACAAATACATGACATTAAAACTGATGCCGAGTTGCTGACACAATAACGAACTTCTTACCATGTGGCTTGGCCTATGAGATCCTACGCTTGTACGAAAGTGTGCAAGACTTGACCCCATTTGCCTATCTGGAAGTATTTTACGAAGTGCAGTATGACTGAATTACAGTGTTCCATTTGCTTTAAAAGATTAAAAACGGGAAGAGCCACAACATATTTTGCTACATCATGTGAGAAGAAATCTTAAAACTTAACAATTCATTCATAATTTACGACAGAAATAGAAGATATTTGAGATGCTGCCTGTATCTACATAATGTGCCTTTATCTTGTAACTCTAGAAAACGGATAAATTAACACGAAAAGCAGAGTTCTACAGCCGTAGTTTTCACCATTTAGTGCTGATTATTTATAATGCTCAAACAGAGACATGATCCTCAACTGCGCAGAGTTTCAAAAAATTAGAATCGATAAGAGAGTACTGGTGATTTTTTACAGTGTTCAGCCACTTACCACTTGTCGAGAAAAGCAGCGGAAAGTGGAAAGACTAAGTCTGCTTTTATTTAATTTAATATTTTGATTCTATGTATCTCGAAACAAAGGGAGTCCAAATTTTTCAGTCTTTGCTCTACGTTTATCACAGGAAATAATAGGAATAAAAAACCGAAAATTGGTTACGTCAGAAACCGGTTATTTTGGACGGTTTTAATAGTCAGGTTAAACTGCCGTTGTAAGAAAGCGATACAACCGAAAACCGATTGTTTCAACAATAACCGGCATCCTTATCCAGTACCTTGTCGCCTACTCGTGGTTTCACTTCCCTTCAACCACTTTGCATAGATACGATATTAGAGTGCCTGTGTTCTTGTGAATTACGATGCAAAGTTCGTGTATGCATGTCCAAAGAAACAGGCACTGTGGTGGCTACACCCACCATGAAATACATTATTAATGCATTCGCAATTGCGAATGTGGGCAGCCATCAGCTGGAATGGAAGTCCTCGATTTGGAATGACGAGAATTAAAATTTTTGCAACATCGGGATTCGAACCCGGATTTCCCTCTTGTCGCTAGCGGTCGCCTTACGATTTTTTTAAAGTGCCGGACAGAGGCTCGGACTCGCGACCTTTGCCTACCGCAGGCACCTGCTCTACTGACTTATTTAAAAATTAAGGAGCACAGCCAGCGACCGAATGGAGGAGGCAAGGCGGTCAGGGTTCGAATTCCGAGGCCTGGCCGCAATGTCTTCCCCTCTCCCACCAGAGCGGTGCACCGTCACAATTTTTTTTGTTAATTAAAAATAAAAGATATAATTGGAGCCATACGGCAAAAATTGACATTACGTGAACTAAAAAGAGCCATCTTACCCTCTGGGATCACCCAATAGGAGAGGGTGGCCAGTAAGACGCGGTCGTCATTTCAACGGTCATCACCAGTCGTCAACCATCGAAGTGTCCGGGGCCACTGCACACAGTCAGAGACTGTTTCTGTTACCGTTTTGGGATCGTGGGAACATCACGTCTCCAATTCAACTGCTTCTCACACCCGGCACACCTCAGGTCGGGTGGTGGGTCCATGAACGACGACCCCAAATAGTTAGCAAAAAAGTTCCGGTGTTGCATTCTGTTCATTAAGACCATGAGCTCTCCCTTCATGAACTGTCACAAATCGAGGACTTCCTTTTCGCTGTCGCAGTGCATGTAATGTATCGCAATTCCCTTTACCCAATTGGCAGCATTCATCCGGATCATCGGGAAACAGAGGGTGTCGGGATGAAAGAGGTCCATGGGCACATACCATTTCGCTGTCCGTGCACTACTGTATGCCAGTCCCAAACTTCCCTT